>NC_056733.1:1666027295-1666137295 GCF_019279795.1 Protopterus annectens | reverse complement strand
GGCTGCTGCTCCTCCCAGAAGGAGTAAACCACTCTGTTTGCCCTTCGGGCTCACTCCGCTCACCTACCCTGCCCCAAAATTCCACCCATTCCCACTACCTGTACTTTTATACATCCCCTGACTCCTCCCCACCCAACACCTCTCCAATCACAATACACCTAAGCTAATCCCCACCCACCTGTAGATCTACATCATCCCAAACATCCACCCTCCTACATTGCTCTAAATATCTCTCGCTATAACCCCAAATTGCCCTAATAATCTCTTTCTCTTTTCTTACCTATCTCACAGTTTTTCCCAACCCTTGTCATAACTCTCATACACACTCCACTACATCTTACCATCAACCTCACTTCCCATCCTACTCATCCATCTCACATGAACTCTTTACCTATAACCCAATCTATTTTTCCAAACCAAAACTGCTCCCAACCCAACCCCCTCCTGTACACCCCTCTTAAATGTGGTACCAGAAAATCACTACTCTCACACAATCCAAGCTACCCTTGCCCAACACACTGCCTCACTCTTCGACTCCACCACATCTCTCTCTCACTAGCCAGCGACATCCACCCCAACCCCGGATCCATTGCTAACATCAATCTCACAAAATCCTCCACTCAACCCACAAACTCAAAGTCCATTCACCTTACAACACTTAATGCACAAAGCCTAAAAAACAAAATCCCTAACCTTCATGCCTGGCTTTCCCATAACCACCCCAACATTACCACTGTTTCTGAAACCTGGCTGAAAACCTATATAAAAGATAGCAAAATCCTACCACCAGGTTTCCAAATCATTCAAAATGACAGAGCCCACAAAAAAGGAGGTGGAGTAGCAATAATCTGCCCCACCTCCCATACTATAACTCCCTACTCCAATAAAATACTAACCTTTGCCAACGCTGAAATTATAATAGGCTTACTAAAAATAAACAGCTACAAGTCCATATGTATCGCTGCCCTCTATATTTCCCCTGGTGATAGTATCAAGACTCTTGAAAACATCCTGTCCTGGTTCTCCTCCAGTATAAAAAATGAAACCTATATACTCGGTGATACCAACATCAACTGCAATACTATTAACTCTGAAGCCCCATCCCACACAATCACCCTGTGATAATTATTATTATTCAAATTGTGCATAAGAATAAAAGAGAGGGAAATACAATGGGGACCCTTGAACTGTATGAACTAAGATGGATATTAAGTTTTAGGTCACATGTAGAACCTGGTATGAATTCAGCAATTAGCATTCAACCGGACCTACTAGGGAATGGATAATTTTTACTTAGTTTTATTTTACTTCATGTAGTATTCAATGCAGGATTATATTGTAGTTCTGTTTTAAATGCTAGTCTATTGTATTTTATTTTATTTTATTTTTAAATATATATTTATTTTACGAATTGATATGAAATATACAGTAATATATAAGTATCTGACTTAGTTTACATTTATTCCTAAAGCGATGGACTGGTACTTGAATGTTTATTCATTTAATTAATTTTATATATTTAGTTAGGTAATATGCATATAATATGTACAATGCATTGGTAGTTTAAATTAAATTAAATTAATATTTAGAGTTTGTTTAATTATGTTAATTATATATATATATATTTTGCGTATTTAGTATACGTTTCCACACCCATTTATTGTCTTGTATTTAGTGTGGAATAGTTTGATTCCCTTATATATATTAAGTTGAGGTATGGAATTACTGCAGATATTTAAACCAATCATTACAGGTTTAATTATGAGATTTGCCCATGTTTTTGAAAAGGTTTCCTTTTCTCTATTTGCAGTTTTGAATGCACCAGCGAAAAGCTGCGTATATGTTACTGACAGTATTTATTCAAAAGGAGTTGCTACTACATTGAGGTGCTGTTTCTTTAAAATGAATTAATTGATTGTCTTAATTGATGATCTTAATTAGATGATTGGAAATGTTTTTGTATATAAGGGCTGAATTTTTAACTTAAGAATGTAACCTGATGAAGCGCGCCATGGTGGTGCGTGAAAGCACTTGTTCTTTTTGTTAAAATAAATTATCGTTTTTTCATCGTGTTGGTTCCTTGCAGTTTTCTACACACAATCACCCTGTACAACTTCTCCCAATTAATACAATCTCCAACCAGACCAAATAAAGATGGTACCACTGGTACCATCGACTGGATCCTAACAACTTACTAAAATCTTATCACCAAAGCCAGAACATTACCTGATCCTTTCAGAGATCACCTACCAGCCTTCGTCAACTGTCTCCCATCTCCACTGCATAAACAACACCACTACATCCAAACCTGGAACCTCTCCTCTTTCAACCCTCTAACTTTATCTAAATGCTTAAAGCATACTGATTGGTTCCCTCTAAAAACCCTTCTTCTAGATTATGCTGTTTCCTACTTTAAGCACTCATTCCTAACCCTTCTCAATCAGCAAGCCCCTCCTTGAACCAAACACATCAAAACCAGCCCCTGCCGATGGTTATCAAAAGATACTAAACTAGCCTTGCACCAAACAGACAAAAAATAGAAACAATATCAAAAACATAAAAATCCTAACACCCTCCTAGAGTATAAGCAACTATGAAATTCTGCAAAAAAATTAATAATTAAAGACCGCAAAGTCCACTACTCCAAACTCCAGTCCTTGCACTCAACAAATCCCAAAAAAATCTGGGACTCCATCTCATCCATGCTACATTCTGGCAACAAAGAAAACCCCTGCCCAGACCCCATCCTCTCCAACCATGAAACAGCCAGCCAGTTCAACTCATTCTTCATAGACTGCATAGCTAAACTATCAGCCTTCTTCCCACCCCCTCCTCCACCACCACCCCCTCCTGCCCCAACCACCACTCCAATCATCAACCTTCCTCCACATCTTTCTGCCTCAACCCCATCCCCACAAACACTATAAAAATACTTCTCCTCAAACTCAAACCCTATCACAATGCACCCAACAACCTTTCACCAACCTTTCTTCAAACAATCTGCACACAGCATTGCCTAAACCATCTCTATTATTATAAATAGATCCATACAAGAATCATATGTCTCATCTATCTTGCACCATGCTTACATCACCCCCCTCCACAAAGGTGGCAAAATACTGATATCACCAGCTTCAGGCCTATTGCCATCCTTTCCCCTCTTTTTAAAATACTAGAGAAAAACAATACAAGCACAACTTATGGCACACCTAACACTAAACAATTTCCTCTCCCCTACTCAACATGGCTTTCGCCCTGGCCACAGCACCATGACTGCCCTTCTTTCCTTTCTTGAAACCATAAACCTAGAACGCGAGTCAGGCAAGTTCATATCCACACTTTTCTTAGATCTGTCAAAGGCCTTTGACACCATCTCACACACCCTACTTATATCTCAACTCTCCACCATGCACTCTCCCACCACCATCACCTGGTTTTCCAGCTACTTGTCCAACCGCCAGCAAGCTGTCCAATGGAAAACTTCAACCTCCCCCTTCCTTCCCACACCCACAGGTGTCCCACAAGGTTCTGTTTTTGGCCCTCTTCTCTTCATCCTATTCATTAACAATTTTCACTAATCCATCCCAGACTCATATATCATCCAATATGCAGATGACTCAACAATTATCTGCTCAGCCTTCTCCCCCTCCAAGCTCCTATCAAAAACCCAACTAGCCTTCTCCAAAACAGAAACCTGGATGCAGTCTAACCATCTGGGACTAAATGCAAATAAAACCAAACTAATGTTTTTTTCCTCTCCCAAAAACTCCATTGACAAATCCAAATTCACCATACAGAGCAAAAACAACACCCTCCTTGAAATCATTCCCAACACCAAGCTTCTTGGCGTTATTATTGATGAAGAACTAAAATATGACACCTACATCCGCTCCACAATCAAGAAAGCTCACCAAAAGTTAGGTCTCCTCTACAGGCACAACTGCTTCCTAAGCCCCTCTACCCATCAAACTCTTGCATCCACCTTCCTACTCCCCTCCCTTATGTATGGTGCCCCTTTTTCACCAATCTCCATCTTGGCCTTTGGTCCAGACTTGAATCCTGCTACCACAAGATCTCCAGATTTGCAACCAATTCAAAAAACTCATCCTACCCCTGCCACTCCCTCCTCACTCTCAACTGGCTTGAACTACCCACCTACCTCTGTTACCTACAACTCACCATTGCCCACAAGCTCATCTTTAAACCTGACAAATGTCCAGCTCTCGCTACTTCCTTAAAACCTTACATTCCCAACCGCTCACTCAGATCCAAAAACCAAAATCTCCTTCAGGTCCACAAATCTGCACGACCTCCTAGCCATCTACTGCTGTCCCACACTTAGCTAAACAGTGGAACTCTTACCCCACACACATACGCAACCTATCTAACCATACAAATTTCATATCTCAGCTACTCTGTCATCTTTGTTCCAAATGGGAATGCCCTTGCCACATTCCAACTTAACCCCCCCATTCCACCTTGCACTGACTCATCCAACTACCCGTACTATTACTTCATCCCACCCCAAACAATCCCTCCCCTACCAAAAAATAATTTTCTCTCTAATATCTATTGTACTATACTCTCCAATTTCAAATATACTGTTACCCTCTCCATGCATAATATTTTCCTAATCTACTAATGGCTAGTAGCTATATATTTTGAAATGTCAACATACAATTGAGTGTATAACAAATATATTCACTTTATGTAAATTGGTAAAAGCACGAACACCTTATGTAAATGTTAAAATTTCTATATTAAATTATGTCATTTCATTTTTGTAACATTGTGACAAGCCAATTGCAAATATCATGGAGCTTATCTGTAAATGTTTAATTAGCTGTATGAACTATGTTCTTTTGTAACATGTGAAATGTAACTTGCAATTATTGTGGAGCTTTTCTCCCTAGGCCTCCACTGAAAACAGGCTCAGTGGACTTCCCTGGTCATCAAATGTAACTATATAAAGGCAATATTAGAGCTTTAAGAGCACCTCACAGCAAGAGGTTCTCCAGTTCGATCCCTGGCTGGAGTGCCTTCTGTGCAGAGTCTGCATGTCCTCCCTGTGGTCACATGGGTTTCCTCCAAGTGCTCCGGTTTCCTTCCACATCCCAAAGACATGCTGTAGGTGGATTGGATACTCTAACCAGACTGAGTAAGGAGAAGGTCACAGTAAGCTGCCTGTCGGGCGCTAGAATCCGCCACATAACGCAAGCACTCAGGTCTCTCAACAGCAGGTACAAATATGACTCAGTCATTGTCCACGCTGGTGTAAACGACCTGAGACGTACCTCCTTGGACTACATGAAAAGAGACATTGAGGAGCTCTCTGATTATGTAGCCCAGGCAGGTATGACCCTGACCTTGAGCAGTATCCTACCTTCACCAAGAATGATGCCACAATACAGAGATAAGATGATCAGCTTTAACAATTGGCTTAAACTCTGGTGTCATTCAAAGGGGATCCAATGTCTGTCTGCCTGGGATGACATGCTGGACAAGCCACGCTGCTTCAAGGGACGGCTTGCACCTGTCACCCTGGGATTCCGGATATTGGCAAAGGCTCTTGCCACCCCATAGTGCCTTTTAGGCAAGGCTCAAATTCTAAACCTACCACCCTAGAACACAAAAAGGAAAAAACTAAGGGTAATGCTGCTCAATGCCAGAAGTCTAAATCTCAAAATGCACGACTCGAGGCCTTTCTCAGTATGGAGAACATCGATGTCTGTGCAGTGACAGAAACCTGGTTCAAGGCTCCTGAGAGCACCCCAGCACTATCAGGTTTTACCTCTTATCATGCGTTCCGGCCCCAAAATCCGGACAATACCAAGAAAGGAGGGGTATCCATATTCATCAAAGACACCCACACCTCAAGACTGGTGGCAACGCACGATGCATCGGAGACCATCCAGGTGCAATTAACCATAGGCAAGACTGCTCTGCAAATTGTAGCATGTTACAGGCCACCCTCACAACCTCAGGAACCTCACATGGCCTTCCTGAAAACACTAGAGGGATAAATGTATCACCAAACACCATCATACTAGGTGACTTCAATTACCCTAATATAGACTGGGAACACTACTCAAGCCCAAACACCCTAGCCCAAAAGTTCCTGGAATTCATAAACTCAAATGCCATGGAACAACTAGTCACCATCCCACAAGAGGAGAAAACATACTTGATCTCATCATCACGAACATGGGAGCACAATGTTCAACACCGAAGTATACCCCTCACTGGTGTGATCAGATCACAAACTAAACTCGCTGGAGGTCCTCATCCCACCCCACCTGAAATAAAAAGACCACAGTAAAGAACTTCTCGAAAGCCGACTTCACACTTCTAAAGACTAGTGTGGTCTCCTTTAAGGCCGCCGAGCCGACGGAAAACAGTACTCAAGCCGCTGAATCACTTACAAATGCCTTCTACCAGCACCTGCAGGACTGCATGGATAAGGCAATCCCAAGCAAAACAAAGACTCTTTGTACCAAAGGCAAGCGTCCACTCTGGTGGACCCCAGCCATAAACAAACTCTACAACAAAAGGAGGAAGCTACTACAAGATAGAGCAAAATCCTTAAAAGGTAAGACACCCTTGATCACTATAAGTAAAAACTAAGAGCTCTCATAAAATCATCCAAAGCAAATTTTGAGAGAAAAATAGCTAAAGACTCAAAAGACAATCATAAGGCCTTCTTTAGCTATGTTAGAAACCTGGGAGGAAACTCCCAGATATGCTCAGAACTAGTTCAAAATGATGTGAAGATTACTGATCCTACAGACATTGCCAACATACTGGCTGACAGGTTCAGTGCAAACTTCTCCCCTCCCCAAAGGAGAGATATCTATACCAAGCGATTGCAGCCCCCAAACATCTCCAACGCCCAAGTGAGAACTGCTCTCTCCAAAGCAAAAACACAGCATCCATGGGACCTGATGGTGTCCCCGGCTGTGTGCTCCACGAACTCAACGAGGAATTAAACCCACAGCTAGGACAGCTGTTTAATCATAGTCTTACCTCTGGATACGCACCCAGGAGTGGCGCACTGCAACTGTGGTCCCACTTCACAAAGGCGGTGCCTCCACCGACCCTGGAAATTACCGCCCATTAGCTTGACAAGCCTTATCTGCAAAGCCATGGAGAGGATCATAATGGACCTCATAAATAAAGACATAGGGAATTTGCAGACTTTGGATCCATCCCAGTTTGGCTTTGTCAAAGGCAGATCATGCCTTCTAAACTTGGTTGACTTTTGAAACAGTCACCAAAGCCATTGATGAGGAAAGGCAGTCCATACAGCCTACCTTGATCTGGCGAAGGCCTTTGATACAATACCCCACTCGGGTATCATTGAAAACTCATCAGCTTAAATGTTAACCCATACATCACAAGATGGGTTGCAAACTGGCTGAGTGACAGAACCCACAGGGTCAGAGTTGCTGGCGCCATGTCAGACTCAAAGCCTGTCACAAGTGGTGTACCACAGGGCTCAGTCCTGGGCCCACTCTTGTTTGGCATCTACTTTTCCAGTACAAGCAAACACATGAGGGTTATGGCTGACAAAGTTTGCAGATGACTGCAAACTGGGCGCCATAGTAGAAAACACATCTGACACAGATATCCTTCAGAAGGGTCTCACAGAAACGGATAACTGGTGCCAGAGCCATGGCCTAAAGTTAAATGCCAAAAATGCATAGTCATACCCTTCGGGAAAAACAAGGTTACCCCTAGCTACCAAATAGGTGGCAATCCACTGAGTACAGAAGAAGTTATCAGGGACCTGGGGACCCAGGTTGATAGTAGTCTGTCATTCGACACCCATGTAGCTAAAGTAGTTAGGAAGACCTTCTACATTGCCCACCTTATCATGAAGGGATTCTCATCTAGATCAAGGAGGTCATAGTCTCCCTATACTCATCACTCATCAGACCAATGATTGAGTACAATGCCCCATTCGAATGTATCTGACCCGACACTTGCAGCAGCTGGAGAGGCCACAAAGTTCCTCACCAAAAGGATAAAGGGTCTCAAACATCTGTCCTATGCTGCCCGGCTGAAAGAACTCCAGCTCTATTCAGTAAACACCGCTGCTCAGAGGTGACCTTTGCCTAACATACAAGGCCATGTCAAACCCAGATTTGATGAATATGCTTCACCTCAAAAATCTAGATCCGTCAGAGCCACAAGGGCGGGAGACTTAAACCTCGACACGGCTATTAATAGGACGTGCTGGAGGGATAGATTCATCACCCAAAGACTCCCTATGCTGTGGAATAAAATCCCGGTATATGTGAGGCAGAGCACCTCGCTGGCCTTGTTCAAGAGAAATCTTGACCAATGGATGGGAGATCGCAGATATACCCCAGGGATTACCTCAGTGTCACTGCTCAACAGAGGCACAGCAAAATAATGGGTATAGTTCCCCATACTAAAGGGGTGGCGTAAGCCACAAAACTATGGGCTAGGCTTGTAAATGCCCTCGGGCAGATAGCCTAGTATGAACCTATGAACCTATGAACCTATAAATTGGCCCTAGGCATGAGTGCGTGAGTGTGTGTGCCTTCTGTAGAAGGTTGGGTGCCGGGCTGGCAACTCGACAGCATAAACCTCCACTGCCAATCATGAGCGGACAGGTGATCCACTGTGGTGACCCCTAACTGGGAAAAGCCAAAAGTAGAAAAAGAAGATTAGAGCTTTAGGGGATACTGTGTAATCTGCTCACTGGTGGCAAATTTATACTTATTCACTTTGATATCACTTATGCTAAGAAGCTTGCAGACTTTGACATACTAAAGACACCTGATTGTTTAGTAAATACTAAATGGGGATCAGAAAGGAGTGAAGTATGACTGAGCTCTAAGTGCTCTGTCATTAAATCAAATGCATTCTTACAGCTACTTGAACCACCATTCATCAGAGCCAGTGCTTAGTGGCATCTCAACATCCTCACCTTTGACTGCTAAAACTTCTTAGCAATTGTTCAATATACTATATAACCAGTCAGTCACCAAACAGGTGCCAATTATTAACTATGATGCAATGACAAGTGATTTTACGAGCCTTGTGGTTAGCATTGCGAAATCCAACAAGTCTCTCAATTCACCTTACTGCAAAGTTGTCACCAAACTGTAACACAAAGAGTGTGAGATATCTGAAAACATAAGAGAAAACTAACACAAAATGTGCCCTGCTTATTAAAATAATTATTCAGTGTTTAAATTAGCAGGTTGCAGGGACTATGCAGTAGTCATCCCCTCCTCCGGCTAAATAATTTAAAAGCAAATGAAACACTGTTACCAAATTTTTGGTAGACTGTCCAGATTTTAGCCTCATATTTTTGGGCTGCTCCTCATAATATTTGTGGTTTCTTGACAAATTGCTGAGGATTGAAGTCACTAAATAATTATAGACATTTGAGTTTCAGACTTCGTATACTTTAAAAAATGCATGCTAAAATAAAATCTATTATTTTAACTTTTTTGTTGTTGTTGCTGTTGTTTAAAAGAACAATATTTAAAATATGTCCCTGATTTGGGGTTTTTGCTGTCTCCCATTACTTTTGACTTTGTCCAGAAGACTTGTGCTAAGAGGGTGAAATGTATGCACTACAGACTTTATTCCCACCACCCTATATCCATTAAAACTAGCCTGCATGACATTTCTTCTTTTATTCCATAAGTATTTAAAATTTGATTACACTGACTGTGTACTAATGTACTTTCAAAAACTGCTGCTTTAATTTATTTAAAGGTTGTTATGCTGGTTGACACAGTAGTGAAGTGAATAGCATTGTAGCCTCATGGTATGAGGTTTTCAGGATTAATTCTTGGCTGAGATGTATAATGTGCAGAGCCTGCGTGCCTTTCCTGAGTCCAGGTGGGTTTTCTCTGAGTGTTCAGGTTTCCTCCCACCTCCTACCTTCTAGAGATGTGCAGTAGTTTAGGTGGGGAACTTTAATACTGTCTATTGCTATAGTGTGTGAGACAGTATGCAAGTATGTCCTGAAATAGACTGGCAATGTCATAGGAAAATAATTCAAAGACTTGTTCTCACTGGCTGCAGGGAAAGGTTGAAGCATCCCCACTGTCATGTAAATGATAAAGCAAGTTAGGAGGCAGTGTATGGATGGATGCCCTTTTGTTTCAACTTTACAATGCTGACTTTCTCTTCACAGCAAAGCCCTTCTCAGTGGTTATCTACCAAAGATAAGCTTAGTATAGCTTGACTAAGCTGGACAATATAGTGTAAAAAAATAAATACATAAAAATGTGTGGTAACAGCTTACTTTATGGCTAATCATACAGAAGATGTAGTGCAGATTCCAAATGAATTCACTGTTGGAGACGCATGCTAATCTCAGCTTTTCTGCCTCATCAAAGCACAGAACATGCTAAACAAGGATCTCTGTGTTTTCTTTTGTGGATAAGCAAATGAAGAACCATAAAGGTCCCAATGTGCAGCACCAAATGCGGGCCTGATGCCAATACTGGTTTCTGCCTTGCTACCTTGAACTTTGAGATATGTATAAATAGGCATACCATTCTCTTAAGCATAGTCTCCTATTCCCAGCTGGGAGTGTAACAATGACATTATTCAGAACTCCTCCCTCTATGTTGGTCATTAAACTTTGGATTTTAGCCAGGGATTGCTCTTATGCCTGCAGTCCTTTCTGATATACTGGGGGTTGCACATCATAGTACTGACATTTGCTGGACTCCTGGATGGCATGCCCACACGTGTAGTATGTAAAATGCCTGTTGTTATTCCCTTTGTAAACAGAGGATGACTTCATAGAGAAATACTGCATTAATTGTTTGGTTCACACATTAGGCCTACACAGCATCTTGCCTTTTATATGTTATACATAGTGCTACAGGTATGCCAGCATTTATTTTGTCATGCATGTAGTCCTAAGGCTAATGCTCAGGTGGTGCTGTGATGTTGGGTGTCTTTAGACTGCAATATGCAGATGATAGCACGGAAGACTTAAAATGTCTTGGCATGTGCTATGAGTAGAAAATGAAGCGTATAAACACTTATGTTAATATGTAGGTTGGCCTGTGACTATTAACAGTAATCTTAAAAAAAGTTGGGAGCTTTGCATTTTTGCAAGCGAGTCAGGCCAGCCAAATATTTTGCAGAAACAGAGAAATACGACTAATCTGAACCACACAAGCACATTGCCCATGCTGAAGCATATGTGATACCTTGAAATCTGAGTGCTGGTATAGTCAGTTTATAGTACAGTGCTGAGAGATAAGGCTGTCAGCTGTTAATTAGTTATTTTCTGTAGTCAAGTAAGCAGAGTTTGATTCCTTCCATTCCCATTTGCCTACTGTGTTGCTAAGCAAGACGCTTAACCAGGTAGTGCTCCCTGCTGTCGCTGAGAGCAGGATAAAATAAAATAGAGTAGAAATTAATTCTAAAATCACAGCTATAAGTAAACAATAGGAAGTGTGCATTATAATATATTTGTTTAATGTTTTAAACACAAATGTAGATGGGATAAAGTAAAAAAAACAAGGCCACAATGTCCGGTTAGAACTTGCATGCTTGCCTTCCTTTATGTGGGGGACAAAAGCTGGAATGGCTTACAAAGAGCAGTGCATGCCGGCAACTGCTTTTCATCTACGTGATACATTACAACATAGATATTATCATGTCTGGGCTGCAAGAGGGAGTTTGTGCATAGAGCACTCATGTTCTGCTTTTATTTGTTTGTACTGCTCAAACTAGGTAGATTAATTTGGTAGAACCAGACTGGCTTGAAAGGTTAAACCCACCAAACTCTTTGGGTGTTTCAAGCAAATAGTTAATTCATTTAACCGCAAAAGAGTTGGAGCATCCCTATCAATAGGTGACTAAATAGTGTTATGGTGGTTAATGTGCTTGCAGGTTGTTTCTTTTATTACAACAGACTGTTGTCAACAGTCTGGTCAGTTTTCGGAAAATGCTAGCCATGATGTTCGAATAGCTAGCACAAGTTTTGCATCATAGGTTCATAGGCTCATAGGTGTGTACTAGGCTAATGGCCCTGGAGCCTTTACAAGCCTAGCCCATAGGATTAGTCTTGCATTGTGTCACCCGACCTTAGTTTCCAGTATCTCTGTCAAGTAGAGCAATTGGAGTGATCCCCGGGGTGAATTTTCTATTTCCCATCCGCTCATCAAGATTTCTTTTGAAGAGGGCCAGTGAGGTGCTCTGTTTGACATGTATGGGAAGTCTATTCCATAGCATGGGCAGTCTCTGGGTTATGAACCTGTCTCTCTAGCATTTTTTATTGATTGTCGTAATGAGGTTGAGGTCTCTGGAGCATGAGGTGTGGAAGAACTGGGATTTCTTTAGATGCAGCATTTCTAAAAGAGCTGGGTCAGACATGGCTTTGTAGGTCAAGCAGAGATTGCCTGTAAGTAGGCGATATGAGACAGAGAATATTTGGAGTTTTCTGAGTCTGTCCATATAGGACAAGTGTTTAAGGCCTAGGATCCTCTTTGTGAGGTACTTTTGTGGCCTCTCCAGTTGTTGCAGGTGTCTAGTGAGGTACATGCCAAATGGGGCATTGTACTTGATGATTGGCTTAATGAGGGAAGAGTAGAGGAAGGCAATGAACTCTTTCTTCCTGGATGCAAAACCCTTAGTAATGAGATGTGCCACATAGAAGGACTTTATGACCACAGTGGCAATGTGATGGTCAAAAGAGAGGTTGCCAACCTGTGTTCCCAGATCTCTTATAACGCCTTCTGTGTTCAGTGGACTACCATTGATGTGGTAATTCATGGGAACTGGGTTTTTCCCAAAGGGGATGATGACACATTTTTTGGAATTGAGCTTAAGGCCATGGTTCTGACACCAGTTGTTGGACTCAGTGAGGCCTTTCTGTAAGATATCAACATAGCTTGGGGAGTTAATAATAGCTCCCAACTTGCAATCATCTGCAAACTTTGTCAGTCAGAGTCCCTTCATGTTGGCCTGTACTTCAGAGAAGTAGATACAAAACAGGAGAGGACCCAGGACTGAATCCAGTGGGACTTCACTTGTGACTAGTTAGCAGTCTGACTTAGAGTCAGCTACTTTCACACTGTGGGTTCTTTCTGTGAGCCAGTTTGCAACCCACCTAGTGATATAGGGGTTGATGTTTAGCTTAGTGAGTTTTGCTATGATTCCTGAGTGGGGAATGGTATCAATGGCCTTGGCCAGATCAAGGTAGGCTGTATGAACCACCTTGCCTTCATCCACAGCTCTGGTGACTGACTGAAAGAAGTTGACCAAGTTGAGCAGGCATGATCTACTCTTCACAAAACCAAACTGTGTGGGATCCAGAGTTTGGAGATTTCCTATATCCTTGTTTATTAGGTCCATGATGATGTGTTCCATAGCTTTGCATATCAGACTCATCAGGCTAATGGGGCGAAAGTTCCCAGGGTCTGTAGTCACTCCTCCTTCAAGGAGATGGATGAATGTAGCAGGGCATCATTCGGTAGGGACAAAGCCTGAGGTGAGGTCGTGATTGGACAGGGCACACAGGTAAGGTGTCAGTTCACTCTGTAGTTCATGTAGAACATGGCCAGGGATATTGTCAGGTCCCATAGAAGCTGTATTCTTGGCCTTAGATTGTGCTGTTTTTACATGTGCAGCAGTAATACTGGGTGCCTGGCAATTGACTGGTATTGTTATTGGTCTTTGGAGGGTAAAGTTGGCACTGAACCTGTCAGCCAGTATATTGGCAATATCTGTTGGCTTGGTATAGGAGGTACCATTGTGCAGTAACTCAGAGCAAATCTGGGTATTGCCATGGAGAATCTTTACATAACTATATAAGGCCTTGTGGTTGTCTTTAGTATCTGCTGCAATTCTGTTTTCATAGCTAGCTTTAGAGGATTTGATGAAGGATCTCAACTTTTTGTTATGGCTGATAAGGGAGTTTTTCCAGTCTTGGGACGTCACCTTATTCCGCATCAGCTTCCTCCTTCTGTCATAGAGTTTGTTTATGGTGGAGGACCACAAGATTGGCTTCCTTTTTTTGGAGGAGATCATCTTAGTTCTATTGGGTGGTGAGATCCATGCATTTGTGTATGTGTTCGTACAGTGCATTGGTGTATGATCTGGCAGTCATGCAACTATTCTCCATTTGCATGGGTGCCATGAAGTTAGCCACCTCTGTTTTTAGGTGCCCAAAGTTAGCTTTGGAGAAGCTTTTCATGGTGGTTACCTTTTCGGGCGAGGGGGTGGTATGGATGTGGATTTCAAAGGTGATTAGTTTGTGGTCGGATATAACCAGGGAGGAGCTGACTATTGGTGTAGAGCAACGGTTGCCCATGTTAGTAATGCCCAGGTCAAGGATGTTGCTACCTCTAGTGGGGGTAAGAACGAGCTGTTCCAGGGCATTGGAATTAATGAATCCCAGGAAAAGTTGAGCAAGTGTATTGGTACGAGTACTTTTCCCATTTAATGGAGGATTAGTTGAAGTCGCCCAGTATAAGACTGCTAGATTGGACCCTAATATTCTCTAGGGTGCTTAGGAATGTGGCGTGTGAGTCTTGGGACATGGTTGGGGACCATAGCAGGCCATGACCTGAATCGCTGTCTTACCCCAATGTTAGCTGTGCCTGAAGTATCTCTGATGCATTATGTTGAGCTACCAGTCTGAAGATGTGTGCATCCCTTATGAATATGTAAACACCACCGCCTTTGGAGCTTCAGTCCAAGTTCTGTGGCCAAATGTTGTGGAATAATTTATAGCCTGGTAGTGCAGGGGTGCTTTCTGCTGCCTTGAACCAGGTCTGTGTTACAGCACAAATGTCGATGTTCTCCATTTTAAGGAGTGCTTCGAGCGAGTGCATTTTGAGATTTAGACTTCTAGCATTGAACAGCATGACCCTCAGACTGCATCTCTTTGTAGCTGTTACAGAGGTAATTTGGTCTTTGGAACACATTAAAAAGGCACTATGGGGTGTCAAGAGCCTTGGCCAGTATCCAGAAGCCCAGGGGTGACAGATGCAGGCCATCTCTGGCAAACCATCAAGGTCTGTCAGTCATGTCATCCCAGGCAGACAGATACTGGAACCCCTTAGAATGACACCAGAAACTTTGCCAATTGTTGAAATCAATCATTTTCTGCTTGTACTGTGGTATCATTATGGGGGATGGTAGGATGCTACTCAGGGCTAGGGTCATACCCAGCTGGGCTACATAATCCAAGAGCTCCTCCATGTCTCTTTTCATGTAGTCCAGAGAGGTATGTCTCAGGTCATTCACACCCACATGAACAATGACAGAGTCATATTTGTACCTGTTGTTGAGGGACCTGAGTGAGTGCATTATGTGGCAGATCCTGGCACCTGACAGGCAGCTGACTGTTACTTTCTCCTTATTCAACCTAGTGAGTGGGACATCAGTGTGCCTCACTATCGAGTCACCTATGACTAGTGTGTTGGGCATGCTGTTTTGCCTTAGGGGCTTTGGTTGAGTGGCACACTGTTTAGGAGAGTAATATGCCTCGTGATTAGTGTTGTGATATAGTGGTTGAGTGCATTTCTGCCTTGTAGGTCTCTGTGTTTGGGTAGATTTTTATTGAGAGCCTCCATGAAGGTGGGTGCATGGTTTGTGTTTTTATGTGAAGGCATTGCTGGTGTGTGTGTTCGGGAGGGCTGTGTGTTCCATGTGGTGTGGTGCAAGTGTTGACCTTCTCCTCTGGACCAGCTATTCCGTCTTTGGCTAGAGAGTGCATGGCTTCCAATTTGGCTATATAAGTGCATCTCTCGCAAATGTGAGTGTTGGGAGGTAAAAGGAGAGGGTTGTTGGTGTACATGAGGCAGTTGTTACATTGCCTCAGGATGCCCAAGTTCACCAGGTTAATAGGAGAAAGCACAGGGAACTGTCCATCAGTTAATAATCTAACCATTGTAACAGTCTTGGCTATATAATTTGTATAAGAAAAATAATTGCTATACTCTCCTGGTATCTACTTCACATAATCAACTTTTTAAAATGTCACAATTCATATGGTTGAGACCATACAGCAGACATTTTGAAAAGTCAAACAACAACCTAACAGGACAAACAGTTTTTTTTGCAGGGGTAAGCCTCCCTGCACCCCCATACCCCTTGCTAATTATAAATGTCAAGTCCAAGATTACTCTACAGTGAGGAAAATGTTGGCTTCCCTGATGCCTATTCTACCTCATTCTCAGCATAAGCAGTCTGGCCTCTTAAAATGTTGATCATATGGTGCACATCTAGAAGTTCCAATGTTTTAAAAAGTTAATCTTCTGAAGTAGGCCCATCTCCTATTGGTGCAAGTTTCAGGTAAAAAGGACCCTTGGATTGGTCCCCCAACTTATGGTTACCAGATACCTGTGAACCCAAAGGAGGACACCGAAGGTCATAAATTAGGACAAAGCCATGATAAAGGAGGACAAAGGAGAATGCTTCCTGTTCTTCTCATGAAAGACAGTGTAGTGCTGCTACAAATAATTCAGAATGATTGCAGAACTTAATTAAAACCAAGATGAAATGCATCAACTAGATTAAGAACCACTTCCTTCCTTTTGTATGTAATAGCTGATGGCATTGTAATATTTTATGGGATTTTGAAATACTGTACAGCTTTCATGCTTACATTTAATATTACTAATATGAAGTCACATACTTTATTTTCATGGGTGGGAAGTTAACCCCACATAAAAGGCTATTTATCTCAGGAACAAGTTTGTTTTCAGCTGCTAACATCCTACGTACATATGAAATCAAATCCTTCATTGCATGCAATATGGACTAAACTATTTATAAGGGGTTTGTGCATGTGATATTATTTTAAAATGTCCATTGATATATTTTATAAGCCAAATTTGAATTTAATGGTCTAGATATACTAAGAAAATTGTAAGCAGTGTCATTTAATTCATTTAATTTAATTCCACAACAAAAACACTATTGAAACTTTAGTCAAACAACATGCCTCTATTTGCTCAAGTGAGACTAATTTCTACTCTCATTTCAGGAATTCTGCAAAAGACATTTCTTTTAATTTTAAAAGTACTTTGGGATGCGTTGGTGTGGCTTGCACTGATTTTGTGATTCTATGCTGTAGCAATTGTGCTTTGTTGAAAATGGCATTTGTCATTTCTCTGTGATTCTTCAATTGTGGAATTGTTGTACTTGCATAAGAGGCTGTGAGGTGTGGAGGGGAGTATGTCACTTGCCAAAAAAAATGTTTTCTAATATTTTACAATTTTTAGTGAAACTGCATTTCTCTGCGGAGTAAAACAGTTCTAGCTGTTTTGTTTCATTCAGAATTCTCATTTTTTTACTTTACTTTATACAACAGAGAGTGACAAATACCTTAAGGTGGAGACTTCACTCAAAAAATTGACAGTCTGGGGGGCATGGCCAAGATGAGCACAGAGTAGCAGCTTTTCTTATCAGCTCTGCCTTTACAGAACTTTATTGACAGGAAATATTGATATAAACTTCCCTAATAATTTTTTTTTATTTTAATTAATTCTTTAAAATATATATTAGGGTAGTATATAAAAAATTTCTAGTAGATTTTAAGTTTTCCTGTCAAAGTTACACTTGGAAGTACTATAGTAAAAGAACAGGATGAGCTTCACTAAATCTTCTCATCAAGAGACAACTATCAAAAAATAACTACAGTCATTACTAACTACTATTCAGGAATTAAATGTCAAAATAGGCAAAATGGATATAAAAATTGACAATTTCAAAGAAAATTGTTCTCACCAAATGGACATTCTACATGAAGATTTATTGCAACAAAGGAAGCAGATTTCAGGAATGGAAACTGCATTAAGTGATATGGATAACAGAATTCAGGAGAGTGAACATAATGTTGAGTTCCTGTTAAAGCAAAATTCTTTTCTTCAGACAAAGGTTGATGACCTTGAGAACAAGTCCCGTAGG
The DNA here is from genome assembly GCF_019279795.1 of Protopterus annectens. Classification (NCBI taxonomy): domain Eukaryota; kingdom Metazoa; phylum Chordata; order Ceratodontiformes; family Protopteridae; genus Protopterus; species Protopterus annectens. The sequence continues at coordinate 1,666,119,367 of NC_056733.1, read as the reverse complement.
AATAATGTGAGAATTTTTTGCTTACCGGATAACATAGACGGAAATAATATGGAAAAAGGTTTATCTTCCTGGTTGCCTGAAGTACTTGAACTGCCGGAGGCTCTTTCATATGGTATTGAAAGAGCCCATAGATCAATGGCGACATCTAAAAACACCAAGAGTAATTATACTAAATCTGCTATTGTAAAGTTCCTATCAGCCCATGATAAGGAAATGGTACTAAAGACTGTGTGAGCAAAATCCCCAATCAAACTGAAGGACAATATTATGCGCTTTGATAATATCTATTCTTCTTCAGTATTATCAAAAAGGAAATTTTTCTTGCCTTTAGTCAGAAAACTAAAAAAGAATAAAATAAAAACCCATTTGCTTTTTCCTGCAAGACTGAAAATATTTTATCAAGATGGTGTTATAATTTTTGATGACCTAGACAATGCAATAACTTATATAAAATCTAATAACATACTGGAAAAAGTAGATGAAATGGAGTGGGCCAGTCCTAGTCTTAAAAGAAATGCTGAGAACAACACTTGGAAAACATTTGACCCTAAAAAAAAAATCAAAAGATGAATCATAACAAGTACATATTTGCACTTGATTCACTCAGTTGGGGAAATGAAACCGGACATCCAGGTGAGCTTTTGGTATTATATTTAATATAATGTAAATTGGTTAACTAAATAGTAGTTTATTTTGTTTTGTAGAATAGTTGTTTGTTGGGATTTTTTTTTTCATCTGTACTATTTGTTTAAGATTAATTACCTTAATGTTTATTGGTTTGATTCCCATGGATGCAGTGATTCTCCTGTCTCGAATATCTATGCTTCCGGATGTCTTGTAGTGGTGCTTATCATTAGGGGGCGTATTTGTTTATCTTGATTTTGGTTCTTATAGTGGTTGGAAAACTTTTATTTAGTTATAATTGCTGTATTTGTATTTTAGTTGTTTTATGGTTAATTGTTTGATAAAGGAATCTTGTATGATGGCCTGATGTATAGTTGCAGAATTGCTGTGCTAATGATGGTACTATTGTCCCGGGATGTGAGTGGCAGTGTGGCTGGAGTAATGGTATGGCTTCATTGTCGTTTCCGAGTTGTTGGTGTGTTTATTTGGAGGCTCTGGTTTGGTGCTCTAGCACTGTAGTGATATGTGTGGTGTTGTTTGTGTTAATTGTATGTTTTGGTGCCTGTGTGCTTTGGTCGGAGATTAACTGGAGAGTCTGGTTGATAGTGTGGTAAAGCTTTGCTTGATAGCTGTCATTGCTTCGTGTTGTGTATGCGAGGTTTTTTTTTTCTTTCTCATCTCTCTCGGTATAGAGGGAGTCTCGATACATTGCCTTATATGTAGCTAAGTAATGTTTTACTTACTATTTCCCACCAGAAATTTGAAAGCTTTATCTTCATGATGAGCTCGAGATTGTGGTATCCATCGCGGCTGGAAAGCTTGGAGCTTTCTTAAAACGTCATCAGGAAGGCATCGGAAATAAATTGATCATCTGATCCTCACTGGGAAGCTACTGAATCGAATTTGTTTCCTCATACAACATACAGAAAGAAGATATAACTAGATTACTACTTTCAACTTATTGTAAGACATTATATGCAATAATTTCTTAAATAAATAGGGATTATACTACGCATGTAGCCTAAATACATTTTCTGATCACCATAGGAATTATTGAGCCTTATGTTTTTATATACGAATAGTATTCTCATAAAATATCTGCTTTATGTATGACAAGGGTGCTGATATCTTGATGAGAAATACTAGTTGTGATTTGTGCATTTTTGGAAGATTTAATAACGCTACAAGCTGTTTATATACTTGTGTTACATGTACATTTTTTATAAATATTGACTTGCTGAGAAAATATTCATGAAGCATTTAGCAAAATGTTAAATGTATAGATGTATATAACAGGTTATCTCAGCTATTTTATGAATGGATTTTTGTAATAGGCTGATAGGGATGTACCACATAGGCAACAATAATATTGCAAGGACAGGTGCATTAAAAATAGTTAGATCTGTTTATCATTAGAAAATGTGAAATATTCATCTTTTGTTTTGTTAATGAAATAGCTTTTCAAAATTCAAAGATAGTATAAGCTATAATTGAATAATAAAAAGCTCATTATATTCATATAAGGCTTTCATATAGTATGCAGGAGCTATTTAAGTACCTTGCTTCTTTGAACTAATATTACCTTTTCACTGGTTTTCAGTATGGTGATGGACCCTTTGAGGTAACTCAAATTAATGTAATGAATGGAAGATCAAACTTTTAAGGTCACTCTTCTATGAGAGACTGCACCGGGGTGTTTGGTTAAAAGAAAACTAGCAGGATGTTGTTGGTTTTACTTCTTGATGAGTAATCACTATATTTGGTTTCTGGCAAAGAAATGCAGTGTTCATTTCTTTCAGAACAATCAGTATGTTAGTTGATTGTTAGTAAAATCACTTTTATTAGCATCTTATTTATTAGCTTCCAATGTTAGTGGTTATTAAAGGCTGTTAGGTGATTCATTTACAACTATGTTCCATTTAGCTGATCACCTATGGCAGTACTATATATCACACTTCAGCCTTTATTAGCCATATTTCGGTAATAAAAGAATGTCATAGTCTCTTTTTAAGGTTCTTATTAAATGTGATTATTTTAAAACAGAAGAGTGAGCTAATAGTTCATAGTAGTTCTTAATAACCTAATAACTAATGTAAGAAAATTCTGTACTTTATTCCTAAGATGTAGCTGTCATCAATTTACTAATTGACACATTATATCTATATATTTGGTTCATACAAAAAATTGTTTATGATATTGATGAGAAGCCTTATTTTTATAGTTATGACTATAGACATTTAGGCAGGTGCTGATTGGATGCTGCTTTTGATAGGAGGTCGATTCAAGTGACTGATGTCATTTGAGTTAGGAGTTTTAAACTCCAGAGAGGTTTGGGTTGGTTATTTTGTTTCATGTTTATGTTATAAATATTTTCTAATAACTTTTCAGACATTCATATCTTATGTAGTAGGAAACAACCTTAATTTTAAGAATATGATAATCTTACACTATGTTTGTTCTAATGATCATAATAGTATTCCTATTAGATATATTATTGTGTATTTCTTAGATGAGTATGTTTATATTTACATCATTTAATTTTCAATGACTACATTAAAAGGTATATCAGTTAACATTAATGGTTTAAATAATCCTAATAAAAGGAGGAATTTAACTAGATATCTTAAGTTACATAAATCCCAGTTAGTATGTTTACAAGAAACTCACTTAATAACAGAGGATATATTCAGACTTGAATCTAAAACATATAAGATTTTAATAAGTTCTGAACATACTAAGAAAAAGAGAGGAGTAGCTATCCTATGGAACAGCATAATGCCTTTTCCTAAAATAATAGATACATATAAGGATAATAAAGGAATGTTTGTGCAGTCACTATAGAAATAAACAGTAAAATTTTCACATTGATTAACATATATTGGATCCCAGGGATAGGGATAAACACAGTAAAAGAACATATTGATCAAATTGTACTATTCTCTAAAGGGAACATTATTTTGGCAGGAGATTTCAATTGTATTCTAGATTACAAAGACTCTAGTACTAATGGGAAGAGAAGAATATCTACATCATCTAAATTATTAAAAGATTTTTCAGATACTTTTTTTTTGAAAGCTATAAATTATTTTGCAGATACTACTTCTTTGTTTTACACCTTTTTTCTCATAGACATAACTCATACTGGAGGATAGATAGAGTTTTTATTTCTAATAATTTAACAGATTCCTTAAACAAATCAGCAGTGATTTCATGTCCTTTATCAGATCATAATTCTATAATTTTTAAAGTGGTAGTCAATCCAAATTTTAATATTCATATAAAAAGGATCCCAGCTTATATCACACAATTAAAAGATTTTAATGATTTCATTTCTACAGAAGTACAACATTTTTTAGAACTTAACAATACTAATGATATATCAGAAATTTACATATGGGATGCCCTAAAAGCTTATCTATATGGTAGGATATTGAATTGGTACAACAAAAAAAAGAAAGCTTGGGATAAGGAGCTGCAAGATATACAATGTAAATTAAACACTTTAAAACTTAGTAATATGGGTGATAAAGATATATCAGATAAAAGAAAATAAATAAATATGTTAAATAATAAATATCTAGAAATATTAAAACATAAAACTATGATCAATATAGAAAAATTCAAGTTTATAAATTTCTCTTCTAACCCTAAATCCTTAAAAATTCTTGCTAATAAAACAAAAAGATTAAATAGATTTAATCATATTAATGAAATATTCTCCCCTAAAAAAGGAAAAATGGTATCGGAAATTCATAATATATTAACTGAGTTTAGAGAGTTTTTTATAAACATCAACCAAACAACTACTGAAATTAACTCTAAAGAGGAAATAAAAACATTTATTAATAAATACACCAAAACAAGACTTTCAGAGGAACAAGGGATTTCTATTGATAAACAAATATCTTTCAAAGAACTTCAAACTCACATTACCAAATTAAAGCAAAATACAGCACCAGGTAATGACGTCATTGTTCCTGAAATTTACAAATTATTACCTATAGATGCTCTAAAATTGCTTTATAAAGTATTTCATCTTGTTCAGGACAAAACAATAGTTCCACCTTCTTGGAAATACACTTTTATTTCTCCTATTTTAAAATCTAACAAAGATCCCTCTAAGTGTACCTCCTATAGACCCATCTCCCTATTAAGCACTGATTACAAAATATTTATGTCCATTTATGCAGAAAGGCTTAAAACACTTTTACCCAAATTAGTTGATAGTGATCAAACTGGGTTTATAATAAAGAGAACTTCATATGATAACATTAAAAGAATATTAACTTTAATTGATTCAGTGAAAAATCTTAAAACAAATTTAACCCTAGTTAGTTTAGATATAAATTGTGCTTTCGACTCAGTTACATGGGAATATCTGTTCACTCTATTAAAGGAATTAAATTTCTCCAATAATTTATCAATCTTATCACTCTGTTATATGAAGGCAGCCAAGCTTATGTTAAAATTGGTACTAGTATATCTCAAAATATACCAATAGGAAAAGCTACTAAGCAAGGGTGTCCTTTATCCCCTCTTTTATTTTCATTAGTTATGGAACCATGGGCAAATTTAATAAGACATGATACAGATATTGAAGGATACAAATGAAACCCCACTATATCATCTACAATACAAATGTTTGCAGATGACATATTGATTACTCTTGGGAGTAGAAGGGAATCTATGCAAAAACTTTTTAAAAACATGGAATATTTTCAAAAAAAATTCCAGCCTTACTTTTAATAATAATAAAACACAAATTATTTTAACAGGTTCAAAAAATACAATATACCTGATGAATACAATGAATATATAGCTCGGTCTCAACAAATAGCATATTTAGGTGTAATTATTGCTAACAATATTAAAAATACCATTCAAATAAATTATAATAAAAGTCTATTACAGATAAAAAATGTAATAAATAAATGGAACACATTACCCTTTTCTATGGACTATAAACTTTTAATAATAAAGATGATCCTTCTCCCCAAAATCATATATATAATTAAATCTTTATCTATACCTCCTTCTTACCAAATAATTAAAAAATGTAATTCAATGATTCAGAAGTTTTTGTGGTCACCAAACAAGCCAAGGATTGCATTAACATACCATATGTATAATTGGAATAATGGGGGTATAGCCTTACCAGATTTAGAAATGTATTCAATTTCATCAGTATTCAATACAGTCTCTCATCTCATTGATGTGGAATACACTGCTAAGTAGAAAGAGTTTATAGAGGTATTGTCACAAAATACCAAAGATATAAACAGTTCCTATAAGCTAAATATAATTAATAATCCATTTATTTGGAGGTTAAAAGATTATATTTCTGAATTTTCTTCTCTGAGTCTTAACTCTAATTATATAGTTTTTCTCTTAAAATCATTTAAAATTATATATTTAAATATAATATCTATAAGGATTGGCTTTTTTTACTCTTTCCTATAGCCTACACACACAGATCTAGTTTCTCTTCGGATTATACAAAATTGTCTATATTTCAGCAAAAGCATTTAATATTTTGGCTCCAAATGATGATAAATAATGAGATAAAATCCAATAGTTTACTCTTGGAAGAGTATAAACTTGATACTTGTTTATGGTTAGAGCTTCAAGAAGCTAGACAATATGTATTAAATAAATTGGATTCTATGTCTCCTGTAATTAGGAAATAAATTCCCAAGCTAACACAATATATGATTTTATCAGTTTTGCATAAATCTCCTGCTAATAACAAGTTATCAAACATTTATAGGGCAATTAAATGTGATTTAGATACACATTCAGATAATTATTGGAAATATTTTTCTTTAATTAGTAATAATCCCCCTTCTGAGAAAGACAAATTGAATATTTTACAATCAGCAAGTATGACTACTTCTTCTTTAAAATGGACATTATTCACATGAAGATTTTTAAATAGATAATTTATCACTGCTCATAATATAAGTATATTTTCTAAAAAGAATATAACATGTTGGAGATGTAATATTGAATTGAATGCTGACTGGTCTCATATGTTTTATAATTGTATATATTTAAGAAAATTTTGGATGATATCAATAATTTGTTGCAAACAATTTTTACTGATAATTTCTTTATATCTAAATTACTTGTTTTATTTAATACTCCTGTTCCTGATTGTGTAAAAAGGAATAAGTACTCTTTGGTTTGGTCTATACTATCTATAGCTAGAAAAAAAATCACTAAGAATTGGAAATCTAGTACAGCACCTACATTTTTGGAATTTAAAAATATACTCTTTGAAACGTGTAATTTGGAAATGTTAACTATTAAATCCATATCTTCTAGAAATACTATTTTATATAATTCATGGAATATCATATATGAACTTCTAGAAAAATAGTTTATTAATTTATGTAAACAGATGATTTTTATTAATCCTACAGCTACATTAAGAATTTTTTTTGCATGATGAACGTCTTTGTACATAGTTTAGTTACATTAGCTTATATATTAAAAGTTTTTTTTTTTATTTATTTTCTTGTTTTTTAACTTTAAAGAAAAAAATGTTACAATTTCATGGAAATATTTCTTCATTTTAATAATTATTTAATAAAATTCTTTGAAAAAAAAATTGACAGTCTGTGATAGGGAGATCTAATTCGGAAAATAACATTCCTTACCATCCTGATAATGGAACAACTTGTGTTAGAGCTCATCAGAGATAGTTACATTTTGTACACTGCTGTCTGTAACACCAGTAAAAACACAAGCTGTTTCAAGGACACCACAGCACAAAGTAGTTGTTGTTGTTGTCTTTCGGCTTTTCCCGGTTAAGGGTCGCCACAGCAGAACTCTGTCAGTAGATTTTCACGAACGCCAAGGTGCCAGCTCAACATTCAACCTTCAACGAAGGTATGCCCATTTACGCATGTCTTTCGAACGCCCACCCAACAGCGGGGAGGACATGCAGACTCCACACAGATGGCACTCCTCGCACTCTAGCCGAGAATCGAACAACCAACAAAGTGGTACCATGAAGAAAACAGTTTTATTGCTTACACACACACACACACACACACACACACACACACACACACACACACACACACACACACACACAGACACACACACACATACACACAACACAAACAGTTTAATGTTAAAAGCTTTCCATATATGCTTTTGTACCATGCAAACATATAAGGGACTTCATCAGAACTGAATTAGATTACTCTTATAACTGCTTTTATACCCTATGTCACATGTTGCAATTAGTTCATTCAATAATGTTTAAAAATGAGTTTCAAAATTAACGTAAAGACAAAACTACATTTAATAAAACAAACTTGCACTGGAATAAAACCTGTTGTTGAAAACAATTATTTAACCACTGTTAAAGCGTGACGGGAATGAATGCATTAGGTAGAAAATAAAAAATAGGTGTGTACAACTGATGTACAAAACGGCAAACCACCTGGATCATTCAAATCAAATTTGAATTATATAAATTACAAAGTTTAAGCATCCAACAAACATATTAAGAACATCAAAACTATTGAAGTTAAAAATAATATACTAAATAGATAAATTAATATTAATTTTATGACAAAATATATTATACTGTACGATTGCTGTAATAATTTGGCAGCTCTTAACTTTAGATTATGTGTAATAATAACTTTCTTATTAATACCAGGAAACAAAGTTGCATTAAGACACAACTGCCAGTACAACTGATTGTATTCTGTGTTGGTCTCCCATGCTGCTTACTGACACAGGGTGCACCTGGACTGCTGTATAATAACATTTCAAAGTGTAATTACATTAAGCTGGTAGGTTGTTAATAAGTAAAGCACATTTAAAATCTGTATTAATTTAGATGCTTGACTGCAAATATCTTATAGTGGAGTAGCAGAAAAGAACCTCTACTCACATACATACATAATTCAGAGAAACATTATACTAGTACCCTACCTATCTTTGATGCAGATTTTTTTTTTATTTACCTTCTTGCTTTGCTTCTGCTACTTAATTTACTTTGACTGCACCTCGCCCGTATGAAAGAAAGTCATCATCGACATCCCCAAAAAACACACAGACCACAGGAATCATCTGGTTCTGTTGACCCTGCCAGTGTATTAAAAAAAGAAAATCAACAGTCCCCCAAACACACTACCTCCCTAGTACCTGGTTAACCCTGCAAGGTTATAATACATATAAAAAAACAGTCATCAACGGCCCTTAAATGTTTCACACATAGTATTAGTATCTGGTTGACCCAGCCTGGAAAAAAATAAAGAAAGTATCTGGTTGGCCCTGCCAGGAAAAAAAAGTATTGACTTTGAATGAACACTAAAATGACAGTTGACCCCTGTTTCTCCACTCACCCGCTCTCTCCCTCACAACTAAAGCGCGGGAAGAGAACGTAAGAGTAACAGGACTAAGCAACAGCCACATCACGTATACAGATTACGTGACAGACTGCTGACTTTACAGTCCCATCAGCCACAGTCATATGACACGAGCTGCCTCTGGCATGATATACCAGGAAGCTGGACATTTTTGCCTTTTTAGGAGGACACAATGCTGAAAAGGAGGACATGTCCTCCTTTTTCCGGACGTCTGATAACCCTACCCCAACTCGTTTAACAAATAAATACAAATAAAATTACATAAAAGTAGGCCTTCAGCATGCTACTAATTCAGTAAAGATATTCTATTGGTTATAAAAGCACAGACAATTTTTTTTAGTTTATTTCTGACAGGTAGGTATGAATGGCGTTCTGACAGTAAAGCATGCAGGCAATCTAAAGTAGTTAGGAATATAATAGAGAAATTCAGAGATCAAATACCACTCAGATTATTTATAATGAACAAAAGGCTCCAGTGTTAGGTTTCAGAAAAGAAATGTAAGATTATGCAAAAAACAGGGAATTACAGTTGTGGTTTTACATGTGGAAATGCATTACGAGTGGTAAAGACGATCAAGGGTCAGTGAGTGAGTGCCTTAGAATCTCTTGATATTTCTAGTTTTTATATCCTTAGTCATCCCAGGTCATAGACAGTATTTGATTTGTTCAATGAATATGTAAAATTCAGGAAAATAGCCATAATGACAATTGTACAGAAATTATCACTACAAGCATCTCTGGAATATGACAATGTAAAACGAGCTCTCATATTTAACTGAGATATCAAGAAGAGCAGTCTGTCTTTAAAGACGCTTTACACATAGTGTGAGTAGTAAGAATGAACTGGCTTAGATAAAAGAAACAGAACTAGCATCCCTTCTCTATCAAAGGCAGAGAAGTGACTTAAGCAGTAGCTGGAAACCTAAGCTACTTCCTTGCTAAGAGAATGGAAAGGAGTTATATTGCAGGCAAGCAGCAATAACACCAGAGGACAAGGTTTAAGTTTCTTAGTTAAAAGGAAAAGAATATCAAAAGGAAACCAGCAACAGGACGTGTGATTTTGGAAATGATTTGTGAAGAAATAAAGAAACTTAAACATTTTTTTTTTGTAGTTCAGGAATCCTGGTGACATGTACAGTGACATGTTGCTGAAATAACAAAGTAACTCAGTACTGCCATATTCATGAATGTCTCTGTTTAAAGATTCTTTTTCACTGTTTCGTACCAAATGCATTTGCAGTCTGTGATGCCACTGTTTCATCTGTCTCACCTGAGTGATCAAACTGCAATATAGAAAGCTAGGAAAGCTTTCTCTTCTTCCTATAATGTGCAGTTTGTGAGGATAAAGATAAAACCTATAATCTGCACCTTTTCTTTACTGATACTAATACAATTTCCCTGTGCTTACCCTGGCTAAATGTCATCCACTGTTTGACCATACAGAATAAGTAATGATACTTGTCCACAAGACCAAACAAATGCACAAGTGCAATGCACAACTGATCAGCTCTGTGTACAGAACTAAAGACAGAAGTTTAATTTAAACACTGGGCCTAACTGCTGTGCTAGTCAAAAGACCTGATCACAGCCAGTGATCTAAACATTAAATGTTGCACCTCAACAGCTGTAGCAAAGGATTCACAATTAAGATTTCAACTGGCACTCAGACTGGATCTGATGATTCAGTGAATTCTAAAAGTAATGTTGGATACTTGTAAACAACGAAAAAGCCATGGTAGCTTCACCTCTTTTTTATTTGCTATCAGACAGTCAGAAGTTCTGGTTCTGTCCCATGTGCTTTTTACAATCTAAATGATATTCTCATGTGACTCTTTTCAACCTTCTATCTTTAAAATGTGGAACTCTTGCTAACAACCTCCAAACGAGTTCAGCTAGGAACCCACTTTATAGTTGAAATTAGTAACTCTATACTCATAAATAAATATTTTGATGAATTAATATGATTCGGTATTATTCACCAGAGATATCACTTAAAACATTTAACACTGAATGTATGAGTTACTTTAATTGTAGAACTGTGAAAGAGAGGGGTGGCATAATAGTTAATGTGCATACCTCTAGAGCACAGAGTACAGGGTCTGATTCTCATTTATTTCAACAATTGGCTAGGTTTGTGGGGTCATTCTAAGGGGATCCATTATCTGCCTGTCTGGGATGATATGACTGACAGATCTCGATGCTTTGCCAGAGATGGCCTGCATCTGTCACCCTTGGGCTTCCAGATACTGCCCAAGGCTCTTACCACCCTTATAGTGCCTTTTTTAGGCAGTGTTCCAAAGACCAAATTATCACCATAACAGATACAAACAAATGCAGTCTGAGGGTCATGCTGCTCAATGCTAGAAGTCTAAATCTCAAAATGCACTCTCTCAAACCACTCCTTAAAATGGAGAACATCGACATTTGTGCTGTAATAGAGACCTGGTTCAAGTCAGCAGAAAGCAACCCTGCACTACCAGGCTATATCTCATTCCACAACTTTCAGCCACAAAACTTGAACCGAAACTCCAAAGGCAGTGGTGTTTCCATATTCATAAAGGATGTGCAAACCTCCAGACTGGTAGCCCAACATAACGCATCTGAGATACTTCAGGTGCAGCTAACATTGGGTAAGATAGCAATTCAGGTCATATCCTGCTATAGGTCCACAACCATGTCCCAGCACTCACACTCCATGTTTCAACGCACCCTGGAGAATATTAGGGTCCAACCTAACACTCTCATACTGGGCGACTTCAACTACCTCTCCATTAACTGGGAAAACTACTCATATACTAAAACACTTGCCCAACGCTTTCTGGAATTCATTAATTCCAATACCCTGGACCAGCTCATTCTTATCCAGACAAGAGGTAGCAACATCCTTGACTTGGTTATTACTAACATGGGCAGCCATTGCTCTAAACCAATAGTCAACTCCTCCCTGGTTAGATCCGACCACAAACTAATCACCTTGGAAATCCACATCCCTCCCATCCCCCCCCCCCCCCCACAAACGTAACCACCATGAAAAACTCCTCCAAAGCTAACTTTGGGTTCCTAAAAATAGAGATGGTTAACTTCACAGCACCCATGCAAATGGAGAATAGTTGCATGACCGCCGAATCATACACTAATGGACTGTATGAACACGTACACAAATGCATGGATCTCACCAAACCCAATAGAACCAAGATGCACTCCTCAAAAAAAAAAAAAGAAAAGAAAGAAAGACGATATGGTGGTCCCCATCCATAAACAAACTCTACAACAGAAGGAGGAGACTGATGAGAATAAGGTGACGTTCCAAGACTGGAAAAACTCCCTTATCAGCCTCAACAAAAGGTTGAGATCCCTCATCAAATCCTCTAAAACTAGTTATGAAAACAGAATTGCAGCAGATAGTAAATACAACCACAAGGCCTTCTATAGTTACATAAAGATTCTCCATGGCAATAACCAGATTTGCTCTGAGCTACTGCACAATGGTACCTCCTATACTGAGCCAACAGATATTGCCAATATACTGGCCAACAGATTCAGTGCCAATTTTACCCCTCCACCCACCAAAGGACCAATCACAATACCAGCGGATTGCCAGGCACCCAGTATTACTGCTGAACAGGTTAAAACAGCACTGTCCAAGGCCAAGAATACAGCTTCTATGGGACCTGACAATATCCCTGGCTGTGTTCTACATGAACTACAGAGTGAACTGGAACCTCAGCTGTGTGCCCTGTTCAACCACAGCCTCACCTCAGGCTTTGTCCCTACTGAATGGCGCACTGCTGCAGTCATCCCTCTCCATAAGGGAGGACCAACTACAGACCCCAGGAACTATTGCTCCCATTAGCCTGACGAGTCTGATATGCAAAGCTATGGAATGCATCACCATGGACCTAATAAACAAGGATATAGGGAATCTCCAAACTCTGGATCCTACACAGTTTGGTTTTGTGAAGGGTATATCATGCCTGCTCAACTTGGTCTATTTCTTTGAGTCAGTCACCAGAGCTGTGGATGAAGACAAGGTGGTTCATACAGCCTACCTTGATCTGGCCAAGGCCTTTGATACCATTCCCCACTCAAGAATCATAGAAAAACTCACTAAGCTAGGCATCAACCCCTATATCACTAGGTGGGTTGCAAACTGGCACACAGATAGAACCCATAGTGTGAAAGTAGCTAACTCCAAGTCAGACTGTCGACCAGTCACGAGTGGAGTCCCACAGAGTTCAGTCCTGGGTCCTCTCCTGTTTGGTATCTACTTCTCTGAAGTCCAGGCCAAAAAGAAGGGACTCTGGCTGACAAAATTCACAGATGATTGTAAGTTGGGAGCTATTATTAACTCCCCAAGTGATGTTGACATCCTACAGAAAGGCCTCAATAAGACCAACGACTGGTGTCAGAACCATGGCCTTAAGATCAATGCCAAAAATTGTGTTGTCATCCCCCTTGGAAAAAAACCCGGTTCCCTTGAATAATCACATTGATGGTAGTCCACTGAACACAAAAGGCCTTATAAGAGATCTAGGAATACAGGTTGAAAGCAACCTCTCTTTTGACAACCACATTGCCACTGTGGTCAGAAAGTCCTTCTGTGTGGTACATCTCATTACTAAGGGTTTATCATCCAGGAAGAAAGAGGTCATTGTCTCCCTCTACTCTTCCCTCATTAGGCCAATCATCAAGTACAATGCCCCATTTGGCATGTACCTCACTAGACACTTACAACAACTGGAAAGGCCACAAACATTCCTCACAAAGGGGATCCTAGGCCTTAAACACTTGTCCTATATGGACAGACTCAAAAAACTCCAACTATTCTCTCTCCCATATCGCCTACTTAGAGGCGATCTTTGCTTGACTTACAAAGCCATGTCTGACCCAGCTTTGTTAGAAATGCTACATCTAAAGAAATCCCAGTCCCTCTACACCACGCACACCAGAGACCTCAACCTCATTACCACAATCAACAGGACATGCTGGAGGGACAGATTTATAAGCCAGAAACTGCCCATGCTATGGAATAGACTTCCCATACATGTCAAGCAGAGCACCTCACTGGCCCTCTTCAAGAGAAATCTTTATGAGTGGATGGGAAATAGAAAATTTACCCCTGGGATCACTCCAGAGGCTCTACTCGACAGAGGCACTAGGAACTAAGGACAAGTGGCATTATGCCAGGCTAATCCTATGGGCTAGGCTTGTAAAGGCTCCAGGGCCATTAGCCTAGTACACACCTATGAACCTATGAAGAACAGGGATATTTTAATTCTCAGAATGAGGAATGTTCCTCACAATGAGGTACACTTGAGAGGTATGAAATTGAGTAGAAGAAATCTGTTGCTTTTAGTTGTTAGCTGATCTAAGTACTTCCAGAGAATTCTGCTCTCTGCATTACACATGTGGTTTTGGTGATGCAGTGTGGTCCCCCTTGTAACAAAGTTATTTGCTTGACTATAATTGTTAAATGTTACTGTACTGTAGTTGATTGCTAATATCTGTTAAATAAGCTGGTATGTTGTTTAGGGCTGAGATGAATTACTGCTATTAATACTCCAAATATATTATTTAATTATTCTCATATGCTAAACCAGACATGTTTTATGGGAACAAGTGTTTTGGTATATTGTCAGGCTACGAGGGCATTAATGCCCGTTCTTGAAATATTTGCATGTATGCATGTATGTTTTACTTACTTTTCTTTCAGATCTATTTTCTTCCAACACATTAAATTTACTGATTACAGACGCTGGTTGTTTCCACTGTGCTATGACAGAGTCTGGATCCTTTGTCATATTTTACCTCAGATGCACTGTGATCATCTTTATACTATTGCTAAAACCCATGGATGCTCCCTAGTTTTTATGTTTGCTTTTGTTTTTGGCCCCATTTAAGCATAACCAGCAAAGCTATACCCCTTTATATATCTACCCCCTAATTATGGGCAATTAGTCATAGATAGCCCCAGTTAGACACTCACCTTAGTAATGGTTGCTAAAATTTGCTAATTTGTTAAAGGTGGATCCTAGGGTTTTCTAAGTAATTCTTAGCATTTTAAAACTGCAACATAAAAATATTTAAATGAATAATTTGACTAGATTGATTCCTCATAATAAGCTGACTTCTATATTAATACCATCCCATAGTGTATATTTGGAATTTTCAGAAATGTATGTATTGGATCATATGTTACTCTAGATTTTGAATCTACTTCATTATTGGAACTGGTGTTAATTATTTAAGCAATAGCCCACAACTGGGTGTGGGTAATGCTGGATTTACCCACGTTTGGTGTGGTCTGGTCATGAGGGTGAAGCTCGAGTAGTCAAAGACAACCGTGGGTAAATCCAACATTACCCACACCCAGAAGTGGGTTATTGCTATTATACAATGACATCATTTAAGAAAAAAATACTTACTTTTCTTAAATAATGGCATTGTATAATGCCTCCATGCTGCCCTTCCGCAGCTGTCCAGTATTCTGTGGCAGTTCTGATGTGCTGCACATGCGTATGGTTATGCAGTACATCAGAGCTGTGTGTCGAAGCAACGGAGAAAGGAAGATCTCCATTGCTTTTAAAAACGTGCTCACTATCTTAAAAGTGTTTAACATAGCGAGATAGCTTTAAAAAAAGCAACGTAGATCTTCATTTCTCCATTGCTTTTTTAAAAGCTGTCTCGTTAACATAGCGAGACAGCTTTTAAAAAAGCAACGGAGAAAGGAAGATCTCCGTTGCTTTTTTTAAATCTATCGCGCTATAACAGCAACAGAGCTCTTCCATTCTCTGTTGCTGTCCAACACACACAAAAAAAAAAGACTTATACTAATGGAAAAAGCTCAGGCGACTGGACCTTTTTCCATTAGTATAAGTCTGAGTTACAATGGGCACACTGACCAATCAGCGTGCACGTTTTGGAATGTTAATGGGGGGTTATTGTATAATTACAGAATTAAAGCTTCTGGAAACTGATCTGATAATATTTGCCTCACAGCTTACATGATTTGGTGCTACCTGACTCTGAGAATGTGATATCTGTCTCCATCAGGTGACCTCCAGCCAGGGTTACACATTAAACAGGGATATTGCACATAGATAGATAGATAGATATATAGATAGATAGATAGATAGATAGATAGATAGATAGATAGATAGATAGATAGATGTTAGAAATGGTGTGTTGTGTCTTTAAGTTCCCATGGCTTAATAATAGGGTTTAATATGTTCACTTTCATTGGTCAATTGGGTATATTTAATGAAGTCATTGTTTCTGGAATTGCTAGAATCTTGAAGGTGTTTTGCCAAAGCGTTGAGTTCTATGTAATTTAATAAAGGTTTTGAAGTTGTCATGCTGTATGTTTTTCTAAGTTTTATCATTATGAGGTGACTTTTGATGAAATCATGAAGATTTGATTTAGACATAAAAGCAAAAACATTGTGGGGAAAACAATAGTTTTCTTTGTGTAGCTACTGTTAGAGATTTGTCTAGGAAAACAGAGCTATGTCACCTAGTTTTGCTGTAGAGTCAGCATGGGACTGGATTTTTTTTTTCTACTAGGGGTGCATATTGATACTAAGAACTCATAGACATGCTCCAACAAAACTGAATTGCTGTATTCAAAATTACATTTCTACATGCATAATACACTCTTCGATGCTTGCTTACTATTTTATTTAAGCAGTCGTTGGCATATTCTACAGGTTAATAATGTCTACACCCTTCTCTGAGTAGATCAGGTCTCATAATACCCTTGATTGATGGCACAAGTGCAAGCTGTCAGTATGGGGCTGCAACATTATCAAGCAGTTTTATAGTTATGCCGTCATTTAATCTTACATTTGGTTCAAAATGTCTTTTACAAAAAGTGTTACCTTTAAATTTCAGAGGACTCTGCTCAAAAGGTAGGCACAGTGCCACTTGGAATTTCATTAATAAACATGTTTGGAGTGATTGTTTTGCAGGATTTAAAGTTAGCCAAGAAACACAGCTATATGAGCTGTATGAAAAGGAATCCTGTGCTGCCTAGTTTATCATCATCATCAAAAAACACTGTGCATATGTCTTTATTAACCAACATCTAAACTGGTAAATAGTAAATCAAGTAGATGGGCTATGTTTCTGGTGCACATAGGCATGAGTAAAAATCTGCATGTGGTACTGTTCATGTACTTACCCTAATAGCAAGTTATTTTAAGTTATTATTAAGTTATTTTATTTGTTATTATTTATTGTTATTTATTTTATCATTTTGTTATTAAGTTATTATTTTATTATTATTGTTATTTTAAGTTTTTAAGTTATTTTAAGTTATTTTAATTTATAAAATTCAATCCAAGATAGGTCAGATCCCAAATCTGAAAGGTATATTTGGATTCAAAATATTTGAATAACAGTCTGACACAACACAAGTTATTGGATTTTTGAAGAATGGGGAAACCTTCATATCCTGGATTTATATTATTCTTACCAGCAAGTCCACTATTAGCAGATTTGAAAATTTCTTAGTTTGTTCTTGCATATTGGGTTCTGTTTCAAAGGAACTCAGGCTTTGCTAACAAATGTCAGACTAGTCATAAGAATTTTATTCCAAGCACTGTGCAATACCCCTCCCCCAAATAATGGTGGACAGATCCCCTTGGCTAGAGTACCAGGAATCAAGAGAATTCATACAGAATGAAGTCATGGACTATATTCGTCATATCCTTATGGACTTCATGCCTATTTTTCTGTGGTTGGAGTCATGCATGCAGATTAATCTTGAAAGATATGTTCAGCAGCCAAAGCACAGTTAATAGGAAAGAGTAGAGCTTTATACAAGATCCAAAGGCACACATAGACTTTTTGTATAATAGATGCTGTAAAAGAAAAGCCTTCTTGCAGGAGTACAATACAGCAAAATACAAACCATTTTCAGACATCAAAGAAGGAACAGAGCTTCGTTTAAAAAGAACAGCTCTGCAACTTTGGGCACTATTAGGCAAAGCAGATAGACTGTTGGCACATAATTTGCAAAAGTAACAAGCAAAAACTAATATACCTCATATTCAAGCAGCAATTTCATAACCATCACTCATAGACAAGGTGTTTAAATACAGCTTTGAAACCTTATATTCTGAACAGAATTTTCTGTAAGATGTACCACCTAAACATATTTATGATATTTTAAGATCATTGCAACTCCTAGTTCTCAAAGAATCAGACCACTCCAAACTGTCCCAGCCTTTTGGTAAGCAGTCTATGCTGCATGCTAAAGTCCTGGGTACAGCTGGTCTAGGTGTTGGGCTGTATAAGCAGCTAAAAAAGTTGCTACTCGCCACCTTAAAAACTCGGTTTAATGAGACCTGAGAAATGGTTATTTTCTCATTACATGTGAGAGAATCTAGAATCACAGTTTTCCCCAATGTGGCACAGGAAGAAGCTCTGGAATTCCCTATGGAATCCCCACAGGAAGTTGTGAGCAAAGAATGTGCCCTCAGTTTAGAAGAAAATGATCTATGAAAAGAGTTAATTGGTTTAATAGAGATGGATAGACATATTAAGATCAATGAAAGAAATAAGCTGCAGAAGGTCAATAAAACCCCTAAAGTTAGAAGTTTTGATAAAATAAATGAACACAGTAATTATGACTGCCCATAGAGATTCATGTAATATAACTGAAGCAAATAGGATACATTACTGTGCAGCCAAATTAATAATGGATAAAGTCCTACCACAAGAACACAGAGTAGTAAGGGAAAGGATGGGGAGAAATTGGGTACTTTTCCATTATCGGGGCAACACATTTGTAATGCAGCAGGTAGTGGTTGAAATCTTCAAATGGGTGCTGGAGTACCTTGAAAGCTGGTTGAAAAGCAACTCTCTTTCCAAACTGTACAGATTATCTGACAATGCTCAGAATTTTACTTCATGTGTTTGGCTTGTTACTCATATTGTGATTTCTGTGGCGGATGCTTCTCAGAATCCTTGCAGAGCTGCTAGCCGTGAAGCGCTTCCCTTTCCGATTCTTGAAACAGCTGTTGTGTGTGAAGCGTTTCTTTTCTTTTTTTTAAAGCGGCAGCTCCTGCTTTGAAAGGGTCGGTTTCACAAAGTTAATACTGTTTTATGAAGTAACACATAAAACCACAACATTATGAATAAAATTACTATAACCATAAGGGAAAATTTAGGACATTTGCCGAAGATATGTACAATGCAGAAAGATTGCGGCTGCAGCCTGTTCAACAGTGTTTGTGTTCAGAGTGCTGTGGCAGTGGTAGAGTCAATGTTTGCAACCTCCCATATGCAAAATGGGTACTTTTCCGTTATCGGGGCAACACATTTGTAATGCGGCAGGTAGTGGTTGAAATCTTCGCATGGGTGCTGGAGTACCTTGAAAGCTGGTGTGAAAAGCAACTCTCTTTCCAAACTGTACAGATTATCTGACAATGCTCAGAATTTTACTTCATGTGTTTGGCTTGTTACTCATATTGTGATTTCTGTGGCGGATGCTTCTCAGAATCCTTGCAGAGCTGCTAGCCATGAAGCGCTTCCCTTTCCAATTCTTGAAACAGCTGTTGTGTGTGAAGCATTTCTTTTCTTTTTTTTAAAGCGGCAGCTCCTGCTTTGAAAGGGTCGGTTTCACAAAGTTAATACCTTAATACCTTTTTATGAAGTAACGCATAAAATCACAACATTATGAATAAAATTACTATAACCATAAGGGATAATTCAGGACATTTGCCGAAGATATGTACAGTGCAGAAAGATTGCGGCTGCAGCCTGTTCAACAGTGTTTGTGTTCAGAGTGCTGTGGCAGTGGTAGAGCCAATGCTTGCAACCTCCCATATGCAAAATGGGTACTTTTCCGTTATCGGGGCAACACATTTGTAATGCGGCAGGTAGTGGTTGAAATCTTCGCATGGGTTCTGTAGTACCTTGAAAGCTGGTGTGAAAAGCAACTCTCTTTCCAAACTGTACAGATTATCTGACAATGCTCAGAATTTTACTTCATGTGTTTGGCTTGTTACTCATATTGTGATTTCTGTGGCGGATGCTTCTCAGAATCCTTGCAGAGCTGCTAGCCATGAAGCGCTTCCCTTTCCGATTCTTGAAACAGCTGTTGTGTGTGAAGCGTTTCTTTTCTTTTTTTTAAAGCGGCAGCTCCTGCTTTGAAAGGGTCGGTTTCACAAAGTTAATACCTTAATACCTTTTTATGAAGTAATGCATAAAACCACAACATTATGAATAAAATTACTATAACCATAAGGGAAAATTCAGGACATTTGCCGAAGATATGTACAGTGCAGAAAGATTGCGGCTGCAGCCTATTCAACAGTGTTTGTGTTCAGAGTGCTGTGGCAGCTTTAGAGCCGATGTTTGCAACCTCCCATATGCAAAATGTGTTATGAAAGGAATATGAAATGCCCCCCCCCCACCTAATGTAGAATAAATGGCCGGAATGTAAAAAAAAAACTTAACTAAACTTCAATTAAGAAACTCGGACATATGAGAATACCTGTTTATAGTACATACTTCTCATTGTAAATGTTGCCCCGATACCAGAAAAGTACCAGAAATTGAATGCCATCACAGAAGTATCAAATAGAGAAAACTATAAAGCAACTAAGACAAGAAGTGTCACTGTTAGAAGAATATAGTAGAGGAAACAGATCAACAAAAATACTCAGAAAGATAAATATGATAAAAGCAATGAGCAGTATTATAATGGATCAGGATCTATCTTGTACTATAGCAAATAATAAACTAAAAATATCAGCACGGGCAGAAAAACTTAGAAGATACATAGATAAATATAAAGGAAGAGTGCAAAATAACCAATTTACTGATGACTCAAAAAAGTTTTATAGAGAACTGGGAAACAAGGTAAAAGGAATTGAAAGACCACCAAAAAAGAAGAAATAGATACATTTTAGAGAAGTATTTATCAAGATCCTGTGGAATGTAACAAAAATGCTAAACTGATAGAAGTAAAATTAAGAATAAGAAGTTCAAATGTATAGGATATGAAATGGGATGAAGTAACAGCCAGAGAAATTGAAATAAAATAAAGAAAAGCCTCTAACTGGAAAACCCCAGGCCCAGATTCAGTACCTAATTTCTGGCTAAAAGTATTAACATCTTTGCACAAAGATTTAGCTATGAGTAAGAACTATTTATATCCACACCCCAAACAAACACCAGCCTGGCTAACAACAGGAAAAACAATGATCCTACTTAAGAGTGGACCTGCAAGCTCTTGCAAAGAGATGGCATAGCAATGGGCACATCATGTCCCAACAGCTATGCCAATCTCATTATGCTCATCTGGGAACTTAAGCACATATTGGTTGAAACCTACATAGAAAGCATTTTATTTTCGGTCTATATTATATAGTCGAAGTTTCAAAACTTCAAACCTCACATGAGCGAACTCATATGAGCGAAGTTTGAAACATCGACTATATAATAAAATTAAAAAAAAAAAACGTACCTTACCGTTCTGAGCAGGGGGGCAAGCCACCCTGCACCCCCCCACCCCCCTACTTAAATATACCAACTCCGAGAACTCACTTCAGTGCAGAAAGGGAAAATTTCCCATTCTGCGCGTGAAAAGCCATTAACTTTCACCTTCGACCTGATGTTCGATCATATGATGTCGACCATCTATGATTTGAACATCAGAACAGTCACTCGTCTAATATAGACCCTTTATTTTATAGGTGTTTCGTGGATGATTTGAGTTGGTTAAATTTATAGAAGAGATTAATGCTAGTACTAAATTTCTGAGATTTACATCTGAGTATTCCAAGGTAGAAATTAGTTGCTTAGATGTACTTATCAGAGTTTCAAGCAGTGGACAGATGGATACTTCACTATACAGGAAACCTTGTTACAGGAACAACTTTTTACACCGTACAAGAATGCACCCTAAATATGTATTTGATAACATAGTACAAGGGCAAGGACTTAGAGTCTCAAGGGTGAATGTCAGTGATGGTAATTTTATGGCTGAAATGAAAGATCTGGAGAATAAGTTTGTGGATAGGGGTTGCAAGAGGTCTAATGTGCAACAAGTATTGAATAAAGTCTCTGATGTTAGAGAAGGTAGGGGCAGGCCCTTCTTTTCTTCCAATCCACCTTCTGTTCACCCCAAGAGACTGAATGATGGTAAATGCAGGGTACCGGTGACTTATTCTTACACTAGAGGGTATGTCTTGGATATTATAAGCAAACATTGACCCATTTTAACAACAAATAATGATCTTAAAAAGATAGTGGGTGAACAACCTAACTTTACCTTTAGGAAGAAACTATCTTTAAAACAGATGCTTTGTTATCCAAAACAGTTTATTGATGGTAAAACTACTAGGATTAAAATGGTTTCCACTTATAAAGGAACTAGACCATGTCATACTTGTAACTGCTGCAGTTATATTGACATGACCGGTATGTTTATACATCCAGATCAGGGTAAACAGTGTGTTTGATGTTCAAGCTACTTGTATTTCTCATGTGGTTTATTTAGCATGCTGCACTGCCTGCACAAAGTTCTATGTAGGCAAGACTGATAGACAGTTGAAGAAACGTACAGTAGAACTTTTAAGACTTATTAATATAATTGTTCTGAGTGCAGTGCTCTTTCTAAACATGTGAAGCTCACC
Organism: Protopterus annectens; assembly: GCF_019279795.1. Classification (NCBI taxonomy): domain Eukaryota; kingdom Metazoa; phylum Chordata; order Ceratodontiformes; family Protopteridae; genus Protopterus; species Protopterus annectens. The sequence goes on along the minus strand of NC_056733.1, from coordinate 1,666,096,707 downwards.
TCACACACACATTGTTTTAAGTTTCAGGTTATAGCACAGGTAGCAGCTACTGAGAGGCTGGGTGATGTTAGGAATGCTACTGAAAGTTTAGAGACCAAGTGGATAGCTAGGTTAAGGGCCGATTATGGTTCAGGACTAAATGATAAAGTCCCCCTTAAACCTTTGTTACAGACACGCTCACTTTGTAGATGAGCTTTACATACACTTATGTGCATTAGTTGATTTTAAGTGTATTTCTTATTTAAATTTATATTACATTTACTGTTTGTGTCCTTTTAATACATAATTGCTTAACTGGTTGATTCGTTAGTTGAAGTTCTGTATAAATTGCTGTGTGTGTGACTGCATTTTTATACTGACCTCTGAAGAAGCAGCAAGAGCTGTGAAAGTGCTTATGTTGTTTTAAAATAAAAGATTGTTCGTTTTATGCTGAGAGCCTGGTGTCATCTCATCATTCTACTTTTTTGGACTGCTTTACTCTGGTTTATTTGTTTGATGAGACGTTTACACAGCACAGGTTGGTCGTTTTTTCCTGTTGATTATTTTTTAAGTTTTACATCTAAGTACAAGGTCAGCACCAATTAAATCTCTCTTGATGGCATAGGATGACAGTAGCCAAGATGTTGCTGTGTCGTAAGCTATACTACATTTTTTGCCATATCCAAGCATCCCAATCAAAAATGTTTCTCAAAAATAAAGAAGTTAATATAAACATTTGTATGGGAAAGGAGCAGAGATAAAATTTCAAGTCAAGTCAATCAGGATGGGGGCTGGACATGTGGACATTTACAAAAAATGACCATAGCTTAAACCCTGCAACAATAAAGCTTTATGCAGTTGGAGCCTCAACAAGGATGATTTGTTCTAGAGAAAAATATGTAGTTAACAACTCGATATGAGTGCTGTGTTGGTATATATACGCCCTCCTACCCAAATGGTGAACATTGACCTAAACTTTGCATCTTTCACTTACCTGCAAGGAAAGCACATTAATGGAATTTATGAAAATATTTTTAGTTCATATCTGTGTTGCTGTAGTCTTTCATCTACCTTATCTTTAAAAAATATATAATGTGAACATCATTAAGCTTGCCCTTGCAGGTATACGTGAGTAGTGATGCAATTAAGTCATTTGTTATCTATCACCTGTTTACTTTTTGCTATATGGCAAGAGTATGGAATTGCATTTTCACCCATATCAGCACTGTTAAGGATTCTACGTGAAACACACTGATAGAGCATTGACTATCTCAGCTGGAAATGTTTGATGGAAGTCCATGCTTATTTATTTAGTTATTCATCAATGTGTCTTATACAAAATAGGTACTGACTATGCTCATTGTATTTGACAAAGTTTTTATTTTCCTTCAGCTATTGTGTGGTTTATAATTTTCTTTATACGGATGAGTTGCACAAAATTTGGAGCTATATGCTCATCTTAAATGGAAGAAGGATACACACATATTGTAAGTTTAAAGCTAAGCAAAAAAAAAAAAACTAAATAGCACCAAAAATGTAGAATTTTACTACACACTTGTCTGATTCTCCAGGTTTCGCAGGTGTACAAAATGACTAAATTACTTTGTTGTTATTGTAAGACTATGTGTTGCTCCTAAATGGAAAGCCCCCGATAAATTATTACCATGTAGTTTACTAGACTTTATCTCAAAATAGGCAACATTAATGTGTCTGGGGTTAAAACACAGACTACGCTTCCAATTTGTTTCTGAGTGCTGCCAAGGTTTTAAAGTACACCACACCCCTCTGGGAGTCTTTGCTTCTGCACATAAGGATGTTCTTTTTTTAATAATCTGTACCAGTTACTGTCACTATATTCATGGTCTATAAACTGACACTGCAGATGGAAGCTGAAAATAGTAAATCTTGAATGATATTTCTTTATACAAGGGATGGCTTTGTGGTGTTTGCCATTGTTTTACCTGTTTTTGTGGTTGCACATTATTGAGGAACACAGTGTAGAACACCATGTGAGAATGTAAGTTATTATGAAAGACTAAAATATCTGAACTTGTACAGTGTCTCTTATGGGTATCTAAGGGTCTATATTAGAACATTGAAGTTTCAAAACTTCGAATGTTCTAATATCGATCCCTATTCAGAGAAAGCTGAAAACATCGACCATACAGAACAGCGATTTTTTTCCAAGGGAAAAAAATTGCTGTTCCAAAACACATAACACACAACACAAGCACACCAAACAAACAGCAATCCACACACATACACCTAAAATCTTACACCTAACCCTACACTAAACTATACACACACACCACTAACTATCCACTTACCTTAACCCAAACCCTAACCCTAAAGTCCGTCACTATCACCCCAGCCCTAACTCACCTACCCCACCCTAACCCTCACGTCCACACAATCGCACACATACCTACCCCGCGCCCTAACCCTAACTCATCTAACCTGCCCTAACCCTCACGTCCACACAATTACACACATACCTAACCCACTCCTTAACCCTAACTCACCTAACTTGCCCTAGCCCTCACGTCCACACAATCTCACACATACCTAACCCGTACCCTAACCCTAACTAACCTAACCTGCAGTCAGTCGCACACTTATCTGAACCCGACCCATAACTTTCCACCACAGCGCTGAAAATACCGAAGCAACAGAAACAGACAACTGAATTCTTTCCCTAGGAAAAAATTCAGTTTTCTGTTGCTTCGATATTTTCAGTTTTCGCTGAATAGGGTTCGATATAAGAACATTCAAAGTTTTGAAACTTCGATGTTCTAATATAGACCCGGTATCTAAGAGGCGATCTAATCCAGGTATATAGGGCATTAGAGATAACTACCTCTGGGAATGTTTGGGGTTATCAAAAAGTACTACAGAATCATCAGACAACCTATGTAGAAGATTCTATAGGAATGAGAAGTGTACTAACTGGTTCTCTGAGAGAGCAGCTACTGCATGGAACAGACTGCCAAATTACACTAATATAGAGATTTTTAAGAACAGCCTGGACACCTATTATTGGAACAAGTGTTTTGGCATATTGGCAGGCTATAAGGGCATTAACACCCATACTTGAAATATCTATCTGTCTATATATATATATTTATACACGCACACACACACACACACACACACACACACACACACACATATATATATATATATATATATGTGTGTGTGTATATGACGGGAAACAAAATAGAATGTCACTGTGTATGTATAATGCATTATGTGGGAGATATTGCTAGTGATTTACTCGTGCCTATAAATAAATACAGTATTTCCATATGTACATTAATATTTCCAAAATTAGCTGACTTACAAAATTGTAATATAACATTAAGTGACACCTTATGATGATCAAAAGCCTTTGATATGGTTTCCTATAGCAAGCTACTAAATGTACTCTCCAAACTAAACTTTTGCCAAGATACTCTTGCCTGGTTCCAGGACTACCTTACTGGACGCCAACAAGCAGTCTCTTGGCAACAGACTTTATCACCCCTACCACCAGAGACACTAGGTGTCCCCGAAAGGCTCGATCTTAGGTCCATTACTCTTTTCAATATTTACAAATAGCCTACACACTTCAACCCCACAAGCCTCTCTTTTCCAATATGCAGATGATTTAACATTAATATGTCCTGCTCCCCCAATACAAAAACTACAGACCTTAACTCAACAATCCTTCCTAGCAGTTGAAATCTGGCTTACTAACGCTCAACTAATTATAAATCCCAAAAAAAACAAAACGTATGATTTTCCAACCCACTAAATCAACCTTGACCCCTAATACCTTTAACATTATGTCACTAAACAATACCATTATCTCCCCAACTCTGCAGATCAAATTCTTAGGTGTCGAAACTGACAGCAACTTAAAGTTTGACATTCATATTTCACAAACAATTAAAAAAGTACACAGAAAATTAGGAGCTCTATATAAGAACAAACAGTACTTCACCAAAAAATACTAAAGCTACCATTGCTCAGTTCCACTTAATCTCTACCTTCCTATATGCAGCCCCCATACTCACAAACCTAAAGAAATCTGAGCTTAAAAAACTTGAATCTTGTTATAACAAAATTGCCAGATTCACTTCAAACTTACCAGCTAGAGCCCACCATTGTGTTGCTCTCAAACCACTCAGCTGGCTTGAGCTTCCACACCTCCTTCATTACAACCAGTTAACTATAGCCCACAAAATACTATATGAACCTGAAAAAATACCCGCCCTACAAACTATACTTCCACCCTATGCCACCAGTAGAATATTAAGATCCACTAACAAACACCATATAAAAATCAGCATAAGCAAAAAACAAGCAGGGACTCCCTCTTTTCAAATTATATTGGAAAAATCTGGAATGCACTGCCAGAAAATATTACATCCATTACATCTCTTGCCCAGTTTAAATTAACACTAAAAAACACCTATTAAACAAATAGCTGTGCCCTTGTTCTGCTCCTGACTTATTCCTCTTTTATTACCACTATACTCTCATCTGGACAAACCACTAGGGTTGCCACCTTTTCAAATGGCCAAAGTGGGACATTTTTGGTACAAACATCAGATTTTACAGGCCAACACATACCCACGGTCAGTACAAAGGAGAGAACTTAACTTTTTTGCCTAAATAAAAGCTTATTCTTTTAGCATTTTAGTTGCTTATTCTGTTTCTTATAACATTTAGGTATTTTAGATACAAAATAACTGTTTTATGCAACTATTACATAAAATATAGGAAATAATTTTGTCCTAAAATCTCAGGACATTTGCTATTTTTACAATTTTTTGTCAGGACACAACTGCCCAAAGAGGGACTGTCCCTCGCAAAGTGGGACAGGTGGTAACCCTACAAACCACAACCTCTAGTCCTATCTATTACATAGGCCCTTACACACTAACACCACTCAAACTGCTGCATTTAAGAGCCAAGGAAATTGTGAATCAACTTAACCACTTTCTCCCCACCTATTTCCCAGGAAAAGCATTGTGGTGTAATAAAGTCTAATGTTATACTTCTTATTCCTAGGAAAAACAATGTGTTGTAATGTTGTGATTCGTATACTTAGGTGTTAATTATACTCAGGAATCAAGTATGGTAGCTTTGTGTACAATCTGATCTTACAAATATACTATCCAGAAAGACTAAATATTACCTGTATGTAAACTACCTGTATGTAAATTACAGTTATATGTTACCTCTGATTGTCTATGTTTCATGTGGAGCTTTCCACCCCAGGATCCCGCTGAAAATGGACATGGTTCCAGTCAGACTTTCCCAGTAAATAAATGTAAAATAAATAAAATAAAATGAATAACAATTGTCTTCAATATTTTCATTATACAATGTACAACTTGAATGAACTTCTTCTTTTGGCTGTTCCTGTTAAGGGTCACCACAGAGGATCATCTGTTTCCATTTCTTCCTGTCGTCTCCTTCGGCCAACAGTAGCTCAGTTTCTGCCAGCACCCTGTTGGCTAACATTATTGGTGGTGGTCAGTGTTAATACCGGCCTTGACTGGTCTGGGAAATCTGTATTGTTGTCCGGGTATGATATTTAGTGTTATTTATCCTGCTAATTATGTAATTAAGCATATTTTCATCTTTCTGTGAATATTTCAATAAATAAGTCTTCAGAAAGGAATTTCTTGCCTTAATACAAATGCTTACGTTTTCTAAATAAATGTGCTGCTGACACTGTACATCTAGGTTGTACATACAGTGTCCAAGATATGAAACATTTTTGTGAAACATTGCAGAAAAACATTTATATAAACTTTGTTAGCTAGAAAAATTCATGAGCCAAATGAGCTTTTCATTTTTTGGCCAGCCTGGAAAATACATTTCTGGATTTTTCTGCATTGTCATATGCTACAGCAGTAATGTAAAAATTTTGAATGCACTGACTTCTTCCATTGTAAAGAAAACCTTTTTTGATGAATGCATTGCTGCTTGTTCCTTTTTTATATAATTTTATTATTTACTGCTCACAAGCATACACCTCCACTGTGCTAATTTTGGGGACACCCCCTATTTTGGCTCAAAGATTCTCTCTTTCTCTCCTAAAATTGTATCTCTATCTATGTGTATGCATATATATATATATATATATATACACACATACATACAGATTTTTTTTAGAAAAGATGGTGCAGCATTGCCATCAGTAAATGTTGACAAGCATCTATAGTAATTCACATATTCTTTTTCTGTCAATTTCCTAAGTTAATTATGTCAATGTTTTAACAAGTGCCTCTAATTTGTGATCTTTTTCCCTAATTATATTTGCTTTGTCCCTAATTATTGAGTTAAAAGGTGGAGAACTTTGCTCACAAGACATCTACATTTGTTTAAATTATTTCCTTTAATTTAATTTTCAGAAAATGCTCAGGAACCTAAGAATGTTTGCAAACTGCAAAGTTGTGACATTCCACAACTACTAGCTAGTGATGAGGTTAAGTATCGTGTTGTAAAGACCTCCTGGGGAATACCTGTCTGAGCAGGGTCACCTACTGTGTTCTACTGTGTCCAACAGGGAGCAGTTTTATTTAAAACATGTTTCCAGCAATAAACTCGTTAGGTAAACTTTTATACTCACAAAAGTCTGCTAATTCCTGAGAGACTCTATTTTCTTTTCTCTAAAAGATAATGTTTCCACAACTGTTCTAAAGCTGTCCAAGGAAGGGATCCATTACTGACCCAGGTCAGGGAGGGTCAAATTTCTGAAGTAATTTCTTTCTAAAATAACTCATAACTGCTGCCTCTGTTTTCTCTCATGACATTTACAAACAATGTTGAACTATTTACCGATTGAAAGGGGTTGTTGAACATTACTGTGAGATGTGCTTTAGTGGCATCCCATTTCTAAGAAACTATGAAACAAAAACAGAAAATTCTACAGCTCTATGTGATGTGGAATGTAAGTTCCCATGGCTATTTACACTATTTAACCACTTAAAGGGGATGTTACATGTTAATGTGAAATGTGCTTCAGTGACATCCCATTTTAGAAAAATCATGAAACAAAAATTGAAAAATGTACAGCCCTAGGTAATGTAAAATGTAAGACCACACACCTCTTTGTTAAATTTTATTTAATTACTTTTCATTTATTGGCTGGGTTACACACATTGGGCTGAAAGCCCCTTATCAGGGGAAACTTGAGGTGGTAGTTATATGGACTAGGGGAAAATTGACAAAAGCCATGGGAAAATTTCCCTATTCATTTTTTTGATAAATGCCATGGGATCATTTACACTGGTCTCAGCTACCAACAACTCTGGCAGATGAGCCTTGTTTTAAAATCTCATCGAAAGAACAGCACACTCAGGAGTGCAGTAATGTTGTACAACAGTATCCATTTTTAAAAATGAATCTAATCACTTTGGGTAGGAATAGAACCCACATCCTTCTAATCTTTAAGCACAAAAGATAAATATACTACTTCCTGAGCCACTGAGTTGAATAACTGACATTGTGAATCTTAATATAGCCTACTCTGAGGATGTATAGCATTGGGCTTGGTTATGAGCAGTTAGCATAGAAAACTAAAGCTCTACTCTGTTAATGATCTGTTTTGATACTGAGCAAGTCACTTAACCGGGCAGTGTTCCCAGATTGCCCTTGAAAAGGGGCAATTATGTCCAGTGCTCTTACCTAGTAAACGGAGAGATTAAAAAAACATATTGAAATGCAACCTCAGTCTAACAGTTCTCAGTGAATTTTCTTATTATCACAGAAAATATATCTAAATTAGGGGTTATGTCATGAACACATAGCTGGCCTTAGACATAGGCCAACTAGGCAGCTCCCTAGGGTGCTACTCTAGCAGGGGCACTTTTCGAGATTTAATATGTTTATTTTGTGTAGTAAAGAAAAAGTCTGTTTAAAAATATGTTAATGAATATAGGAAAAACTAGGAAGAGTAAGACAAACTGTGAGAAAAATGAAGAAAAATGTAATCTGGATGGTGTAGGTAGACCAGGATGGGGGACCGGGTGCTGTGGGGGTCAATATCATGCCATCAAAATACCATAGCAGCGAACACCACATTGTTGACAAGTATTCAGCTAAGTTCACTTCTGCAGTTTGTTGAATACTTAAAGGGCAAACAAATACTTGCCCCACAACCCAGCGGAACTAAATCTGCCTAAACCAAACCCACCCATGTGGGGGGCTGCACCCCCCGCACCCTACAATGTGGGGGGATGCACCCCCTAACTAAGTATACCAACTACAAAATCGCACTGCAGTGGAAAAAAGGGCAAAATTGTGTAGTTGGCCAATTACGTCTTTACCCTTTAAGTATTCAGTGAATCATGGAAGTGAATTTCTCTAAATGCTTGTCGGCAATGTGGTGTTCACTGTTACAATGTTTTGACGGTGTGATATAGACCCTCTGTGGAGCCCTTTTGCCTAGGGCAAAAATTCACTAAAGGCCAGCCCTGCATGAGCATGTAATTTTATCAAGGTTCTAAATTCAAAAAGAAGCCTTATATACAATGCTTTAAGTAGACTTCTAGTATTTTGAAACAGTATGCCCGAAAAATCTCTATTAATGATAAGCAGTAGCATTTTCAAATTATACTTTGCCCCCCTGCTCTTGTTCATTAATAACTGAGGGTTGATTGTGGTATACCTTACATTTTCAATTACAGAAAAGCCATGAATAATTCCAGATGACCCTTGGCCATGATTGTGGATTTAAAGAAGTTTCACATTAGCCAGAATAAGTGGAATGGACACTTTATTAGCCCTGAATGTTGACTGTGTCATTTTTTCCAAAGTGCAGAAATATGGGTATTTCAAGGCCTAGACATCTAGATACAGTGCTTGCAGAATATGTCATGAAAGACAAAATGCACATGCACAGATTGGTAAAGAACACACTTTCTGTCATTGCATTCTCTAGAATGAATTAATGGCAACTCATATCATATAAATGTTTAAAAAAGAGCGACATTTACTTTACAAAGAGCACAGGCTATTTGGAGAGTTACTCTTGCCAGCTTTAAAAAAATATATGATTTAAAAAGGTAACAGTATATTCCAAAAACTTACTGTTATACTTTTCAAACATTTTGCAGGAAGGCCTTCACCTGTGTACTTCCCCAGTCCCTGTACACACACATACACGCACACACGCACACACACACACACACACACACACACACACACACACACACACACACACACACACACACACACACACACATACACACGCACGCGCACATGCACACGCACACGCACACACAATATTAACTAGTTCACTGAACCTCAGAGTAGGGGAAGTACTCCACAATACCATAGTCTTGGAGGTATTACATATTACATTATTCACTTGATTTTTTTGGGGGGGGGGGTGTGCATTCAGCAGGAATCCATAATTTTCCTGTACTCCCAAGCATAACTCTCAACCCTTCCATTTTAAAAATTGAAGCAGGGGCCCACCAAAAATTATAGCAAAAGTTCCAAAGTCATAACACACAAAATTTGTGTATGCATAAATTCATGCCTCAGTGGGTAGAATGCAAATGCGTAAATTTGCCCTGTGTGTGTGTGTGTGTGTGTGTGTGTGTGTGTGTGTGTGTGTGTGTGTGTGTGTGTGTGTATATGTGTGTGGCGGGGGGGCACAATCTAAAAAAATTAGGACCCTTACAGTGCTGTACACACTTTTCCATACAATACAACGTTGCCAAATGTATTCCACGACCCGTAGATATTACCATATAGCATAATATAACTCAGTGACCTCCACCACCAAGACAAATTTGTAACAATTAAACATTTTATTGAGTCAAAAATTATAGTCAGTACATGCTATTATACAGTTTATGCAGCTGAGATACAGCTTATTACAACATTCAAAGTTAGAATGCAAATTTCAAGAGCTCTATTGAATGGCAAAAGTTAAGCTTACTTGTTAAGTTGCTTTGTATTTGTTTTATTACTAGTATGTTTGTAATTTTATATATGGGTTCATAGGTTCATAGGTGTGTACTAGGCTAATAGCCCTGGAGCCTTTACAAGCCTAGCCCATAGGATTACCCTGGCATTGTGCCACTCAACCTTGTTCCCAGTGCCTCTGTCGAGTAAAGCCACTGTAATGATCCCTGGGGTGAATTTTCTATTTCCCATCCACTAATCAAGATTTCTCTTGAAGAGGGCCAGTGAGGTGCTCTGCTTGACATGTATGGGAAGTTTATTCCATAGCATGGGCGGTCTCTGGGTTATGAACCTGTCCCTCCAGCATGTTCTGTTGATTCTGGTAATGAGGTTGAGGACTCTGGAGCGTGTGATGCAGAGGGATTGGGATTTCATTAGATGTAGCATTTCTAACAGAGTTGGGTCAGACATGGCTTTGTAAGTCAAGCAGAGATTGCCTATAAGCAGGCAATATGAGACAGAGAATAGTTGGAGTTTTTTAGTCCTTCCATACAGGACAAATGTTTAAGGCCTAGGATCCACTTTTTGAGTTACTTTTGCGGCCTTTCCAATTGTTGCAGGTGTTTAGTGAGGTACATGCCAAATGGGGCATTGTACTCAATGATTGGCCTAATGAGGGAAGAGTAGAGGGAGACAATGACCTCTTTCTTCCTGGATGCAAAACCCTTAGTAATGAGATGTGCCACACAGAAGGACTTTATGACCACAGTGACAATGTGGTGATCAAAAGAGAGGCTGCTGTCAACCTGTGTTCCCAGATCTCTTATAATGTCTTTTGTGTTCAGTGGACTGTCATTGACGTGGTAATTCATGGGAACTGTTTTTTTTTTTAAAGGGGATGACAACATATTTTTTGGCATAGAGCTTAAGGCCATGGTTCTGACACCAGTCGTTGGTCTCAGTGAGGCCTTTCTGTAGGATGTCAACATCACTTGGGGAGTTAATAATATCTCCCAACTTGCAATTGTCTGTGAACTTTGTCAGCCAGAGTCCCTTCATGTTGGCCTGGACTTCAGAGAAGTAGATACTAAACAGGAGAGGACCTAGGACTGAACCATGTGGGATGCTACTTGTGACTGGTCAGCAGTCTGACTTGGAGTCAGCTACTTTCTCACTGTGGGTTCTAACTGTGAGTGAGTTTACCACCCTCATAATGATATAGAGGTTGATGCCTAGCTTAGTGAGTGTTTCTATGATTCCTGAGTGAGGAATGGTGTCAAAGGCCTTGGCCAGATCAAGGTAGGCTGTATGAACCACCTTGCCTTCATCCACAGCTCTGGTGACTGACTCAAAGAAGTTGAACAAGTTGAGCAGGCATGATCTACCCTTCACAAAACCAAACTGTGTGGGATCCAGAGTTTGGAGATTCCCTATATCCTTGTTTATTAGGTCCATGATGATGCATTACATAGCTTTGCATATCAGACTTGTCAGGTTAATGGGGCGATAGTTCCCAGGGTCTGTCATCGCTCCTCTTTTGTGGAGAGGGATGACTTTAGCAGTGCTCCATTCGGTAGGGACAAAGCCTGAGGAGAGGCTATGATTGAACAGGGCACACAGATGAGGTGCCAGTTCACTTTGTAGTTCATGTAGAACACAGCCAGGGATATTGTCAGGTCCCAGAGAAGCTGTATTCTTGGCCTTGGACAGTGCTGTTTTAACCTGTGCAGCAGTAATACTTGGTGCCTGACAATCTACTGGTATTGTGACTGGTCCCTTGGGGGGGAGAGGGGTAAAGTTGGCACTGAATCTGTCAGCCAGTATATTGGCAATATCTGTTGGCTCGGTATAGGAGGTACCATTGTACAGTAGCTTGGAGTAAATCTGGTTATTGCCATGGAGATTCTTTACATAGCTATAGAAGGCCTTGTGGTTGTCTTTATTATCTGCTGCAATTCTGTTTTCATAGCTAGCTTTAGAAGATATTTTGAGGGATCTCAACTTTTTGTTGAGGCTGATAAGGGAGTTTTTCTAGTCTTTGGACTTTACCTTATTCCACATCAGTTTCCTACTTCTGTTGTAGAGTTTGTTTTTGGCAGGGGACCACCAGACTGGCTTCCTTTTTTTGGAGGAGAGCATCTTAGTTCTATTGGATATGGCGAGATCCATGCATTTGTGTACGTGTTTGTACAATGCATTGATGTATGATTCAGCAGTCATGCAACTGATCTCCATTTGCATGGGTGCTGTGAAGTTAGCCACCTCTGTTTTTAGGAGCCCAAAGTTAGCTTTGGAGAAGTGTGTCATGGTGGTTACCTTTGCGGGGGGTGGCGGGGTGTAAGGGATGTGGATTTCCAAGGGTACTGGTTTGTGGTCGGATATAGCCAGGGAGGAGTTGACTATTGGTGTAGAGCAATGGATGCCCATGTTAGTAATGACCAGGTCAAGGATGTTATGCAATGTAAAACAATTTCTCTGCATAATGTTTCAAAGCTAATAGTGGTTTACTAGCTCAGGTTTGAGGAACAAGTTGGTATAGAATTATTAATTGCTGTCGGAGGAAGATTTTACATCTAAAATAAAAGTTACGCAATACATTTCCATGAATTTGTGCAGAGCTGATATAGCAGAGAACTAAATTTTCCTGATGAGAGCAGAGTTGGAATCATTTCCCATCTGATATTCCAAACTGATAAGTACACTTTTTGCAACTCACTTTCCACTGTGCTGTATTTATATATTTGCTTTATTATTTATATATTTGCTGTATTGTTTCTGTCTTTTGTTTTTCTCTGCACTTTGTTTCTCAGGGTAGCTTAGAAGCTAGTTTAGGGTGGGGGTTGTTGAGCCAGCCCATCTTAGCTGTTAGTCATTGCCTGAGGTGTATTTTCTGTGTTGTACTTCCATTACAAACTGCATTTCTTTGAATTTGTGCAGAGTTGATATAGCAAAGAGCTAAATGCTCCTGACTGTGAGCAGAGTTGGAATCTTCTCCCATCTGATATTCCAAACTGATAAGTACACTTTTTGCAACTCAGTTTACATTGTGTTGTATTTATATATTTGCTTTATTATTTATATATTTGCTGTATTGTTTCTGTCTTTTGTTGTTGTCTGCACTGGTTTTGTTCCCAGCCCTCCCTCTTAAGGGTTCTTGTAGTGTTAAACTTGGTGGCCTTGGATTTGCCCGCCCCCTACAGTAAATCTCATCTTGGTCACTGCTCCCAGTCCAATCTCATTTGATCACTCAACATAGTGCAGTGAGATTATTTGGGCAGGACTACCCCCTTGCTTCTTTGACTTTGAACACGTCTGTTTCCTCCATCTCCACTTAAAAAAATGTACACTTTATTCATCTGCTCTTACTGTAATTGTGTTCTTCATACTTTATAATCTTATTTTTGTTGTGTGCTCTTAAGTGTTCGAGTGCTTTTATTCTGCTGCATTTAATACTGCTTGTTAGTAGCCTGATTAAATTTATCTGTTATTCTAAGCATTTTAATCTTTGGTCTTAGCACTTGTGCTTCAGGCGAGTTACTTTACATTTAAGAAGGTTCTTGTGGTCTACACTCTTGTGGACAAACCCTTAACAGAACCTTCTCTCCATAAAGTCCTGCATACCATTGCTAGAATCTCCTTGTGTTCTAACTGAGTGTGCTTCTCAATCAGAAAATATAGAGCTGATAAGTATATTTTTTGGCAATTTTTAACTGTTTAAAGTTCAGCACTGTCTTAATTTTTGCTTGACTGAATTATTTATATATTTGCTGACATTGTTTTCTGAAACTCTAAGTGCATACATTTTGATTTTTTTCCCTAATGTACTGCTTTCTGCACTTGTTTTTAGTTGTTTTTTTTTATTTAATTGCATTTATTTAAACTGTATTTGCTTTAATATTGCTATGTGCTAACTTGCACTGCATTTGAATATTTTTTACTGCTGTTTTAATTGCTTTTCTGTAAAAAAACAAAGAAAAAAGTTCTAAGCTTGTTTCTCACCTTTCCTATAACTGGTCTAGTCCAGATACAGGTTTGCCGTGCCCAGGACTGTTGTAAGCTTCTGAGCCACCCCAAGCCTTTCTGTGTTGGAGGGAAGCCTTCTAGCTTATCAGTGGGAGTGATAAGCACTACCTAGCCTATCTACCACAAGAGGAGTGGTTTCTGGCCCAGAAATTGTAGTTTATTGGCCGTTTGGGCAGTTTTTCCATCCCTTTCAACTTTCTGGTTTAAAAGCCTGCGTTTGCTCTTGTTCCCACCTTTCCTGTAACTAGTTCAGTCCAGATACATATTTGCTGTATCCAGGACTGTTTGTAAGCTTCTGATACCCCACCAAGCCTTTTTGTGTTGGAGGGAAGCCTTCTCACTTATCAGTGGAAGTGATAAGCACTAGGTAGCCTATCTACCACAAGAGGAATGGTTTCTGGCCCAGAAATTGTAGTTTATTGGTCATTTGGGCAGTTTTTTCCATCCTTTTAACTTTCTGGTTTAAAAGCCCATGTTTGAGCTTCTTTCTCACCATTCCTATAAATAGTCTAGTCCAGGTACAGATTTGTGTATCCTGGATTGTTTGTAAGCTTCTGAGCCCCCCAAGCCTTTCTGTGTTGGAGGGAAGCCTTCTAGCTTATCAGTGGGAGTGGTAAGCACTAGGTAGCCTATTTACCACAAGAGGAGTGGTTTCTGGTCCAGCCAGAAATTATAGTTTATTGGCTGTTTGGGCAGTTTTTCCATCCCTTTCAACTTTCTGGCTTTAAAGCTCGTGTTTGCATTGGTTTGCACTTGTTTTAGCTCTGCACAGTGGTGCCAAGCTGAAGTAACCTATTACTGGTTCCAGAAAGTCTGCTCTTCAGTTTTTCCCATAGATCTTGCTAGTTCTTTCTCTTGCTCTTGCACTTCAAATAGTTTAATTGCTTTGCACTCCAACTGTTTTTTGTGGCAATTATTGTAGCACACCTAAGTGCCATCAGCACTAGTCGTTCTTCACGGAAATAGCTCCAGTGCATAGTAGTACAACCCCCTCCCCCTCCTGGCATGATTAAAAGGCAGTTCCCTGTGCTTTGTCCTATTAACTTGGTGCACTTGGGCATTCTGAGGCAGTGTAGCAACTGTCTCATGTAGAAAGACAACCCTCTCCTCTTACCTCCCAACACTCAGACTTGTGAAAGATGCACTTATATCACCAAATTGGGAGCTATGCACTCTCCAGCCAAGACTGGACTAGATGGTCAAGAGGAGAAGGTCGACACCTGCACCACACCACATAGAATACATAGCCCTCCAGAACACCCACCATCACATTTCTCACATAAAACATAAACCACACACCTACCTTTGCAGAAGATCTCAGTAGAAATTTAACAAACAGCAGAGACCTCCAAGACAGAAATGCACTCGACCACCACAACACAGCACATATCACAGGACACATAGCTCACCTCCACAGTGTGCCCCTCAACCTAAGCCCTTAAGGCTAAACACCTTGCTGAATACAATAATCATATGTGACTCAATGGTGAGGCATACAGATGTCCCTCTCACTAGGCTGAATAAGGAGAAAGTAACAGTCAACTTTCTATCAGGTGCCAGAATCCAACACAACACATGCACTCAGGTCACTCCACAACAAGTACAAGTATGACTCTGTCATTCTCCATCTGGGTGTGAATGACCTGAGATGCACCTCCCTGGACTACATGAAAAGAAACATGATGGACCTCTCAGATCATGTGGCCCAGTCAGGTATGACCCTAGCCCTAAGCAGCATACTACTGTCACTCAGAATGATACCGCACTACAAACAAAAAATGATTGACTTCAACAATTGGATACATTTCTGGTGTCATTCTAAGGGGATCCTGTATCTGTCTGCTTGGGATGACATGATTGACAGACCTTGATGCTTTGCCAGAGATGGCCTGCATCTGTCACCCCTGGATTTCCGGGCACTGGCTAAAACACTTGCCACCCCTATAGTGCCCTTTTTAGGCAGTGTTCCAAAGATCAAATTACCACCATAACAGCTATAGATAAATGCAGTCTGAGGGTCATGCTGCTCAACTATAAAAGTCTAAATCTCAAGATGCACTCACTCAAAGCACTCCTCAAAATGGAGAACTTTGACATTTGTGCTGTAACAGAGACCTGGTTTAAGGCGGCAGAAAGCACCCCTGCTCTTCCAGGTTATAAATCATTCCACACATTTCGACCCCAAAACATGGACCGACGCTCCAAAGGTGGTGGTTTCTCCATATTCATAATGGATATGCACACCTCTAGACTAGTAGACCAGCATAATGCATCTGAGATACTTCAGGTACAACTAACAGCTTAAATGTAAAGCCTTATGTCACTAGATGGGTTGCAAACTGGCTAAAGGACAGAACCCATAAAGTTAAAATCGCTGGAGCAATGTCAGACTCAAAGCCAGTCACAAGTGGTCTGTCCTGGGACCCCTCTTGTTCGGCATTTATTTCTCAGATGTTAAAGCAAACATGGGAGGGCTGTGGCTGACAAAGTTCGCAGATGACTGCAAACTAGGCGCCATAGTCGATACACCAGTGGACACATACATCCTACAAAAAGGCCTCACAGAAACGGACAACTGGTGCCAGAGTCATGGCCTTAAACTAAATGCCAAAAAATGTATAGTCATCCCCTTTGGGAAAAACAAAGTACCCACAAATTATCACATAGACAGCAACCCACTGAGTACGGAAAAAGTAATCAGAGACCTAGGGACCCAAGTCGACAGCGACCTCTCATTTGACACTCACGTTGCCAAAGTGGTTAGAAAAACATTCTACCTTGCACACCTTATCATGAAGGGATTCACATCCAGATCCAAGGATGTCATTGTACCCTATACTCCTCCCTCATCAGACCCATGATTGAGTACAATGCCCTATTTGGTATGTACCTCACCCGGCATTTGCAACAGCTGGAGAGACCACAAAAGTACCTCACCAAGAGGATCAAGGGTCTCCAACATATGTCTTATTCTGCCAGACTAAAGAAACTCCAGCTCTATTCAGTAGCATACCGCCTGCTCAGATGTGATCTCTGCCTGACGTACAAGGCCATGTCCAATCAGGAACTGATGGACATGCTCCACCTCAAAAAATCCAAATCCATCAGAACCACGAGAGCTAAAGACTTAAACCTCGGCACAAGTATGAATAGGACATGCTGGAGGGATAGATTCATAACCCAGAGGCTTCCCATGCTCTGGAACAAGATCCCAGTTCATGTTAGGCAGAGCCCCTCATTAACTTTCTTCAAGAGAAATCTTGATGAGTGGATGGGAGATCGTATGTTTACCCCAGGGGTCACATCTGTGTCACTACTAGACAGGGGCACAGTAAACTAATTATTTTATATAAGGGGACCTTCACTGTGTCACTACTAGACAGAGGCACAGTATTCTAAATCTATTCTGTGCATTTTTGTACCATTTCATGGGGTGGCAAAAGCCACATCACTATGGCTAGGCTTACAAATGCCCCAGGGCAGATAGCCTAGTACTAAACTATGAAACTATGAAACATTGGGTAAGACGGCGATCCAGGTCATAGCCTGCTATAGGTCCCCGACCATGTCCCTAGACTCTCACTCCAAGTTCCTAAGCATGCTGTAATCTATCAAGGTCCAACTCAACATTCTCATACTAGGAGACTTCAACTACCTATTCATCAACTGGGAAAACTACTCAAGCAGCAATGGACTGGCCCAATGCTTCTTGGAATTTATCAATTCCAGTGCCCTGGACCAGCTCATTCTGACCCCCACTAGAGGAAGCAACATATTTGACCTGGTTATTACTAACATGAGAAATTGTTGCTTTACACCAATAGTCAATTCCTCCCTGGTCAGATCTGACCATAAACTAATCACCATGGAAATCCACATCTCACTCCCCAAAGGTAACCACCTTGAAAAACTTCTCCAAAGCTGACTTTGGGTTCCTAAAAACAGAGGTGGCTAACTTCATGGCACCCATGCCAATGGAAAATAGCTGCATGACTGCCGAATCATACACCAGTGCACTGTATGAACATGTACATAAATGCATGGAGCTAGCCATACCCAACAGAACCAAGATGCTCTCCTCCAAAAAAAGGAAGCCAATCTGGTGGTCTCCTGTCATTAATAAACTGTACAACAGATGGAAGAAACTGTTGCAGAAAAAGGAGAAGTCTCAAGACTGGAAAAACACCCTTATTAGCCTCAACAAAAAGTTGAGATCCCTCATCAAATCCTCCAAAGCCAGCTATGAAGGCAGAATTGCAGCAGACTCTAAAACAATCACAAAGCCTTCTATAGTTATACAAAGAACCACCACGAGAATACCCAGATTTGCTCTGAGTTACTGCACAATGGTACCTCCTATACTGAGCCAACAGATATTGCCAACATACTGGCTGCCAGCTTCAATGCCAACTCTACCCCTCTCTCCCACCTAAAGCACCAATCACAATACCAGAAGAATACCAGGCACCCAGAATTACTGCAGCACAGGTTAAAACTGTATTGTCCAAGGCCAAGAATACAGCTTCTATGGGACCTGATAATATCCCTGGCTGTGTTCTACATCAACTAAAAAGTGAACTGGCACCACATCTGTGTGCCCTGTTCAGTCACAGCCCCACCTCAGGATTTGTCCCTACTGAATGGTCCACTGTTACAGTCATCCGTCTCCATAAAGGGGGAGCGACTACAGACCCTGGGAATTATTGCCCCATTAGCCTGACAAGTCTGATATATAAAGCTATCGAGTGAATCATTATGCATCTGATTAACAAAGGTATAGGAAATCTCCAAACACTAGACCCCACACAATTTGGCTTTGTGAAAGGGGGATCATGCCTGCTCAACCTGGTTGACTTCTTTGAGACAGTCACCAGGGCTATGGATGAAGGTAAGGCAGTACATATAGCCTACCTCGATCTGGCCAAGGCCTTTGATACCATTCCTCACTCTAGAATTATTGATAAACTCACCAAAATAGACATCAAACCCCTATATCACTAGGTGGGTTGCAAATTGGCTCACAAATAGAACACAGGGTGTGAAAGTAGTGGACTCCAAGTCAGACTTCTGACTAGTCACAAGGGATCGGTCCTGGGTCCTTTCTGGTTCAGTATCTACTTCTAAGAAAAATAAAACAAAAATGCAAGGTCAATGGAAACAAGTAAAAATAAAAAAGACCACTGCCACACTCAAGAAACACAAGAATATTAGTGTAAAACTTGCTTAATTACCGCTTTTGTCAACAAGACTTCTTCAGAAATGAAAAAAACATGTCACCTAAAACATCTTTAAATACACTAATCATTAATTAAATGAAATTAATTATCCAATCAAACATGAACAACAGCAAATACAATCACAACAATAAAATGTATGCTACATATTCTATTTTTGTTTTTTCACATATAGCCTATGATCCTTTAAAAATATTTAATATTTATCACATCATTTAATCCTGGGGGGTTTGTCAGCTCTACGATTTATATGCCATCTGGTCTCCCTTTGTTCTAAATAATTTTTAAACCTACCCCCTCTAAGACTAAATTTGCCTTGTTCCAAAATTGAGAAAAAAAAACTTGTTAAAACCAACACATTTTGAACAATGTCTATAAAGTGCATTTTTAAGATCCTTTTTTTTGATACTATTCACATGCTCCCTAATTCTAACATATAAATTTCTAGTGGTCATGCCCACATACAATTTTTGACATTTACTGCACACTGCAATGTACATCACTCCCTGATCTCTACATGAAAAATGTCCCATCACTGGAATAGTATGAGAAATATATGGCAATTTGATATATGGTCCTTCTAAGATGTATCTACAAATGCTGCACCCGTAACATTTATACATCCCATGTGGTCTGATGGTAGATATTGCGTCAGTGTAGAAAGAATCTTTGCCTTTTTCAAATAAAGTTTTTAAATTGTATTCATTTTTGTACACAAATCTGGGTCTAGGGCCTACACTTTTCAATAATTCACTCTACTATTTTCCATATTTTGAAATAGTATTTTTAATAATGCCCATGTCCATGGTCATAGGCATATCAAAACACAAATGTCTCTCATTTAACTGAATAATATTATTGGTTTTAGGAACTAATTCTAGTACTTTTCTCAAAATGGGTGGATACCATCCCTCTCCCCTGTTCCATACATACTGAGTCTGTTGGTTCAATAATTCTTCATCATACCCTCTATCCATAAAAAGTTTTTATATGTATGTAAATTCATCAGCCAGAGAATGATCTTCAGTAGTCATTCTACTGGCTCTGATGAATTGCCCTTTTGGGATATTACTTTTTATGAATTTGGGGTGCTGACTAGAATAGTGTAGATAACTATTCATAAACGTGCTTTTCTATAAATCTTACTGACACATTTATTGCTGGCATTGTCCCGATGTACTGATATCTCCAACAGTGAATTTAAATAAAGAACTCAAATTTAACTGTTTAATAAAGGATTCAACAGTTTCACATTCTCCTTCCCAGATGAAAACCAAATCATAAATAAACCTCTTATAATATACAACTTGAAAAGTCTCCTTGTAAGTCTTTAGAATATGATGTTCCCCCCATACCATGACAATGTTTGCAAATGAAGGAGCTATGGGAGAACCCATAGCTATACCTTGGACTTGTTTATAATATTTGTTTTTAAACAAAAAATAATGATTATTTAGAATGATGTCTAATAAATTACAATAAAAATGAATACAAGTACTGTTCACATTAGCAAACTGGCATAAATATGCTCTAACATATTCAATGTCTATGTCATGGGGTATACAGGTATATAATGAGACAACATCCAAAGTAAACATGATGTGCCTGTTGGAATCAAAAACAACTGTCTCGCTAAACTCTCTGATACTTTCCAAGAAGTTCCAAGAATCTTTTAAAAAGGATTCCATACTGTGGACAAATGTTTGAAGAAAGTATCTACCATGATAGAAATACCTTCAGTTACATAACTGGGGGCAGATATAATCGGCCTAAAGGGAGGGTCTGTTAAACTCTTATGGGTGTTTGGAATGCTGAATAGAACACCAATTTTTGGATTTTCAGTGTTACAAAAGTTATATGTGACTTCATTTAAGTCCTCACACATCAGACTATCATATAGAAAATATGAAATATATTTATAACACTTATAGATGTCAGTACTTTCTACTTTCTTATACTCTTGCTCATTAGATAACATTGTTTCTATTTTTCTTTTTCTTTTTTTTTTTTAAATAAGTTTTATTGAAAGCATTTCTGAAAAATACAATTATTAACAGAAAACTGGACAGATTTTATGATGGAATAAATAAAAAAAGCAACATTAATATAAAAAAAAATCAAAAAAAGGCAATGAACTATGTACACCGATGTTCACCTAATTATATACAAATAAATTAAATTAAAAACAGGTGAATAAACCTGGTCAATACCTTTCTGTTTTTAATTTTGTAATATATCAGTTATGTTCATCCATTGATTATATACCACTGTATTCCTAGGAGATCTAGCTTTGATTATCATTGATTCTAGTTTGGGACTTCTAAGAGAAGATCTTTACATTTTTGAAAAGAGGGGATTTGTGATGATTTCCAATTTCTTGTAACTTCTTTCCTGGCTATGGACAGTACAGACCAAAGAAGTGTATATTTACTTAGTTTAACACAAGGGGAGACTGGGGAGTTGAATAAGACTAATGATTTAGTAAGTAAAAAGTTACCAGTAAATATTGCTTGTAGAAAAGTATTAATATCTTCCCAGTATCTTTTCATATGTAAACAATCATAGAAGATATGGGCCCAATCAGCATTTTGAACCTTCCTACATACAAGGCCATGTCAAACCCAGATTTGATGAATATGCTTCACCTCAAAAAATCTAGATCCATCAGAGCCACAAGGGCGGGAGACTTAAACCTCGACACGGCTATTAATAGGACGTGCTGGAGGGATAGATTCATCACCCAAAGACTCCCTATGCTGTGGAACAAAATCCCGGTACATGTGAGGCAGAGCACCTCGCTGGCCTTGTTCAAGAGAAATCTTGACCAATGGATGGGAGATCGCAGATATACCCCAGGGATTACCTCAGTGTCACTGCTCGACAGAGGCACAGCAAAATAATGGGTATAGTTCCCCATACTAAAGGGGTGGCGTAAGCCACAAAACGATGGGCTAGGCTTGTAAATGCCCTCGGGCAGATAGCCTAGTATGAACCTATGAACCTATGAACCTATGAACAAAGAATATTTTCTTTATACATATTATTTATATTATGTGGATTAATAAAAGATATATTAAAAAATCCGCAGGTAAATATTCTCCATTTAAGTGATGAGGTAGTTTTACCTGCTGAATGAAGAAAATTCAGTCTATCTTCCTGTGAAGGATTACATTACAATGTCAGAAAAATATTTCCAATAATTATCTGGAAATATATCTAAATCTGTTTGATAAATTTATATATATTTGACAGGCTGTTTTTAATTAAGCTATGTTGTTGAGTAAAGGCGATCAAGTACTATATGAGTTTGGGAACTGAATTTTTAACTGAAGAAGGTATTAATTTGAATATATTTTTAATATAGTTTCTAGCTTCTTGTAATTCAAGCCATAAAGACAAATCCAGTTGATTTTCTTCCAACAGAGTATTAATTGATTGCAATTCATTATTTTTTAACATTTGATGCCAATAAATCAACTGTTTCTGTTCCAGTTTTGTAATTTTATGAAAATTAGAAGAGAAGATAACCCCCGGTGTATATGCAATGGGGAAAATAAGGAATAACCAAATTTCATATGGTTGAAACCTAAGAATAAAGTATTTAAAAGATTTTAAAATAATGTTAATATAGTTTGAAATAAAATTTTGTGTGGGACTAAGAGAAAAATATTCCTTCAGAATCCATATGAAAGTGTTATTCACTGGATTAAGATTAAAGAGATTATTGTTATTATTTAAATTTTGTGATAAAGAAGAATAAAATCTTTCCATTTTGCTGTGAAATTACTATCTATAAGGTATAAAATAGTTTTAATAACTGAGGAAATTGAATACAGTTCCAAATTTGGCAATACAATACCATCATTCTTCCAGATGTACATATGGTATGTTAAAGAGATCATGGGTTTAATTGGGGACCAAATAAATGTTTTTATCATAGTATTCATTTTTTTAATGATTGTATAACGATGGAGGAATAGAAATAGATTGTACTATGTATAAGATTTTTGGTAGTAGCATTATTTTTATAATTTATTTATTTATTTATTTTATTTTATTTTATTTTACATTTGTTGACCGGGCTAGTCTAGCTGGATATATGTCCATTTTCAGTAGAGGCCCGGGGAGAAAAGCTCCAAAAGAGACAGAGGAATTTAAACAGAAACATCAGAAGAGCACTTAATTATTATTACATACAAGGATATAGTCAGAGGAAGTTTAACAGTAACATAAGAAGATTAATTGGTTATTATTACATACAAGAATAAAGCAATCAACCAGGTTAAACATGTTAGTTAAAAAAGGTACAGGCTTGGAAAAGGTGATCAAGCCTGGCTTCATTATGAACCAATTAGGTTTTGGGTTGGGTAGAGGATTTGGTGGGCCTGGGGTTGCTATTAGTCTGGATTAGAGCAGGGGCATAGCCATTTGGACTTTAGGAAATCTTTGAGGTGTTTTTTGAATTGGTGAGGAGAGGTCATATGCCTTAGGTTGTTTGGGGGGGCATTCCAGGATTTGCCAATGGAATTCGCATAGAGTGCTTCGCCTCCCGAGTTGTTGGGTTTAATGGTCTGAACTAGTAGGCTATTGGATGACTGAAGGGATATAAGGTTGGAGTAGGGAGTGAATATTTTGTTCAGTGAGGGGGTTCTTTCTGGGTGGTTGATTGTTTTAAAAACCTCAGTAAGTTGGTTGAGTTTGAGAATGTTGGGCAGTTCTAGCCATTCCAATGTCCTTAGATTTTGGCAGTGATGGGTGCGATAGGGCATTCCTGTTATGAATCTGGCTATATGGTTATAGGTTGTGGATAGTTTGTTGAGTTCTCTCTTGTTAAGGAAGGAGAATATTGGGGATGCATAAAGGAGTGTGGAGAGGAGGTGGGTCCTGGCAATAGTTAGTTTGGTGTGCGGGGTTAGGAAGTTCTTTATTCTATACATAGATCCAAGTTTCTTGTTAACTGACTTGATGGTCAGACTAACATGAGTATCAAATTTAAGCTTGTTATCAATGGTCACCCCTAATAGTTTAGTGTGGGAGACAGGTTCGATTATGGTCCCATTGTTAGAGGATACGTGGAAGGTTGGGTTGTTGGTACTAAGTGGTTCTTTTCCTTGGGAGGGAATTGGTGTGGGGAAAATTAGAAGTAATTTGGTTTTGGTTGGGTTAAGTAAAAGCTTTAGTTCTGAGAACCACTGTTCAACTATGGAGAAGCAATTTTGGGTAGCAATTTGTAGTTTCGCAAGGGAAACATCCGAGCAGATTAGGGTGGAATTGTCTGCGTATTGAATGCAGGTGGCTTTGGGAATGATCGAGTGTAGACCATTTATAAAAAAGGAAAAGAGGAGGGGACCAAGGATAGATCCTTGGGGAACGCCGATGTTAGTTGGGAGTAGGTCTGATAGAGTGTTTTGCCACTGGACTGCCTGTTGTCTGCAAGAGAGGTAGTCATTAAACCAGTTTATGGTTGGTTTGCTAAGTTGAAAGTTTTCCAGCGTGTGAATCAACTGCTTGTGATTGACCATGTCGAAAGCTTTTGATAGATCTAGAAATAGCGCAGAGGTTATAAGTTTATTATTGCGGTTTTGGTTAACTGAGTCAACAAAGGAGAGAAGGGCAGTGGTTGTACTATGATGGGGGCGAAAGCCATGCTGGGTGTTGGAGAGAAGGTTGTTACGAGAAAGATGGGAGATGAGTTGTTTGTGAACGCAGCGTTCCAAGATTTTGGCTAGAGGAGATAGTATAGCTATTGGTCTGTTTCTCCTCTGTTGAGAAATTTATTTTAGACCATTTCTGTATTAGTTTATCTATTTCTATTAAACTATTATCACAGTTTAATTTTTGAATTCCTTTTATATTTTTAGTAATAATTATACCCAAATGCTTTATTTGCTGAGATTGTGGAATACATTTTCCAAATTCATTTTGAATATTATATTTATTTAGGCCAGTTAATATTTCTGTTTTGTTGTGGTTAAATTTTAAACTTGAGTTTTTTTTGGAAATAATCTATATCATTAAATAATTCTTGAATTGTTGGATTTGTACCTCCCAGAGTAATCAAAATGTCATCTGCAAACATTTGAATCTTTGAAGAATTATTACGACTCATTTCAAAACCTTTAATATTATTATTTTCTCTAATCAAATTTGCCCAAGAATCCATAACTAAATTAAATAATAGAGGGGATAAAGGACATCCTTGTTTAGTGCCTTTAATAATAGTTATTGACTGGGATATATTAGAACCAATTTTAATATAAGCAAGAGAGCCAGAATACAACTTTATTTTATTTAGAAATTTAAAAATTTATTTTAGACCATTTCTGTATTAGTTTATCTATTTCTATTAAATTATTATCAAAGTTTAATTTTTGAATTTCTTTAATATTTTTAGTAATAATTATACCTAAATGCTTTATTTGCTGAGATTGTGGAATGCATTTTCCAAATTCATTTTGAATATTATATTTATTTGGGCCAGTTAATATTTGTGTTTTGTTGTGGTTAAATTTTAAACCCGAGTTTTTTTTGGAAATAATCTATATCATTAAATAATTCTTGAATTGTTGGATTTTTACCTCCCAGAGTAATCAAAATGTCATCTGCAAACATTTGAATCTTTGAAGAATTATTACGACTCATTTCAAAACCTTTAATATTATTATTTTCTCTAATCAAATTTGCCCAAGACTCCATAACTAAAGTAAATAATAGAGGGGATAAAGGACATTCTTGTTTAGTGCATTTAATAATAGTTATTGATTGGGATATATTAGAACCAATTTTAATATAAGCAAGAGAGCCAGAATACAACTGGGTGATACGTTTTATAACATTATTTGAAAACCTAAGTTCCTGTAGAAAAATGAAAAGATAATCCCAATTCACTGTGTCAAAGGAGCAATTTATATCGAAACTAGCTATAGTTAGGTTATTTTTTAGGTATATAGTTGATTCAATTAAGGTTATTATTCTTTTAATGTTATCATATGTTGTTCTGTTTATTATGAAATATGTTTGGTCTTTATCCACTAGGTTGGGAAGAAAATTTTTAAGTCTCTTTGCATATATGGACATGAACATTTTATAATCTGTAATCTGCAGTGGTGCAGCGGTAGCATTGTTGCCTCACAGCAAGAGGTTCTCCCGTTTGATTCTTGGCTGGAGTGCGGGGAATGCCTTCTTTGTGGAGTCTGCATGTCCTCCCTGCGATTAGGTGGGCATTCGAAAGACATGCGTAAATGGGCGTGCCTTCATTGAAGGTTGAACGTCGAGCTGGCACCTCAGCTTTCATCAAAATCTACTGCCAATCATTAGCAGACCGGAGTTCCGCTGTGGCAACCCCTAACTGGGAAGAGCCGAAAGACAACAACAACAACATTTAATAATGATATAGGTCTACATGAGCTGCATTTTGCAGGGTCTTTATCAAATTTTAAAATGGGAGCAATAAATGTATATTTCCATGATGGAGGGATAGTATTATTAATCTGTATGGTATTGAAAACTGAATGCAATAAAGTAATAGCTTTATTCAGTAGAGTATTGTAGATTTCTGGAATAATACCATCATTATCTGGTGCTTTATTTTGTCTGAGTGTATTAATTTGTTCTTGGATGTCTTTTTAAAGTAATTTGTTTATCGAAAAATAATGTTCTTCTGATAATCTTTTTTTAGAATGTTTATTAATAAAAGCTTGAATATCTATCTTTGGGTTTATTGGAGCAGGAGATTGTTTAAGTTTAAGAAAATATTGTCTAAATTCAATTAATATGCTACTTATGTCAGATATTTTTTTCCCTTTGAGGTGAATATATTTCCTTAATGTGATTAAATTTGTTTAATCTTTTGACTTTGTTGGCTAAAATATTCAAAGATCTGGGATTTATTGAGACATTAATAAACTGAATTTTTTCTAGACTTATAGTTTTATGATTTAAAATCTCAAGATATTTTTTATTTAAAGATTTTAATTCAACTAGTTTGGATTTTTCATGTTGATTTTTTGAAACCTCAAGGTTCAAAATATCCAGTTAACTTGTATCTCTTTTAAATCTTTATCCCACAAAAGTCCTTTTTTTGTACCAGTTTGTTATTCTACCATATAAGTATGCCTTCATTGCATCCCAGACAATAATTTCAGGTGTATTAGTGTTGGAATACAGATCTAAGAAACTTTGTACTTCATCTTGTATGAAGGTGTGGAAATCTTTTAACTTAGTGGTATATGCAGGTATCCATTTTATATGGACATTGGTACATGCATGAGTTTATATATATATATATATATATATATATATATATATATATATATATATATTAAATGTTATTGAATTGTGATCTGAAAAGGGACATGTGATAACTTTTACATTATTTAAAGAATCTGTCAAACTGTTAGAAATAAAAACTCTATCCTAGAGAATGTATTATGTCTGTATGAAAAAATGTATAAAATAAATATTTAGGGTCTGCATAACTATTAATATCCTTCAATAAAATTCTTTTAATAGTCTGGCTGTGCTTGAAATTCTCCTCTTTCCATTAGAAGTAGAGTCTGAGCTAACAAAAATTCAGTTAAAATTGCCAGCTATTACAATATTGCCCTTAGAAAATTACGTGATATGATATATATGTTGTTGTGCTGAGCTCTGTCCAAGGCCAGGAATCCAGTACATGTTAAGTAGAGTAAAAATTAAGCTATTAAATTCTACGACGATAGAGAGTACCATACCTTTATTATCTTTGTATGAATCTGTTATTTTAGGTAGTGGCAGTTTATTATTCCAAAGTATTGCAACACCTCTTTTTGTTGAGCATGCTCAGAACTTGCAAGTATTGAAAATATTTTAGATTCT
Source organism: Protopterus annectens (assembly GCF_019279795.1). NCBI lineage: Eukaryota > Metazoa > Chordata > Ceratodontiformes > Protopteridae > Protopterus > Protopterus annectens. Next base: position 1,666,068,703 of record NC_056733.1, on the reverse strand, counting down.
AGTTTGGAAACTTCACCCTCAATCAAATGAGTTTCTTGCAAAAAGACTAATTATGAATTATTTAATTGAAGATACTTGTTTAGAGATCTAAATTATTATTAGTTATTAAATTATATGACAATAGAGACTACCATACCTTCGTTATCCTTGTATGACTCTATTATTTTAGGTAGTGGCAGTTTATTATTCCAAAGTATTGCAACACCTCTTTTTTTTGAGCATATTCAGAACTAGCAAGTATTGAAAATGTTTTAGATTCTAGTTTGGAAACATCACCCTCAATCAAATGAGTTTCTTGCAAAAAGACTAATTGTGAATTATTTAAGTGAAGATACTTGTTTAGAGATCTTCTCTTATTGGAGTTCTCCAGACCATTTATGTTAAGGGATATACAGTGTAAAGCTACCATGTTCTATGTATAATGGGGTGAAACAAATACTAATTAAAACTGTTAATAAACTTTAATCTGTTAGATAAATATAAAAATATAAAGTGTAGGGGATACAGCAATATATAGAGTGTGAGACATAAATAAGATATTTAAAATTAAAATTATATGAATAATATTCTACTATACATATTATAGTGAACATCAAAAAGAATATTAACAAGAAATAGTTACAGAATATTCTAACATTAAAACTTTCTAAAACCCACCTGGAGTTATAAACTCCTAATTTGAGTGACATTAATCACCCAAATTAAAAACCAACTAGCAGCATATTTCTATCAGGTTCCACCTAAGTATGATTTATTTTATTAAAAAAAAAAAAAAAAAAAAAAAAAACATGGCTTGTAAATAATATTGTCTGCATTATGTAAAAGAACTCAACGTATAATTTTTGAAACTCTAGTGTTATAACAAATGTAAATATACAAAACCTAAGCTACTTTAAAAGTCACTGTAACCAACTTACTACAACAAAAGTGCCTTGCTTGATAGACAAAGAAGTAAATTATGGTTATTATCAAGCAAGTAAAAAAGTAACTGTATAATAATATGTAACTAGATTTACTTTTTGTTTCTAAACGTTTTATAACCTATGTTATGTTTAACCATTCAATAATAAAGAATAATGCAATTTTAAAATAAATATATGTATAGCTCAACTAGAAATCAGTCTAAAGTGAATATACTATGTAAACGTATACCCCGGGATTCATGAAGCTTGCGCCAGGCGCAGGCGTAGTGTAGGCGGTATAAAACAAAATATGGCCATCGAGAGATTCAGGTAAGATCCAATTCCAAGTGCACTACTGGCGTATGCCAGAACTGCGCAGCCCTCGGCTTAGGTATACTAATCACCCCATGTGCAGTGCCGCACCATGCAAATGAAGGTACATAGCAATTCATGAAGTGGTGCAGGCATAGAGTAAAACCACGGAAATGTAAACCAAAAAACTTGGTTTACATTTTCCCAAACAGAACATCGGAGCTATTGAAGCGGACCAGACTCATGTGTTACAAAGTTAGCATATGCCAATGACTAAATACACAGCCAATGGCATAAGAAAAGATGCACAAAACCTAAAAAACAACATTTAATGTCATGTCCACAGTAATACAAAGTACAACTGCAGGGCATGTGTGCGCAAACTGGAACACAAAGAAAATATATACAAATGTCATAAAATTGCAATGTAATACAAATCAGGATTTCACCATAATACTCAATGGTATGCATGGTACACCACAACCAAGCTGCAAGGGTCACTAAGGGTCTGTGACAGTGTTCGGCATGGTAACTATGAATTAGTAGTCAATGCCATGCAAATGAGGCAGGTAATACTGAATCGCAAACGTCCCGCCTTATTAAGGATGTACCATATGGTGCAGCGCTATAACACCGAGGAGTGGCTCAGAGGTATACATGACATCAGCAGTGGGGTGTACCACCACAGCTGTAAGCACATTGGAGCAATGCAAATCTGCCCTGGCCGTTGCTAAGCAAAGCTGCAGGACAGGGGTGGGGAGGTAGGTATAGCATCGTTTAGCTGAGAGCACATATGGTGCCCGAAAGCGCATGTGTACGGGGATGAAAACGTGCCCAAAACCAGGTAAGCAGATGCACATGCCGCGAACCATAGCACAAACAGGAAGGTCAGGGGAAGAAAAGAAGGAAATGCCGCAGTAGGGTAATTGGAGTACAACTGAGCAGTTAACGCCTATTAACTCACAGTGGGCAATCGACGGCAGCTGACAAGTCTGCTCACAGAAACCTGCAAAACAGGATAGGGAAGGTGTCGGATTGCAAAGAAAGGAGAACTGTCATAGCAGAGCAAAGCAAACCTACAGTAGACCGGCAATAGAACACATTACCCAAGATAAGCCAGGTCTAGGAAAGTACAAATGAAAGCAGGCTGCTGGATGCATGCCAGAAAATGGTAGGTGAAATGTGAAGAAATGTAAAGGGAAGGGCAAGAGGTAATCCACGGCAGCCAAATGTAATTCAACACCAAAGGCACCACAATAGTAGTTCCTGTAGTAAAACACATAAGATACCCTGTAGCTACGATCATACATACACACCCTATGCCATCATCGGTGTTCACAGCACAATAGTATAAAGTGTGAAAGCACCCTACACACACCTGTGTATTCCCAAACACTGCACCATAGGTGTAAACACACGGGGAACTTTTAAAATGTACATGTTGGGAGCTGCCATAGCTGTGATTCATCACCATGTGTTAGAGACTGACGGTGTTGTGGAGGATGATGCTGACAACCACCACAGGAGGAGAAGAGTGTTCAGACCAAGGGTAACCTACCAGGGGCTACATGATCTGGAGATAGTAGAGCATTACAGGGTGGACAGGGACATCTTACAGCAAATAGTTAGCTGTGCCAGCCACACCTGAGAACCAGAAACAACAGAAGGGAACCCATCCCAGTGGACACGGAGGTATGTGTAAGCTTGCGAATACTAGCCATAGGTACCTTTCAAAGGCCAACTGGAGATATAATGGGGATCTCACAGGCATCAGCATCCAGGGTACTACACCAGTTCCTGGATGCCATGTTACCACATGCCAATAAGCATATATAAATCCCCCTGAACTCAGGAGGAGTTGGCCAGCAATATGCGTCACTTCCACCATGTGGCACATTACCCGGAGGTACTGGGTGCAATAGACTCCATGCACATACATATCAAGTCACCACCTGGTGAGCATGGTAGGTGCTACATAAACCACAAGGGATTCCACTCCATCAACTGCCAGGTCGTGTGCAATGCCCAGGGCATTATCATGGATATGTGTGCTGGCAGCCCTGGAAGCTACCATGACTCCCATATCTGGCATGCCTCACAGCTGTATCAGGTATTTGTCAGGGGGGACATCCCACATGGCCACCTTGTGGGGGATGCTGGCTATGCACTGGAGCCATGGATGATGACTCCCATCAGAAATGCACACACACCCATGCAAGAATGCCATAATAAGGCACACGCACAAACCAGAATCATCATAGACCATGTGTTCTGGATGCTGAAATCATAGTTCCGTTGCTTGGACACATCTGGTGGAGCCTGACAGTACTCTCCAGGCACGTGTGCCCACATCTTCATAGTATGTGCCATGTTACATAATATGATCCTGCAGAAACAGCTGCAGCAGGGACAAAATGGTGAAGGCCCTCATAGCCCACTGCAATTGCCAAGGCCATCACAGGCACAAAGGGATTCAGACCATGAACACCCTGTGCCAGCCCCAGTAGGCAGGCGGAGGCATGCCCAATATGCCTATGCCTTGGCAAAGAGGGAACATATAGCACATACTCTGACAGTGTAGGCCCCTATGGACTGACACACCTCTCCACCTGCACACACAGTAAAATGAATGGCACACACACACACGACCACCTTTAAATTGTAATGTATAGGTGGCCTACTGTGTGGATCCTACATAGGCAGCCCTCAAACATTGTACACACAACAGCTATTGGAACAAGGAATGTCAACACCTGAACAGTATATGCACCTATCAGCATATGGTGGTGCTGTGTGTATAGGTTCCTAGGTACATCGGTAGGTACACGCCCAATTGTCAGAGGCCATACACCAAACAAGGCAAACAGTGTCTGCTGTCGCCACAACATTGAGTAACCAATTGTCACTCAGTGGAGCAGAGGTGGGATCACATGTGTGTAAGCACTGTTCTCCACACACTCTGCACGGATTTCCTGCTGCGTTAATGTGGGGCTCCACATAATGTAATCATGGATGTCGTGTCAAGGCATGGGTTGTACCCATGACAGGTATTCATCACCCTGGCATGCTCCACCTACGGTCGTTTGAAGGTGTAGCACATTATCGTGTGTGGCTCACTGTGATATACATACCCAATGTTGGAGCACATCCAGTAAACATCATATGGACATACCATTAATTGGACTCATCCATATGTAAACTAACTGAGTTACCCATGTGATTGCAGTATGGAGTAACAGCCATAGTATACTCCACATACAAACACCATAACACGTGTACAAATCCCAGATGTCCAAGTGGTAAATGCAGTGACTGTCGTGCATGTTCCCGGTCCCACGTCCTACAAGGGATGTAACGTAATCCCGAAGGCACGACTAATGCATGTCGGATGCAGGTCATCAGATCAAGTTTAGCACACTTTAGCAGGAATATGCATTGCCCAGTGCTGGTAAGCGTCGTTTAATTATGACTATACAGATATGCGTGAAACAGGGCTAAGCTTCTCTGAATATCGTGCAGATCACGGTCAATGATGTCCAGAACAAGTGAAACCAGCATTATTCATCCCTGTACTAATAGCGCCTGCTCTGAAGGGTAAAACGACCACTGCCAGGAGTAGAACACGCAATCATGTATACAATCACCTAATACTATGGTAGCCAAGATGTACCTACGGCAGGTGTGTAATGTGACAGGTTCAAACACAAATGTGCGGAGTCCAGGAAACAGTATACACCGACAAGTACACAATGAAAGGTGTATTCTGCCTGTCACTCTCTCTGTCAGACATATATATATATATATATATATATATATATATATATATATATACAATACAGATAGAAAGGGTGATAGAGAGATGTATGTTGATATATATGGATTCACCGATATCTGCAAATATATAGATAGGTCAATGACATTTATAAAACCTTGGAGGTACAAATAAATAGAATACCACCAACTAAGGAATATGTCACATACTGACACGCATAGCCACAAGGCTGAAAGACCGAAAGAACACAGTACCGGAACACTAGAACCACGAGTAATATTATCATGATATGAAGGGACATTTAGTTACTGCTGCCGGTGTTGCGGTCCACGTAGGTACTGTGTTCAACTGTGTTTGTGATTGCCATAGTCTGTGTATGTGTGTGTTGAGGGTGCCATGTGTGTTTCTGTGTGACTGTAATGTGTGTGTGTGTGTCTGCATCGTGTGTCTGTTAGTGCCAACTCGGAGGTAGATCATTATGGTAGGTGTGGTTATAGCTAGCCATAGGCATACGGTTACCACCTGTCCCACATTAGGAGGGACAGCCCCTCCCTGGGCAGTTGTTTCCTGACATAAAACATTACAAAGGGCAAATGTCCGAGATTGTAGGACATTATGTCCCATATATTATGTAATAGTTGTATTAAATAGTTATGCCTGTATGTAAGAAACGTAAATGTTACATGCAATATGATAAGTAGCCAAAGTCCTACAACAATAAGTATGTATTGAGGATAAAAGTATGTGCTATCCTGTGTACTGACCGTGGGTATGTGTTGGCCTGTAAACACCAATGTGTATCCCACAAGTGTCCCACAATGGCCATTTGAAAAGGTGGCAACCCATGCCAAAGAGATTCAGTTACCAACACAACTGCAATGACTGCAAATATCTGGGACAGAAATACACGGGACAGCTGTCATTTAGTAACATTCCTTTACATATCGCTGTAATTCCAGAGGTATGGAAGTATCAACCTCACCTGCATACTATATAGAAACCAATTAAAAATGGCCCAATGTATATGCCCGTAACAAAAGTGTACTAACTGATAGGTCTTTAATTAGGGAAGGAGCCCACACACATATATGGAATATGTAGAAATGCAAGCCCCACAAACCTGTATATGCTATGTACACCCACCTACATCCCCACACATAAAACTATAGCAATACAGACTGTAATTACAGCACAAACATCCAGTCAGTCAATTACATCTGCAGAAGCGTTAACATACCTTGTGAGAGACACATTTTAAAGGCACCATGTGAAATCGTAGCCGTTGTGTAATGGAACAAATGCCGATGTTACAGGTTTTGTTTGCAATAGTCCCTTATCAGACGGTTGGGATGACAGGTACACTCACATGTAGAACCACATACTCTAGCCGTCACACACAATCCACGGGGGGCATGAATCCAAACTATCCATGTCTCTACACATAGCAGTTGCAATTACACACAACAAAACACAATACAGGCCGTCTCCCCAAAGGTAGGGCAAATGGGCAACGCCCAAGTGGAGAATTCAATTATACCCAACTGTTGCCGCATAATTGGCGAATGGAGTAGCTGCACAGCTGATGTGCAAGTAATAAGTCACTCAGGAACACCAATTGGCGGCAGGAAACCACATGTTACAGATATCGATGTATATAGGGATGACGTGCCAGACATTCAAACCATATGCTCATACCATAGAACTGTTTAAACAGTGTAAAAGAGATAGTTATGAAAGTCCGGAACGATAACAAGGTATGTAGAACACTCGGTATGTAAGTGTATGTATAGCCTGTTTTGTATTAATTATGTTAGTGTATGTATAGCCTGTTTTGTATTAATTAAAAGTGTCCGCAATGCATAAAGTGGGAAAAGGTATTATGTAGTGATGTCTTGCTGAGCATAGTAACGCTTGTAGAAATTGTGTGTCCTGCAGTGGGCCACAAGGTATACATCACAGACACCACAAGGGGTGCTACATGAGTGCTTTAAACAGAACAATTCCATACCACCCGCCGTCAGTGGTAGGGTATGTCCAACAAGTGCGTGCCATAGCAGGGTATAGTATATGTTGACATACTGTCACAGTAGGCATGTGTATGGGCATATAACGACAATGACATGTCTAAGGTGGTCCCACTGTGCAAGTATGCTTTGCATTATGGGATACTATGTAAAATATGTGTAATATACAGTATTGTTGGTAGATATGTCAGATATTCTACACAGCATAACAGGCATATCATGCATACCAAAGGTATTGTCTATTGGCATGTACAATATACAATAACAGTATACATATGGCTTGTAGTCACGGGACACTGTAATAGCATGATAGCTAATCTAAATGGAAGAGCTACTCAATTAACCATGCACAAAGGACATGTAAAATCTTCACAGGTTCATAGTGGGGTACTATGCAGTCTGGCAAGTCTATGTGTAAGCCCAAATACAGTGCTCACACCAGCGTCACCTCTCTAGGGTAGTGTCCTGTCTGTGAACAGCAGAGCCATGTGTTACCTGCACCTCTGCACAGTACAGCCACTGCAGTGATCCCTGACATACATTTGTGTCTCCCATCCACCAAGTGAGGTATCACATGAACAGTGCTACTGAGAGTCCCTGCATGATGTACATAGGAATCATGTTCCAAAGCATGGTGAGTGTCTGGTTTGGGAATGTAACCCTCAAGCACATCCCACTCATCATTGCGTGTGTGCACATATCCATGAGCATGTTGCTCACAGTGGCTTTTGCTTATGTCGCTTATGTGGAGTATATCCATGAATATTGTTGTGGACATGGGCCCTGTCTGTTCAGCAGAGGTCACCCCTGAGTATGTAGTATGCAAATGTGTACAGACATGGTGTCCGTAGTTCTGCCGCATACGTCAACCGTCAGAGCTCAATAAATGTCATGGCATGTTAATGTTGTGGTATGTAAAGCCGTAGCTGTTCTGTAAGGTACAACCTAAATGGGGTATTGTACCCTTGAATGTGTGTATACGTCTGGAGTTCAGAGGTACAATGGGTGCCTATGTTCCAGCTACAAACCCAGTACAGATAAGTGTGGCCACATAGAAGGGTATCCATGCCACAGTGGCAATATGGTTATCAAAGGAGTGGGTGCAACTAATGTGTGTACTACGATCACATACAATGTGACATGTATGTAGGGAACTACCACCTATGTGATAGTCAGTGGGTGAATGGTATAATGCAAAGGTGATGTTCATGCATCTTGTGTCATGCAGCTTGAGGCCATGATATTGATATCAGGTATCCGTCACAGTGACACCCTTATGGAGGGAGTCAGTATCAGCTGGTGGAGCAATCATGGTGCTTTGTATGCAGTTGTCTGGAAAGCTAGGCAGGGAAAGTTCCTCTGTGCTAGCCTGTACCTCAGGGAAGCATATACCAATCATGAGAGGCCCTATGACTGAGGACTGTGGTATGCCAAGTGTAACTGAAATGCAGTAGGTACTATGGTATACTACCCTCATTGTGTGGGTCCTGTCCATGAGCCACTTTGCATAACATCCTGAGACATAGGGGTCGATGTGCAGGTGGATGTGTATGTTGTCAATACCAGAATGGAGAATGGTGCTGAAAGCCAATGAGAGGACAATGTAGGCTGTGTGGACCCCCTTACCGTCATCAACTACCCTGGTAACTGTATCAAAGGAGTCCACCAGGTGTAGGAGCCATGCTCTGGCTCTAACAAGTCCAACCTGGGTGGCATAAAAGGACCAGAGCCCACCAATGTCTCTGTGAATGACTTCCATGATGTTGTGCCCCATAGCCTTGCAGAACAGTCCAGTCAGGTGTATAGGGCAATAGTCCCTCTCATGCATTGTGGTGCCACCTGTTTGGAGTGTGATAACTGTTGCTGTGTGTCATTCAAGGGCCACAATGTCTGATACAAGGCTATTACAGAATATGGTGGCCAAGTGGAGAGACATGTCGTTCAGAGGTTTGTGTAAATCACAGCCTGGGATGTTGGACGGTCACATGGGGTCAGTGTTCCAGGCCATATAGAGTGCAGGTTAGTACTGTGTAGTTGTGACCGCAGGGACACCGCAATGTTCCTGCATGGATTTTGGCCCTGTAGGGAGTGAGAGGGTGTAATGTTAGCATTGAACCCATCCGCCAGCATGTTGCCAACATCATTTGGTTCTGTAATGTTCCTGAGTAACTGTTGTATGTCAGAGCAGATGTGGGTATTGCCATTGACTACTGACATACCTCCATAATGCCTTGTGGTACACCCTGGAATGTGTTGCAGTAATGTTTACATAGCTAGGTTCGGAGTATGTGATGAGGGATCCCGTAGCCCTACTGAGGCTGACCAGTGAGCTACCCCACCAATGGGATTGTACTCCACTTTGCAACAGCCTCCACCTGTTGTTGTAAATTATGTCCATGGAACTGGACCCCCAGAGTGGTGTCCATTATCTGGTGGGAACCATCATGGCTCTGTGTGGAATAGCATGGTCCATGCAGTCATGTAAGTGCTAATGAAGTGCACTGGGATATGTTTCAGCATTTGTATGTGCATTGTCCATCTGCACGGGTGTCATGACATTAACTACTGCTGTCATAAGACGTCTGTAGTAGGCATTGTAGTACTCTTGTACTGTGTATGCTGTGAAGGGTGCGGTGCCGGGATGTGGATAAAAAGGGTGATTAGCATATGTTTGGAATCCACCAATGAGGGGATAACCCCAGGTGTGGAACATGTTGGTAGTGTCCATGTCAAGGATATTGTTGGTCTTGGAGGTGGTGTGTATGGGTTGATCCAGCTCAGTGGAGGTTATGAATCCTGGACAGCGTTGGCCTAATGTGTCGGTACATGAGTGGTTATCCCAGTTAAGTGTGGGGTAGTGTCAGTCTCACATCAGTAGTACCTGTCTGAACACTACTGTCCAGTACACCAAGAAATGAGGTCTGGTAACCGTGGGGTATGTTGTTGAATCCGTAGCATGTTACAATGTGCATAGCAGTTCTGGCCACAGTTAGTTGCATGTGGAGCACTTCTGATGCATTGTGCTAAGTAACTAGTCAAGATGTGTGTACAACATAGTGGAATATGGGAACACCTCAGCCGTGGGTGTGCTGGTCTAGGTTACATGACTGAAAGGTGTGGTCTGTGTATAACCTGTCATTGCAGGTGTACTCTGCAGAGCCTAGAGGCAGGTCCCAGTCACTGCAGAGATACTGAAGTGGTCCATCATAAGGAGTGCCTTGCCTACGTGCATCAGAGATGAAGATGTCAAGCATTGCATCACATGACCCCATGTTTTGCTTGCCTGTTCCCGTTCTGGTGGTGAATGTTATTGGAAACTATCCAAGACAGGCAGTATAGAAGCAGCAAGAGCCTTACATGTTATCTGTACTCCCAGGGCTGACAGGTGCAGGTCATCTGTGCCAAAGCATCGTGTTTTGTTGACCATGTCAGTCAAAGTGGACAGATATCAGATGCCTGTGGAATGACAGCAGAAGCATAGGAAACTGTTGAAGTGACACAGTCATTGTACAGTGGTATCAGGTCCAGATGAATGCATAATGCTCCCCAGGGCTTGGCCCATACCTTCAGGGCTACGAGACCGGTGAGCTATTGCATGTCCCTGCACACGTAGTCTGTGAAGTTGCATCTCAGGGCAGTCACACTAACATGGAGAATGACAGTCAAATTGTACCTGGTGAGGTGTGGCATGGATGCATAGGTTATGTTGCAGAACCAGTTACCCGACAGCAAGATGTAAGCGACTATCGCCTTGTGTAGCCTGCTGAGTGGGACATCAGTGTGACCGCCTACAGAGTCACCTATAACTGGTGTGTTGTGTATGTTATAACACCCTATTGGCTGTATGTGATGGGCACACATGAGTCTGTGGGCTATAAGTTCTTGTTGTTGTGTTTGGTGATGGGGGCTGCCTTTGGTGCCTACACAGAGTATGGAGAGGTACTGCACAAGTTGTACTCATATGTGTGGCCTGTGGTGGTGGAAATCTTGTGAGACTATGTGATGAGTGGGGTGTGTTGTGAATGTTACACATCCCCACATGATTGTCAGGTTCAGTCAGGGTTAGTGACAGCATTACCCCCAGCATATGTGCATCTCCCACAGGCTGTAGTGTCGTATGTTGGGAGGTGAGCATTGACTGTGTACATGAGACAATTGCTGTATTGCCACATGTACACCATATTCATCATATAGACAGGCAATAGCACTTGTACGTGACAGTTGGACATGCCTGTATATACAACCATGTCTCACAAGATATGTGAGTTATGTGTGTACAACAGCTGTTGTACTGTAAGCAAGCTGGAAATGTAAAGACAGACAGTGTACTTGTGAGAAATGGTGTGGAATGGGTGCTATATTAATCAGTAGCTCATGAAGTGCTCACAAGTTCTGAACAAGTGCTGAGTATGAAAATACAGTATAGATAGGGTGTTGGATAATATCAACCCACAAGTGGTGACGACAGTTATAATTGGTGGCACAGCACTATTACCCTGCTGAGTATGGTCTGCAAGTCCATGAACCATTATTAATGTAGATGTTAGCAGTACAGATGTAGATGACAGTACGGATGTTTGACTACATATACCTTTGTATGTCACAGGAGTGTTCTACCAGTGGCCTGTTGACAGAATCAACACTACAAAAGGTGCCAGAGTGACATGTGCATATCACACCAGTGCTAGCTACAGTAAAACAGGGTTAATGTGTTGTACTCCACCTCATTGTAACCCATACCATTCAGACAAATGTGAGGCATCTGTGTATGTAAGGATGTGAATGGCCATGACCTATGAGCAATAGCTGTCTCAGTGTTGTGAACAACATACAGAATGGGCTTTGTGGGTGAGGTGTGTGACATATGTGCATATTCTGACAGATGATATCAGCATTGTCACTGCTAGGTGAATATCCCTGTACCCATTAACTACCACCTAGGCTGAGATCAACATTATGGACACTGTGTAAGGGATGGTGCTGTGCAGTTCACCTCCCTGCATTGGTGACGTCTCCAGGCCCCTTAGGTAGTCATACGAGGCATCCATGTCATGACAGGGTGCCATTCATGAGCATGGAGATCATTGGAAAGGCATACTCAGCACTCGGGTGACCAATATTGGATCACATATTACCTTTAAGGGGTATTGGCCATGCGTGGATGGGTGTTACCAGCCTTCACAATCCTCACCTCCACTATACAGCATGCTGGCTACCTTGCATAAAGACATGTGCTACACTATGATGTTGGACATGCTACATGTCCATATCCTGATCTGAAAGACATACGTCATGGACAGCCACCGTCCTACTACTAGGATCACCACATGCTGGACAGATCCCTGTGCCATACATGTGACATACTCCTGCCATACCATGCAACCCTGTCCATCAAAGCTGCACATGTCATCTCTGTCATACATGGTGTGATGACCGCATGGTAGATGTATTATCAACTGTCTGGATCAGTAATGTGGCACTGATGCACCTCACGGTGGCAAAATGGCTGTTGGATACAGCTAGGAAACCTTGCCCATACATGCTATAGTTGATAACCATCCCTGCAAATGACGTCCGACTAGCCATTGTCCCATGTCTATCACATGTGCAACACAGGCGATCAGTGGCAGGATGTTGAACAGTTGTACAGTGCTGTGTAGATGTATATGGAAAAACACATGCATGTAAAGGTTTCCATGCGTATGTGTGCATTGTCACTGTTCAAGTCCATTAAGGCAGTGTATGTGTTGATATGTGACATATACACAGCATCAAGGTCAACAGCATTACCATGGACACATCCAGGCATGTGCTGATAGGTAAGAACACCAGTGCAGGCAAACAGACATGCCCACATCAAGACAGCATTCACATGGAGTATGAACAATGTAATGAGGTGACACACATATATGGTGATGATATCCAATGCATAACGGGTGTTACATGTGTGTGACACAAACATGTCAGTTGTGTCAGTGTCATCATGATTTGCAAAGATAACTGTGCAGATGTACTAGATTTACTAGAAATGTATGTGCAGCAGTATCTCGGTACATCTCTGATACTGTGACCTGTCACCAACATTATGTCTTACAGATAATGCCTCGTTCACACCTGCCAGCATACAGCCACCAGGAGGATGATGTCCTCATCCTGTACCTCCATGAGAACTATGAGGTGTTGTTCAGCCATGTGCCACAGCATGCCCAGCAGCGCAACAACCTGTGGCAGGATCTTCGCAGGAGGGTGAATGGTGTGGGTGGCCACAACCGCACCTACCAGCAGGTGCGCAGACACTGCACGGACTTGATACGACATGCAAAGCAGCGTACCACTGCAATCACCAGGGAACAAGGTGTAACATGTGGTGGGCCACCAACCCAGCCCCCACTCACACACACCGAGGAGCTATTGGCCAGTCTGGGGACACCCTCAGAACAGCATCCACAAACACTAGCTGCCATCGTGGAGGTGGGTGTCTCCCAACCAATGAGCCTGGAGTTGCCTGGTAAGTCAGTACTGCACATATGACTATTATATCCCATTTAGTTGCATGTGTCGCTGTACATTATGTAATGTAACATCATATGCAAGGTATGTTGACACACATGCTGCATACTACAGTATGCTACCCTGTGTATGCACACATGTGTATACTATATGCTATTGTACAGGTGAATGTATTAACATGCACAGTGCACCCTGTGGCTGACATACAGTCATGGATAATGTTCAAACTGCTGTGTCACCCCTATACAGGTACCTCTGGTGTGCCACACAGACATCAGTCCGTGCAGGTGAGACTGTCATCAGTATCAGGCATGTTAAAGCATAGATCTATTTGCCATGTGGCCAGTTAACACTTGTACACTTCATGTTCGGTCCAGTCACGATATACAGGTTGCGTCACCCATCATTCACACTGGCTACCCATGTGCAATATATACAAATGAAAAGATACACCAACATGAAACCACAGTATTTGTCATTGCTACATGTGTGGACAGCTGTGCATACAACGGTGGTGGTGTTGTACAATGTAAGCATATATACTATACATTGGAACAACACGTGTGGTACACAAACAGTACCACACAGTGAGCTGTGATATGGGCAGCCCACAGGAGTCACCATTGTGTTATATGCCCCTGCAATGGGTGCACACATTGTGATGTGCCATCTGACATGTCCCAAACACGTAGCGTTCTGGCTACAATATTGTCACACTATCCCATAGCACATAACCCACATACCACACATACAACCCGTTGTCTGCATAGCCCTGTGGATGGTGACATATAGGTTCATAGGTTCATAGGTTCATACTAGGCTATCTGCCCTAGGGCATTTATAAGCCTAGCCCAGAGTTTTGTGACTTTCGTCACCCCTTTAGTTTGAAGGATACTATGCCCATTATTTTGCTGTGCCTCTGTCAAGCAGTGACACTGATGTGATCCCTGGGGTATACCTGCGATCTCCCATCCATTGGTCAAGATTTCTCTTGAACAAAGCCAGCGAGGTGCTCTGCCTCACATGTACCGGGATTTTGTTCCACAGCATAGGGAGTCTCTGGGTGATGAATCTGTCCCTCCAGCACGTCCTATTTATGACCGTGTCAAGGTTCAAGTCTCGTGCTCTTGTAGATCGGATGGATTTAGATTTTTTGAGGTGAAGCATGTTCATTAATTCCGGGTTGGACATGGCCTTGTATGTCAGGCACAGGTTACCTCTGAGCAGGCGGTAAGCGACTGAGTAGAGCTGGAGCTCCTTCAGTCGGGCAGCATAGGACATATTTTTGAGACCCTTTATCCTTTTGGTGAGGAACCTTTGGGGCCTTTCCAATTGCTGCAGGTGTCAGGTCAGATACATTCCAAATGGGGCGTTGTACTCAATCATCGGTCTGATGAGTGATGAGTACAGGGGAATGATGACCTCCCTTGACCTAGATGTGAATCCCTTCATGATCAGGTGGGCAATGTAGAAGGTCTTCCTAACTACTTTGGCAACGTGGGTGTCAAATGAAAGGTTACTGTCAACCTGGATCCCCAGATCCCTGATAACCTCTTCTGTGCTTAGTGGATTGCCACCTATATGGTAGCTGGGGGTAACCTTGTTTTTCCCGAAGGGTATGACTATGCATTTTTTAGCATTTAACTTTAGGCCATGGCTTTGGCACCAGTTATCCATTTCTATGAGACCCTTCTGAATGATATCTGTGTCTGATGTGTTTTCAACTATGGCGCCCAGTTTGCAGTCATCTGCAAACTTTGTCAGCCATAATCCTCCTGTGCTTGCCTGTACTTCTGAAAAGTAGATGCCGAACAAGAGAGGGCCCAGGACCGAGCCCTGTGGGACATCGCTTGTGACAGGCTTGGAATCAGACATGGCGCCAGCAACTCTGACCCTGTGGGTTCTGTCACTTAGCCAGTTTGCAACCCATCTTGTGACGTATGGGTTTACATTTAAGCTGGTGAGTTTTTCTATGATGACCGAGTGGGGTATTGTGTCGAAAGCCTTTGCCATGTCAAGGTAGGCTGTGTGGACTGCCTTGCCCTCATCAATGGCCTTGGTGACTGTTTTGAAAAAGTCAACCAAGTTTAAGAGGCATGATCTGCCCTTGACAAAGCCAAATTGGGTTTGATCCAATGTCTGCAGGTCCCCTATGTCTTTATTTATGAGTTCCATTATGATCCTCTCCATAGCTTTACAGACCAGGCTTGTCAAGCTGATGGGACGGTAGTTTCCAGGGTCGGTGGAGGCACCGCCTTTATGTAGTGGGACCACAGTTGCCGTACGCCACTCCTTGGGTACGTATCCTGAGGTGAGGCTAAGATTAAACAGCTGCTCTAATTGCGGGTTTAATTCCTCAATGAGTTCGTGGAGCACACAACCGGGGACACCATCTGGTCCCATGGATGCTGTGTTTTTCGCCTTGGAGAGAGCTATTCTCACCTGAGCATTTCAGATGTTTGGGAGGCTACAATCCTCTGGTATAGATATTTCTCCTTTTGGGAGGGGAGACATTTGCACTGAACCTGTCAGCCAGTATGTTGGCAATGTCTGTAGGTTCAGTGATCTTTACATCATTTTGAACTAGTTCTGAGCATATCTGGGAGTTTCCTCCCAGGTTTCTAACAAAACTAAAAAAGGCCTTGTGATTGTCTTTTGAGTCCTTGGCAATTTTTCTTTCAAAATTTGCCTTGGATGATTTTATGAGAGCTCTTAGTTTTTTACTTATAATGATCAAGGGTGTCTTCCCTTTTAGGGATTTTGCTCTATCTTGTAGTAGCTTTCTCCTTTTGTTGTAGAGCTTGTTTATGGCTGGGGTCCACCAGACTGTACACTTGCCTTTGGTACAAAGAGTCTTTGTTTTGTTTGGGATTGCCTGATCCATGCAGTCCTGGAGGTGCTGGTAGAAGGCATTTGTATGTGATTCAGTGGCTTTAGTGATGGTTTCCGCTGGTTCGGGGGCCTTGAAAGAGACCACACCAGTCCTAAGAAGTGTGAAGTCGGCTTTAGAGAAGTTCTTCACTGTGGTCTTTTTTATCTGGGGTGGGGGTGGGATGTGGACTTCCAGTGAGATTAGTTTATGATCTGACCTCACCAATGAGGGGTATACCTCCGGTGTTGAACATTGTGACCCCATGTTCGTGATGATGAGATCTAGTATGTTTTCGCCTCTTGTGGGCATGGTGACTAGTTGTTCCATGGCATTTGAGTTTATGAACTCTAGGAACCTTTGGGCTAGAGTGTTGGGGCTTAAGTAGTGATCCCAGTCTATATTCAGATAGTTGAAATCACCTAGTATGATGGTGTTTGGGGTTACATTTATCCCCTCCAGAGTTTTCAGGAAAGCTGTGTGAGGTTCCTGAGTTTGAGAGGGTGGCCTGTAACATGCTACAAATTGCAGAGCAGTCTTGCCTACGGTTAATTGCACCTGGATGGTCTCTGATGCATCGTGCGTTGCCACCAACCTGGAGGTGAGGGTGTCTTTGATGAATATGGACACCCCTCCTCCTTTCTTGGTGTTGTCCGGATTTTGGGGCCGGAACGCATGATATGAGGTAAAACCTGATAGTGCCGGGGTGCTCTCAGGAGCCATGAACCAGGTTTCAGTCACAGCACAGACATCGATGTTCTCCATACTGAGAAGGGCTTCGAGTGCGTGAATCTTGAGGTTGAGACTTCTGGCATTGAGCAGCATTACCCTTAGTTTTTTTCCTTTGTTTTGTTCTAGGGTGGTAGGTTTAGAATTTGAACCTTGCCTAAAAAAGGCACTATGAGGGTGGCAAGAGCCTTTGCCAATATCCAGAAGCCCAGGGGTGACAGGTGCAAGCCGTCCCTTGCGAAACAGCGTGGCTTGTCCAGCATGTCATCCCAGGCAGACAGACATATCTGACATCTATGGGTGTATGTCATATGGGACAACACAGGCATGTGAGACAGACAGCCATCACAAACATCTGGCCAACACATGTTCACACATGGCCATGGGGATGGCCAGAGACACATAGCCACACAGTAGATGTGATGTGTATACACCCTGTTGCACATTGTCCACACATGGTCCAATTATAGCCTTAGCTGACTGATTATACAGTTGATGTTGTACACTGGACAGCCTAAAAGCCTGTGCACAGCTAGTGGAGGTGTCACTTAAGTCTACCATATAAGATGTGTTGAACATCACGACTGTGTCATAGCATGACAGTAGTCACCTGTACAGCTTCCACAGACATTGACACCACATCAGGCCAAAGATACTGTACATTTCCCTTGCTGCTGTAGGACATCACTGTTAGCTATGCACCTCATGTGTGTGGTACATCAATGTCATGTGGGACATGGTGAATTGACAATGTGTAGACATAGTTGCCAGGCAGCTAAGACTCTGTAGTAGTTGTGCAGGGGTGTCATCTGTAGGTCCTCCAGTGACCTGTCACATGAAACAGCATGGTTTGGTGTGTATGCACCTCTGCATCATGGGTCACAATCCACAGTTATGTCATGGGTATGCATGCAGTTATGGCTATGCAATGTGTGCATATTATGCACTGTATAGCAATATAGATGCTTCATGATGCCATGCAATGGTACAGTGTCTGTACTTCACACTGTATAGCAATGTAGATGGCTCACATAACCCTTCCATGCTCATGAACATTTGCTAAACATGCATTCTATCTGTAGGGCATACAGACAACACTGCAATGTGATGCCCATTACGATGCTGTACATGTGTCAGAACACCATTGTGTCAGACATGTATGCATGTTAATGCACACGTCAGCAGATTACATGTCAAGGTCACGTCAGCCATGTGTACTGTTAACCTATTCTGGTCCACATGGTGTATCACGGGGATGCATGCATACTACCATGATTGTGTGAACTGCATGGCTACTGATATGACACCTGCTTGCTGTAGTGTGCACTGCAGGGAGGTATGCTAACTAACACTATTAATGTCTGAGCTGCATGCCGTCTGCTGTATCACATGCATGCTGCATGCCATCTGTCAAATCACATGCATGGTGTGTCTGTGTGTGTTTGTGTGTGTGTGTATGTCTGTGTGTGTCTGTGTGTGTGTGTGTCTATTGTAATTTAGAGTCTTTCTTTGCATTCACAGGTGAAGTAGGTGCATTACCCTCCTGCGGTCCATCTGATGTTAGTGTCCCCACAGATACTAGCAGTGATGAACATATGCTTGAAGTACAGGCAGGGTTGTCAGGGGCTGAAT
Source organism: Protopterus annectens (assembly GCF_019279795.1). Taxonomy (NCBI): domain Eukaryota; kingdom Metazoa; phylum Chordata; order Ceratodontiformes; family Protopteridae; genus Protopterus; species Protopterus annectens. The sequence goes on along the minus strand of NC_056733.1, from coordinate 1,666,049,953 downwards.
CTGTGCCAGTGGTTGCCATCCCAGCTATGTCCCCCTCTTCCCCGCACACAGTTCTGCTGCCAACATATACAGCATCACCAGTGGCCATAGATGAAGGACAGTCAGCATCTGTTAGCATGGAACAGGAATGTGTGGTGGCTACAGAAGGTGTGTCTCCACACCATGTTGTCAGTGTAATGACTGCAGATGTACCACACAGGCATGTGGCCAGTGCTGCTCGTAGGAAGACCTCTGGCAGACATGCACCTGCATGACAGAGCGCAGCAGCTGGTATCACCAGACACATGTTCCAGACTGTAATGGTGGCACAGGCATGTGCTGAATGGTAGAACAGAGAAGGGCAGAGGCTGCAGAGGGCTGTTATCTGTACCCTAAATGACAACATCCAAGCATTGGCAAATGCTCAACAGCAGATTGCTGATGTTCTGGACAGGCAATTGGGTGACATGGTCGGAATCCTTGACCGTGGCATGGCAATCCACGAGCGTGAGCTGTCTGTGCTGGAACATCCAGTAGGAGTGAAGCATAGGCCACGTGGATGTAGGCCAGCTACACCACCTAGTGCAAGTCAACGTGAGCATGCCACCTCACATGCCCACTCCCATAGTGTTGGTAGCAGTAGCAGTGCAGCTGGTGCTGCGCTGTCCACACCAGGACACAGCAGGCCATGTGGACATGGCCCTGGACGTTCCCAGTGGGGACACTGTTCCAGTGGACATGTGTCGTCGGACAGTAGCCAATTTGTACTTCCACCTGGTAGTGCCCGTGCAACCCCTGGCAGGCACAGGTCACGTGGCCATGGCCGGACACAGTGAGCTGTACAACCTGGTCTGTACAATCTGGAGCTGTCAATAATACCCCTGTGTAGCCCCACAAAAGGCAGAACTGTGTGCACACTTACATGCACACAGCAAACACATCTGTAGGGCACCACAACACCCACATGCATACTGAACAGACATGTCCAATCATATCACCGGCCCTTACCCACACACATGATGTCATCCATTGGTGCAGCCTATGCCCCTGGCAAACATTATCACCCTGTGCATATGATGAAGCCTGTGCCGCATCCCTGTCATCCACACCATCGGTGCAGGGACATGCTCAAATGGTCTGATGCACAGGGTGAACAGAATAGTGAGAAACGTGTGTATTACATTAGCTGTGTAAGAATAGTGAGAGAAGTGTATATTACATTAGTTGTGTACTGTTGACACGCACCAGATATACCATGTAGTACAGGTTTAGCATGCATTGTTATATGTTCACAGTATGTGTCTCGGTAACAACAGTAACAGCATGTTAGTAATGATGCCCTGGTTCTCTCCTTATGGTCTGCTTGCATGTGCCTACAGGTAGCAGTGTTTGCAGTCTCCCATGTGTAACTGTGGAGTACTCACAGGCATGTATGGCAATATCAGCATGCTATACGTAGCCTCAACCTGACTGTTGGAAAGGCTAACATACCACAGATGTCCACACATATACTGATCCAGATGCATGTGGGCAGTTTAATAGGCTACAGTGGCTAGAGACATGACATCCATACCAGGTCACATCACAGGTATGTTGACATGGTGCAGGGGTTGTACACAGCGGTCCGGCCAATGATAACATTAGAGGCCACTTGATAGCATGAGGCCTCACTGTGTGGCAGTAATACCCTGTCACATTACAGGAACATGCCCATACTCACGGGGTCAACAACACTATAATGCACACCCCATAGTGTTGAGGTGAGGACCCCCGCCTATGTGGTAATCACCCTCACAGTACTGTGCACCCACATGACACGACACAGAGAAAGAACATGTACAGGTAGCCAGTACGGCTGAGACTGATGGCATCAACAGGGTAGTAGACTGCATCACCATGAGGGGTTAGGGATCCTGTGTGTTCTGTATGGTAGCATACACCCTCACTCCAGACAGCCATACATACATACACACACACACACACACACACACACACACACACACACACACACACACACACACACACACACACACACAGTGTGGAGACCACAAATGTCATTCACATACGGATAGCTGATAGATGTGTGTGATATACACACCACCCCTGCCTATGTCATGATTTCCACACTGCAGTATGTACAGATCTCTAGAACAGTGTACAGGGGTGTGTAACAATTGAGATGTATTCCCCACCATATGTGGCATATATGGTCACACAAGCAAACACAAATGGCAGTACTATGAATGATACACCTGCTATATGATGATATGTCTGACAGACATGCAGCAGTATTGGCTGCATTATGTGTACCAATGCTACCTCTGGCAATTGTGCTGCTATATGCACATGGGAGGATGTAAGTGTTACAGGTGTCAAGTGACTTACAGTCAGTAACACCCGACCGCTGTGTAGGCTTTATGTCTTCACTGTCAAGTAACAGTAACATAGCATACTGTTTGCACATGTAATGGTAGGATGGCATGTGACACACCTGTGAGCCATCCCCGGCAAACATCCATCTGCACAGGTGGATCACCACTTTATGTACACACATCCATCCATACCTGATGTACATCCTACCATACTGTCAGTATGTCACCATATACAGGTGTCAATGATGGGGCTGCATTGCAACTGCATGTTGTAGTTAGGCACAGATGAGTTACATACATCAGCTACTGCACATGCATGGTAGCTGCATGCACACTACAAATTGTACATGTGTGTTGGTCCTACATGCCTGTCATGTAGCCATGTTTGTATGCATTGCAATTGGTGATCTGCACCTGAGACATCTGTGATGGCTCCTGAGTGTGTACTGGTCAGTACATGTGAGTGGCATTCATGTACGTGGGGACAGTAACACCATACTGTGCCCTTCCATGTTTAGAATCCGTGTGCATGCAAGACGGACCTTTGCAACTGCTAAGTGTGTGAGCATGCCCAGTATGCCGTTGTGTACATGGACACACAGTACATTCCACACTACGCCCTTCCATGTTTAGAATCCATGTGCATGCATGATGGCCCTTTGCAACTGCTAAGTGTGTGAGCATGCCCAGTACACCATTGTGTAGATGGACACACAGTACATTCCAAACTGCGCCCTTCCATGTTTGATTCTGTGTGCATGCAAGATGGCACTTTGCAACTGCATGTGTTTGGGATGCTCGGTTCACAGTTCTGGTATCCAGACACATCTGTTGGGTCTCTGCAGTATTCACAAGCTACATGCATACAGGTTGTTATATTATTTACTATGCTACACAATGTTATCCTGCAGTAACAGTTGCAGCAGGAACAGCATGGGGCAGGGCCACACAGCCCAACACCACTGCCAAGGCGTGTACAGGCACAGTATGACTTGGTGAAGGAACTACCTGAGTAGGGCACAGTCGGCGAAAGCCCGTGCACAGTATGACCTGCCCTTGGCAAAGAGGCAACATGTGGCATATGCACTGACACAGTAGGTACCCACGGATTTCCCCTCTCTGACACGCACACAGTACAATGGAAGCCAAACATGACAGTACCTGTGCTCGGCCATGTATGGGGGGTGCACTGTGTGCGTCTGACATAGGCAACACTCCAGCACTGTCCTCAAGTCTGTAACACAACCAGGGTATGTCTATTGACTTAACAAGTGGCAGTTGTATTAGAATGTGTACTTACCTATTGCTCTGGTATGTATGTGAGCATACAAGTGACTGTGGTGGCCAAATGATAGGGCAGCAGACAGTACACATCCATAGTGGCACCATGACCTCTGTAGCACATACTGGGGTCACAATGGTAGCCTGTAGTACACAGGGTGTCCTAACCCACTGCAAATTATGGGCTGACCATCATGTGTGTCCGTACAGCCCACACACATTCCGTGCAGCTGGACAGATGTGGACCAATACAGACAAATGATATACGATGGCCTATGGATATGCCCAATGACTGACCCCAACCCCCTATGACACACACAGACGACAGCAGGCCAGGCTGTTTGATGTAGGATCTGTAATAGGACGTCCAACACCACTGTGCTGGTAATTAATGCTGGGAACTGACGTACCCTGGTATCCCTCCAACCAGCAATTTAGATATGTCCACACACTGACATGGAGTACTTGGCAAACCAGTACAGTAGCGGCAGATGTGTACAACTGTTGGTTGTGCCCCCGTCACACCTACACATGTGAGAGTCATGTGCACCACCCACGGTGCTGTGTAGGACTGTGGTTGTGTTTGCATGTCCCCCCACGCTATACAGACATGTAGCAACTGTCAATGTCACATGACCATTAGCTACCCTGAAGACACAGCATGTCACCTGTCTGTGTAGAACGGAGGGGTCAGCAGCACAGTACTAACTATCTGGACATGTGACACATGCAATACAGTTGACCATACTTTGCATGCTCACACACATGATGGTATTGTCAGTCTACAACATGCGTAACAGTCATACTGGGCATGCTCACACATTGAAACACAGGACGGCCAGGCATGCACACACCAGTGGTCCGGACATATCTGCCAGTACATTGCTATACTGTTGGATGTCTGCGCTGTATGGTGTTTGCGGTCTATTGTCTGTACATATGCCATGGTCTATTGTTAATTCACATGAGCTATGTGCGCAGGGTACTTCTACCATCATGTGTATAAGGTGGTTCTTTGTTTGTGGACAGTCTAATGCCTTTGCATACAAACCAGGTAAGGCACAGTCCAGCAGGTGGGAGCTGTTGTGCGTGGGTTTGCACAGTGTTAAGCACTGCTGACCTCTGGTCACAGCACCTTATACATGTTTAGACTCCACATTTCTTTGACAGGGCACTACTAGCATACTGGTAGACAAACACGCTTACAGCAGCTCACTCTCCGACATTTCCACTTACATTTGTCACTCACGTTGAGTGTGTGCGATCCCTTGTGAGGCATATTACATCAGACTACATGACTACAGTATTGGGTATGTGTAACCATTTTGCGACGGCAGCCGTTCGACTGTATGGACTCGGCGGCCTGTCCAGTGACGTAATCATATTATATGCGTGTTCCTTATACGATCTGCTCCCATCTGCCTGATACATGGGAACCAATACTCTGCAATGCTGACATGTGACTTGAGTTTGTTAATGCAGCTGTCTGCCGAGTCATGCTACTGCATACCTACTGCACGTTGACCACCTTTCAGATTGCACGGCAGGAGACTGTAGGAGTGACACCTTTCCCACTTTGCATGGGATAGTCCCTCATCACACATCACATGTGACAATACCAGAACTCCACCAATCGGGGACACATTTCTGCAGAATCAGGGACAGGTCATGAAAAACAGGGACACTTTTACAAAAGTAGTGCTATTAACTTGACACATTGACAGAATCAGAGCATATGACTTAATACACATATTCTGAAGTAACAGTTGTTTATAACTCTTACTTATTGTCATTAGTCAGTAAGTGTAATTCACCACCTTTCCTTCAACAGCCACTACATTTAGGAGGGATTAAGAAGGACACAGTTAGACTTTCAGTCAAACTCAGGGACGTACCTGACATTCAGGGACAGTTGAGTGGTATGGACAATACTCTAGCCATTGCAACTGTCCTGATTAGGGGACCTTCTCATGTTGTAGGTGTCTGCACTGGTTGCTTGTTACAGGTCTTGTATACCTGACACGTTGATATGTCATATGTAGTAGCATAAGCAAATATACTGCTGCTAGACTATGCTTTGATTTGCTCCGATATGTATATTTCTGTACTATGCATGGCTGTAAGTATGTTCTGCCCTGGTACATCTGACAGTTCTACAGAGCAGGTTCCACTTTGGTTGTTCAGACTGGTGGCGGCCCTACAGACCCTATATGTAGAGCTATCACATGTGTCGAGGCAACACATACCCACAGCATACCTCTCAACTGTCCCTGATTTTCAGGGCTATCCCTGATTTTGACTCAAATTTTAACTCTGTCCCTCTTAATACCTCCTAAAACTAGTGACATTTGGAGGAAAGGTGGTGAATTACACTTCATGAATAATGACAATAATTAAGAGTTACAAACTTCTTTTACTTCAGAATATGTGTATTAATTCATATGCTCTGATTCTGTCAATGTTTCCAGTTAATAGCTCTACTATTTTAAATGTGTCCCTGATTGTCCTTGTGTTTTCTTGACTTATCCGTGATTCTGTTGAAATTTGTCCCCAATTGGTTGAGAGGTCTGACCCACAGCCAGTAGTACACGGACGACCTCCACAGTCTGCATACGTTAAGGTTATTCATGTAGCATTATAATTGATAATACTGTTTCATATTACATGAAGCTGTTACTGATACAGCAAATTGATGTCTGACACCACTACACACATTATATAGCCTCCATTCCCGAACTCACAGGCCATGTGCCATAACTGTAATTTTGCAAGACACAACTGCCCAGACGGGTGTGTCCCTCGCAGGCGTATGGTTGTTTAACCTCTTCTATTATGCTATCATCTACCTGAGGTGGTCAGCAACTTATGCACTTTCTGTCAGTAGCAGAACTCACATACCAATGGGTGTGAATGAACACTGTATCAGGAACAATGCATAACACCCTGCAGGACACATTTAGATGATTGGTTCTATTAACCAGACACATTCACAGTCACAGAACATATGTACTCATTCACGTTTGTCGAGGTACATACCGCTTATGACTCATACATGTTGTCATCTGTCATTACCTGTATTCCGCCACCTGTTCACCTAATATCAGTAGTTCTGGCAGTGTTTAGCTGGACTTTGCTACATTCTGATACATAACTATGGACGTCCATGCTACTCAGGTACATGGCACTGTGTAGGTCTCTATGTATTCCCCGATGGTTTACAAACTATCCGGTAGATGTGCTCTTCAGGTTTGGGAGGTGCAGGCGTATGCTATGCCCACATAGTAATATTAATGACTTCCACTGGGCAGGCCTACTACATCTCTGCCAACCAGCACCTGCACACTTAAGGCCATTAATGCATACCCATGGTCCACCTACCTGGCACCCCTCTACAGCAGTCATGACAAATACTTACTGCGAGCACAACTGGGGTATGAGCACACCCCTACACATTGCCCACTCTCCCCATCTCGGGACACATGTCGTACGTTTTGGCAACCCATGTATTATCACACTTGCACAACCTACTGTTCCATGTACTCCTACATCCTGCTCGTATTAGTGTCAGCAGATTCTTTCATACCCTGAATTTTTGGGGCCCCTTATCCATGTTTAAAGTGTAGACCTTGCAGAACTCTCCCACTGGTCCTTTCCTACCGGTGTTTTGGATAGTGGCAGTGTATTGATCTGTATTGCCTGTCTGTATGTCTGTCCGGCCTAGCTGGGTGATGTGGGGGGTACAACGTTTCTTTATTGGACCTCCCAGTCACAAATGCCCAGGCTGTAAATATGTTACCCCTAATTGCTGTGAAGTAACCTATTTATGTGAATGTGTATATCTACACTGACATATAGTTTGTTTTGTGTGTATGTGTATATATCACTACCTGTTGTTTGTGTATATATATCTATCTATACATATCCGTAGTATATCCTTGTGTGTGTGTGTGTGTGTGTGTGTGTGTGTGTGTGTGTGTGTGTGTATATATATATATATATATATATATATATATATATATATATATATATATATATATATATATATATATATATATATATCCGTATGGATTTATATGTGTATGTAAATTAATATAGCTATGTGTATATATACGTTTTTATCTATATATACATCTGTGTGTCCGTTAACCTATACATTTCCCAGACATGGACACTTACACATGCGTATTGGTTTTATCCCTGCTTCAACAGCATACTATTGCTTTAGTCATTCTGGCACCGACACTTCACTCCGGTGAACTTGTGCTCAGTATATTGCACATTATGCAGCGGACAGATGTCACAAGTTTTTCATGTCTGGGGTGCCGCTGCTAACTGGGTTGTGATAGTGTCATTTGACCTATTCCTCGTATGTGCAGCCTATTATTCCTGCTACTGTGTTTGTTTCTGTACACATTCATATTATTACTGTTGATAGGATGTGTGTTTGTGTTACTGTGATTGCACGTAGACAAATTGTTGTCTTCATGTAGTTGTGTCTTTCTGCTTTTCCCGTTTTGGGGTTGTTACAGCAGAACTCCGTTCTGCTCATGGGTGGCGTATAGGTTTTACATGCCAGGCTGCCAGACCTGACGCCCAACGTCTGACAACAATACACCCATTCACGCATGTCTCCACACAAACGACGCTCTATCTGGGAATCGCACCTACGTACTAGTTGACCTTCACAGGCCACTCCATTGCACACAGTGCAACATACCCTATCACTCCTGTGTCCATACTCGCATATCCATAGTTTCTCCTGCACACCCGTGTTGAGTTTCCCCACATAACAGCCATTATACACCTGATATCGCAGCCATGACACACCTTTACACTTTGCCCTCTCATGAGCGTTGGGGCCCTACACACATTTTGTACCACCTCATGTATTCACAGGCTCACCATCCATTCATATTTGCACATACTTGCCTTTCCTGGTGTTATGGATTATGAACAATTTGCGGATTACAAGTGTAGGTAATCACAGCATGTCCTACATTCCGTCTGTTTACAATGTTGACGTAGCACTTCAACGATGTTATGGCCACTAGTATAGCCCTGCCTCTGATGTGGAGAGCGGTGCTCTACTCACACTTGTGCAGCTTTATGTGACATATGCTGCGAGCACTTCATAATTCCTAACTTGCTCTGGATTCCCTTCACAACCCTTAGGTTTGCTTTCGTCTTTCAGTGTTCCTAATATATATACATATATATATATATATATATATATATATATATATATATATATATATATGTGTGTGTGTGTGTGTGTGTGTGTGTGTGTGTGTATATATATATATATATATATATATATATATATATATATATATATATATATATATATATATATATATTTATATATGTGTATATATAGATAGATACATAGATATATAATTGCATATTTCTGTTATGTCTGTGGATATTTATCTATACACAAATCTATCTAACTCTCTCTCTCTCTCTCTATATATATATATATATGAAAGTTACAGCTGTAGAAGACAACATACTTTTGCTATGCTAATAGCTGCGTACACCCGCGCAGGCCCACTTGCATCTACTTCTTCTGAGTTACATATGTTTACAGGCACGTCTTTAGGATTACATGTGCCTTATTTCTTATGACAGTTCCACTTTGATGGAATCCGGTTAATGGACCCATGCGAACGCGGTCACCTTTACATGTATAAATGTTGGCTTTACAGCAAAGAGGCATTCATTACACAATATGTGCTATAGTCGTACTTGAACTGGGAATGCCTTTACGTTGGGCGGATGCTGTAACCACTACACTATTGGTGTTCTGGCTTATTTATATGTATACCCATGGTTCATAGCTACTCTGACATATGCCTCGTCGCTTCCCTTACACAGCAGGCATCCATTCTCCTGCTGGGAAAAACCCGTAGTACTACAATTAGGACATCCCCTGTTTCCTACTGCTCTGGACCCATGCTGCAAGTCTACTCACTCCAAGGATATTCATAACTCCTACTCTTATAGTCCTCGCACAAACGCGTGCTTGATTGTCAGGGTGTTCATGTGCTGGTCTGGGTTTAGGGTCGGCTGACTGGTGACTAGCACTGCCCTGACACTGTTCAAAGATCAGACGTAGCACATGGACAGAGTTAGTCCAGAGTTTAACATTCTACCTGTGTTTACAGATGCAGGTGTTTGGGCGCCTCTGACCACATTATTGGGTCGGCGCTACATAAATTAGGGTGGGGAGTGGTTCTACTACATAATGCAGGTTGGGGGGGTGGTTTCCCTTCCCATTTGACTATTTCATTCATTTATACATACAATGAATATTATTCTGGACATCTGTTATGAATTCACTACAGGTATGCAGTAGTCCTGTCAACAGATGGGACAGTTTGTTGGTGTACTTCTGTGTACGGATCTCTTTGATACTCGGGGACTCGTGTCTACAGTGACAGGGACAAGGCTATGACAACTCAGGGACAATCATGGACACTTCTACCATATTAGTACTATTAACTTGGAACGTGTTGACAGATTCGTAATACTACTAATTTTCTGCAGTTAAATGCGTCTATTACTCTTCATTGTTGTAAGTAGTCATTCTCATTCAACACCTTTCCCCCAAAGGTCACTGGCTTTGTGAGTTTTTAAGGGTCTGGCCAGTTATTGTGCGAATGCTCTGACCATTGGTATTGTTGACACTGTCATATGTACAGGTTGTGCTGTATTCTGGTGACTAGGGTTGGCACCTTTTCAAATGGCCAAGATGGGACATTTTCGGAACACACATCAGATTTTACAAGCCGACACATACCCACGGTCAGTACAACGGATAGAACTTTACTTATTTGCCTACATAAAAGCCTATTGTTGTAGCAGTTTATTTGCTTATTCTGTTTCTTGTAACATTTAGGTATTGTAGATACTGCAATAATTATTTTCTGCTACTATTACATAACATATGGGACATAATTATGTCCTACAATCCCAGGACATTTGCCATTTGAAATGTCGTTTGTCAGACACAACTGTCCAATGATGGACTGTCCCTCGCAAAGAGGGACAGATGAGAACCCTACTGCGGACACCATATTGTTTGGGCCAACACATAGCCACGGTCAGTGCAAGTTTAGAACATTCATTTGTTTCCTAGCTGTGAGCCTTATACCTTTGGCACTTTTGTTGTTTGCCTGTTTCTTGTACGAATTACGTTTATTCTATCCTGACATGACCACTTTAGGCAACTGTTACATGCAGTATGGTGCATAGTTATTTCCTACGGTCACAAGACATTTGGCATTGTACCATTGTTGGTCAGGTCACACCTACACACACATTAATTGTCCCTCACACTGTGGATCACGAGTATCCTGTTTACGTCATTGCCTTCATCACCCTTATACCATGTGCCACTATGTGAATGTGTGCAATATATTCTCTCACTTATTCGTGTCGGGACACGTGCGTCACGGGCAGGTGTTTGATCCTGGGTAGTAGCTTATGCATGACCATTTAGGGCTGGACAGTGTCATGCACCACTAATGCACATTCCAACTTGTGTCCAGATATCTACAGGATTGGACTTCATGTCTTCCATTCTAATATTTACACAGGTTATGTATCCCATGTGGGATATCCCAAAAATTGAACAAGACCAAAACAAGATGAATACAAACCATTCTTCTGGTGTTATGAAAATGTGCTGGGGGTTTTACATGCAAGGGATACATAGTGTGCAATCCTGCAACTGCCTAGGGTGACACTACCTACTACATATGCGTAGTGGTCACTATGTGTAGATGTGGCTGCACCAAACTAGTAGGCCAAGTATGGCTGGATTTGGTGGACGTTCAGGTAAGGGAGCGGGTTGTGTGATGTGGAGGGGATGCTGGGTAGTCCATTATGCATCCAAGTGTGTTGCATTTGTTATGGCCAGTTCCATCAGGACCAATCTGTGGCTATGTGCCGGTGACATGTCTATACATTTGTATCGCACATTTCAATATTCATATGTTTGTGGGATTGTGTTCTACAGTGTGGCCTGTCTGGTTGTATTGCAGCTGTTTATACATGTTGTTGTGTTTCTTTCAGCTTCACCCACTGCTCCCTCATACACCTCCGGTTCACCTATTCTGCATATGACACAGTATCGCCTTGGAGGATTGTACCATTACCCATCTCCCCACACACACATATTACTCACACCCCATACATCACTGCTTTGGTTGTTGGCCCATGACATGGCCAGAGTAACACATTGTATACCCTACATATGTCAGGTACCTGTATGGTTGTGTGGACTACCCTGCCATGTTTGCTTTCCACATGCTATACCTCACGCACATAGGTATACGTCCATACTTAACTTTCATTACATGGTTGGTATACCCGGGTACTACCCATTCAACTGTGACACATCCTGACAAGTTTGGCTTGTACCACTGATTTGCGGATTTTGGCAGACTGTTCTACTCATTGGTAGGATGCCACCTTTTCCTATGTCCAGGATGGGATATATTCCGTACACATATCCGACTGTACTGGACGTACCCACAGTCGACGGTACGGATAATACTGTTCCTTTCAGCCTACATGTTTCCTTATTGTTGTAGCTGTTTATATGCTCCTTCTGTTTCGTTTACATGCTTATTCTATTTCCTATCACATTTGGTATGTGAAATACGGACATAACTTTTGTATGTGACTATTACATGCCTTGTGGGATATGATTCGGACATACGGTCGCTAGATATGTACATTTATCATGTATTTTGTTATGGACACATCTGCCCAGCTGTGTACCCTCCCTCACATTATGGGTCAGCTGGTGACCCTAACCATTGGGCTGGACGTACCTACTGGCGGCTTGCTAACATATGATGCGTTTCACTTCCACTTGGTATAGCTATCTACACTGTGTTGGACTACGGCCACACGGTCTTCCATGTCATTTGTTCGTGGGATAGGGACCCGTTATTCCCTACCGTGCAAGAGCAGCTCGAATGACATCTGAAGACACGTCATTTAACGATGAATGTATCTTGTTGAAGCACATGTTTATGAGTCGTGGTTACCCAGAGTCATTAATTGATGAGGTGGTAAGAGAGGTTTGTAGTAAGAGACTGTTACGTATTTTTAATCCCATCCTTACTGTAAAAAAAGGAGATTTAGTATTGGATGTAGATGAAGACTTGAGTGTGGTGGTGCCCAATACAAGTTCACCACCAGCAGTCATGGCCGCAACAGGTACACACTTGGTTTGTTACAAGAAGAATTTCATTACCCCTTTTACTTTGGTAGCGAAGTTTATTAGCAACATCCTTAGAAGAAATTGGCACTTATTGACCTTTGAGAAGGATTTAGTAGAGAAATTAGGTGACGGATCAGTTATTATTTTTAGAAAAGGTAGAAACCTAAAAAAGTATCATGGAAAGTACGATTATGAAACCCACTAGAACAGAGAGCACATGCAAATGTGAGGCATGTAATTACTGTAAATTCATTTCACAGTGAATCAACACATGTTCAAAGCCAGAGGCCAGTACAGTTGTAGTTCTAAATCAGTGGTTTACCTAGCTTCCTGTCAGTCACATCCGGCTTTTTATATCAGCAAAACTGACAGGAAATTAAAAGAAAGGATTTACGAACACATATATCATATAAGGAAGAAAAGTAGTACCAATGCCCTAGTGAGATACTGTAACGTGAATCCTACCCATGCTTTTTTGTTAAAGTGATAGATCAGGTAGTGGTTGATGAAAAAGGTGGACCACATCAGTTACTGTTAGAGAAACGTGAACTTGTTTGGCAGCTTAGGCTGAATTCCTACACTCCCCCTGGTTTAAACGAGGTCACATCTTTGATTTGTATTTTGAAGTTGAAAAGTCTATTGAGGTGACACATACAGTATTTTCCATTTTATGTTAGCAAAAGGTAGCAACTGTTGTAATTTCTTCCTGTTTCTCGTCTTGAGTTCTTTTGCATATTTTTATAGTCTAGTATTAAAAATAGTTTTTAAATTTTTCAACATTTTTAGAACACAGATTCTCTAAGGTCTTAGAACACAGTTTACTATATGTATTTGTATTTTAGGTATTTGACACCCTGTCTATAGTTATTGACATTTTTGCTTCAGACACTGTCACTTCTTGGTGTTGTGAGCAGTAGTCTGTTGTTATATTTGTACTCATTTTAAATTTATTATTATTATTATGTTCTTTTCTTCTTTTACACTCCAAGCATATATTTAAAACTACGGTTTCCTACCTTTATGCTTTTTATTCAGTATCCCTGTACTTTATGTTGGAGTACAGTCTTGCATTTTGTTTTTTTCTAAAATGAAAGTTTTAAATAGAAGTTTTAAATGAATGACCTTATTTTACTGACATGAGCTTTTTTAACACAAGAAAAAGGTTTTTGATACAGAACACTTTTAATTATTTAACTCAGTATTTAATTAGTTAATTGAATGGTGGCTGAATCCAATTACTGTGCTTCGCTTTAGCGGTTTTTTTCATTTTAAAACTGTGTATGAAGTTTTTTTTCTTTTGTCTGAAGAAGTCTTCCAAAGGTGGAAGATGAAAAGCACTTCACATTAAACTTTTTTGGAGTTATCCTAGCCAGATCAGAACCTGTGTTGTTTTTTTCGTTTTGGAGAGTTTGTTGTTTCAGTCATTTTCACATTTAAAACTATAACAGGGAAACAACAAGACTTTTGGGAACTATAATATAAGTTAATAAGATACAGAAGACTAGAATAACATTATACAATAACTTTCTAACATTATGTATGCAAAATGTAACCAGCATAACTTATGAACTTTGAGCATATTATAAATATTGCAGCAAACTAAATATCATCATTCCCACTAGTCATTAAAGCATGACATGACATAAATATAAATCAGGAGAACATGAAAGGAAATATATACATGTAAAATTGCCTTAAGGTAACTTAATATAAAACATTGGATGGAATGTATCCTTGCTTTAAAAGTATGTCTCTAATAATATGCAAGCATTTTTAAATAGACCGCTATATAGATGTTATAAAACTGAAAATTCCATGACTTGCATAAACATTTCTTATAAAGATGAACATTACTGTATTTGATTTATTTATAAACGGCCCCTCTCAACCCACCAAGTAAAATAGTAACTCAGCTACTTCTGGATTGAGTATAAAGTTAATTTATCAAGCATCAAGTCCCCATAAGAGGTTTTATGAAGATTTTACCTCATTTTAGAAGGTGCAGACAATAAACATCTTGTTATTTAGTCCAACTATGAGAAGGATACAGATGCTGCCATCCAAAAGCACCCTTCGAGATGAAGATGACATCATGCTGTTCAGTGGGACAGTTTAACGATGCGTGAGCCCTTTTCGCCGAGCTGTAAATAAATCAAACAGCTTCAAGAGTTTCAGCGGGAAGCTGTAGGCTGAGAAGACAACATCTGAAGGCTTCTATGAGAGCCTCTCAAGACACTTCAGACATTCTGAAGCCTTCTTCTTTGAGCAAAAGTATTTCAGGGAGAAAAAAAAAACAAAATAAAAACAACAGCTTTGGGAACTACCATATATCTAAAACTATTACAAACCCCAAAGCACCAACAAACAGGGTATAGCAGCATAATACAGCAACAACCAAAAAAAAAAAAAACATTAGCCTCAAACCAGCGACAGCATCACAATACAACAAATGAATATACCTCCCAGCACCACAGACGAACAGTCATATTCAACTACCCTAACTAAGGCAGGGAATCAAGTAAAGACACAGCAACAAAAAATATGTTTCTCAGCACCAAAGACAAGCACCAACACTCAGATTTCTTAACTAAGGCAAGGAATCAAGCAAAGACAAGGCAGCAAACAAAGAGAAAAATGCCCAACAGTGTTATCATCACACTAATCCACAGCCATGCAGAGAAACATCAAAAAAACTATAAACAAAAGCAAAAAGACTATGAGAAAGAGAATTCAAAACCATTAGTATATGCACTAGTATAACGAAGCAAAGGAAAAAGACAGCAAAGGGAACATGTAGTGTACTGCTAAATCATTAGTATCAGTGAGGGAATGCAAAATTAAACTAGCGCATGCATTGCAATCAAAAGCCTATATAAACTAGAGACAATAATCCAATTTTTTCTTTTTAACAAAATAATATATTATAAAGTAAGTTTATAGAGGAAAAAGACTATATGAATTTATGTATTTTTAGAAATAACTAAGGCTAAAAGAACTAAACAGTGTTAATAATGTTATAGAATAATAGAAGAAACTAATAGCTATTAAAAATCAATAAAAACACAGGCTAAAACCATAATGCAATAAAGAATATAACAACACTCACCTGTTGAAGCATTCCCAATCTCCTTGACTACTGGGTCATGAGAAAAAAACATTCGTGTGAGAAAAAATAAAGGAATATAAATTCCTTGCTGAAAGAGGTTATTTTTTAAGCTTCTGCTTATGCTCTACTGTTTTCCAAGTGCCATTTTCAGCTAACCTTTTAAGACTTGAATTAGCCCAGTCCATTTTGTCTATTTTATCCAGAATCTTGTTGGACTTTATATATTTTATAGCTGTGTCTAGATCCTCAAACATCTTCTGGCCATCTTGAAGGAAGATTTTCAACCTTGCAGGGAAAAGCAGGTGAGATTTTATTTGTGCTTTTTTAAGTTATTTAAGTAAAGGTAAAAATTACTTCATTTTAGTTATAACAGAAGTAGAATAGTCTTTATCAAAACAAATGATGTTATCTCTGTATTTAATTGATGACTTAGACCATGCAGTTTTCAGGACTATATCTATATCATGAGTTGATAGAAATGTAACTATGACTGATTTTGTGGAATTACTTTTGATATTTTTGGATGTAGATAATGACCTATGGGCTCTTTCTATACCAAAATAAAGTGCTTCCGGTAGCTGTAGAGTTTCAGGAATCCATGAATTAAAAATTTCTCTATATTATTTTCTTCTAAATTATCTGGTAGTCCAAAGATTCTGATGTTATTTCTTCGAGATCTATTTTTCAAATCATCTATTTTTGTTTGGAGCAGCAGGGGATTTTGCTTTAGAAGAAATTCTAAGTTATGTTCATTTTGTTGTATTCTACTGGCCATGTCATTTAGAGATGTTTCAATACCAGAAAATAGTTTTTTCTGCTGTTTTAGGTCTTGATGTAAAGTCTCCATTTGTTGAGAAGCACTTTCTTTAAAATCATCAATCTTCACATCCATTTTGTCAATTTTTGTTGTTAGTATCTGTAAGGTGGTTAAGAGAGTTTGAAACCTTTTTCATTGCTGAGTCCTGTTGAGAGGCTCTAGTGAAGCTCATATTGGTATCAAATGCCAGAAACTTTTCTCAATTTTTGACAGGAAGAACTATAAAAACTTAAATAATATTGTAATCTTAACTAACTAGACTATTAAAAGAAAACAAATTATGCAAAAAATATTTTTTAGTTAGTTAAAATAAAAAATTCCTGTCATAAAAGGTATGACAAGGCAGAGCTGAAAGAAAGTACTACTGCTCAAGGCGTATTCTTGGCCATGCCACCTGTTTCTATTTTCTTGATATACTGACTTTGGTCCATGAGAACCAACATGCCCCCCTTATCACTTTTCATAATGCGAATGCATTTGTTGTCACACAAATCTTTCATGGGTGACCTTAAAATCACTGCTCAAATTGTTAAAGTGGACCCCGCTATTGGTGTCATGCAACAATTCCTTGAATTCATTTTCACACAGTTTCAAACACCTTCAAGGTGTTATTCAATAAGGGATTATAACAAGAAGGTTTAACAAATACACTATCTGTACATTTCACATCCTTGAGCAAATAATTTAAATTGAATTTTCGAATATTTTTTTTTTAAATCAAGAATGATGTTTGTAACATTTGCCCTCTTGGAAGGCAAAAAAAGTATGCCCAACCTTAATAAATTCACATGATGTACATTTACTTTAAAACTAGACAAGTTTAAAATGTCTTTTATTTTCTCATTGTTCCTTACTCATTGTCCGTGGATGAGTCGGACGCCATCCGACCCTTCTTCCGAGTCGTCATTGGTATGTTTTGACTGTTCTTTGTTATTTTTCTAATACTAAAAAAGTTTTTGGTTTGGCACCCAAATCTCTAGTGGTTTAATTCTCAAGAACATGTGAATTGACTTCATTTTGATGTGTTGTTTGTTCAAGCACAATGTCCCCATTTGAACTGTCAACTTACTTATTTTGATTCACCGGAACAATGCCAGTACGTCCACCCTTAGTCAATTTCGCCGACATGACTGAACTCTTTTGCCCATGTTGTTTAAGGTGGGCTGGCTTAGAAGAACGTGAATTTCTACCAAAAAAAAAAAGAAAAGTTCATATTTCTGCTATTAACAGAGATAGAATATGGAGTAATTATGGAGGACATTGAACAACATGAAAAATGCCTGATCAAAAGGAAAAATAATATATTAGATCGCGATTTAGCAGCTTATGAAACTGATACTGCGTATTCTATCTCTGTTAATAGCAGAAATATGAGTTTTTCTTCTTTTGGTAGAAATTCACGTACTTATAAGCCAGCCCACTTTAAACAACATGGGCAAAAGAGCTCAGTCATGTCAGCAGAAGTGACTAAGGGCGGAAGGGCTGGCATTGTTCCAGTGGATCAAAAGAAGCAAGTTGACAATTCAAATGGGGACATTATGCTTGAACAAACAACACATCAAAATTAAGTCAATTCACATGTTCTTGAGAATGAATCGACTAGAGATTTGGGTGCCAAACCAAAAACTGTTTTAGTATTAGAAAAATAACAGAGAACAGTCAAAACAAGACCAATGATGACTCGGAAGAAGGGTTGGATGACGTCCGACTCATCTACGGACAACGAGTAAGGTACAATGAGAAAATAAAAGACATTTTAAGCTTGTCTAGTTTTAAACTGAATGTACATCATGTGAATTTATTAAAGTTTTGCATAAATTGTGTGCCTTCCAAGAGGATGAATGGTACAAACATCATTCTTGATTTAAAAAAAAATATATTAGAAAATTCAATTTAAATTATTTGCTCAAGGATGTGAAATGTACAGATAGTGTATTTGTTAAACCTTCTTGTTATAATCCCTTATTGAATCACACCTTGAAGATGTTTTAAACTGCGTGTGAAAATGAATTTAGGGAATTGTTGCATGATACCAATAGCGGGGTCCACTTTAACAATTTGAGCAGTGATTTAAGGTTAGCCATGAAAGATTTGTGTGACAACAAATGCATTGGCATTATGAAAAGTGATAAGGGGGGCATGTTGGTTCTCATGGACCAAAGTCAGTATGTCAAGGAAATAGAAACAATGTTATCTAATGAGCAAGAATATAAGAAAGTAGAACGTTTTGACATCTATAAGTGTTATAAATATATTTCATATTTTCTATATGATAGTCTGATGTGTGGAGACTTAAATGAAGTTGCATATAACTTTTGTAACATTGAAAATCCAAAAATTGGTGTTCTATTTGGCATTCCAAAGACCCATAAGAGTCTAACAGACCCTCCCTTTTGGATGATTATAACTGCCCCCAGTTATATAACTGAAGGAATTTCTATCATGGTAGATACTTTCTTACAACCATTTGTCCACAGTATGAAATCCTTTTAAAAGATTCTTGGAACTTCTTGGAATGTATCAGAGTTTAGTGAGACAGTTGTTTTTGATTCCAGCAGGCACATCATGTTTATTTTAGATGCTGTCTCATTATATACCTGTATACCCCATGACATAGGCATTGAATATGTTACAGCGTATTTATGCCAGTTTGCTAATGTGAACAGTACTTGTGTTAATTTTTATTGTAATTTATTAGACATCATTCTAAATAATAATTATTTTTTGTTTAATAACAAATATTATAAACAAGTCCAAGGTATAACTATGGGTTCTCCTGTAGCTTTTCATTTGCGAACATTGTCATGGCATGGTGGGAACATCATATTCTAAGGACCTAAAAGAAGACTTTTCAAGTTGTATATTACAAGAGGTTTACTGATGATTTGGTGTTCATCTTGGAATGAGAATTTGAAACTGTTGAATCCTTTGTTAAAGAGTTAAATCTGAGTTCTTCTTTTTTAAAATTCACTGTTGGAGATATCGGTACATCCATTAATTATTTGGATGTCAGTTTAAAATGGGACAATGCCAGCACTAAATTTGTCAGTATGATTTATAGAAAAATTACGTTTATCAATAGTTATCTACACTATTCTAGTCAGCACCCCAAATTCATAAAAAGTAATATCCCAAAAGGGCAATTCATCAGTGCCAGTAGAATGACTACTGAAGATCATTCTCTGGCTGATGAATTTACATACATCAAAAACCTTTTTATGGATAGTGGGTATGATGAAGAATTATTGAACCAACAGACTCAGGATGTATGGAACAGGAGAGAGGGATGGTATCCACCCATTTTGAGAAAAGCACTCAAATTAATTCCTAAAACTAATAATTTTACTCAGTTAAATGAGAGACAAATTTTGTTTTGATATGCTCATGACCACGGATGTGGGCATTATTAAAAATATTATTTCAAAAAAATTGGAAAATAGTAGAGGGGAACAATGAATTATAAGTGTGGGCCCTAGGCCCAGATTTGTGTACAGAAATCAATACAATTTAAAAACTTTATATGAAAAAGGCAGAGTTTCCTTCTACACTGACACAATATCTACCATTAGACCGCATGGGCTGTATAAATGTAAGGGTGCAGCATGTGTAGATACATCTTAGAAGGATCATATATCAAATTGCCACATATTTCTCATACTATTCCAGTGATGGGACATTTTTCATGTAGAGGTCAGGGAGTGGTGTACATTGCAGTATGTAGTAAATGCCAAAAAGTTTATGTAGGCATGACCACTAGAAATGTATATGTTAGAATTTGGGAGCATGTGAACAGTATCAAGAAAAAGGATGGTAAAAATGCACTTTATAGACATTGTTCAGAATGTGTTGGTTTTAACAATGTTTTTCTCAGTTTTAGAACAAGGCAAATTTAGTCTTAGCGGAGGGAGTTTTAAAAATCATTTAGAACAAAGACCAGATGGCAAATAAATCTTAGAGGTGACAAACCCCCAGGATTAAATGATGTGATAAATATTAAATGTTTTTTAAAGGATTGTAGGCTATATGTGAAAAAGCAAAAATCGAATATGTACCATATATTTTATTGCTGCGATTGTATTTGCTGTTGTTCGTGTTTGATTGGATAATTGATTAATTTCATTTAGTTATTGATTAGTGTATTTAAAGATATTTTAGGTGACATGGTTTTTCATTTCTGAAGAAGTCTTGTTGACGAAAGCAGTAATTAAACAAGTTTTACACTAATATTCTTGTGTTTCTTGAGTGTGCAATGGTCTTTTTTATTTCTATTTCTCAAAAGTTCAGGACAACACAAAGGGCCTCTGGCTGACCTAGTCTGCAGATGACTGCAAGCTGATGGCCATTATTAACTCCCCAAGTGATGCAGCCATCCTATAGAAAGGCATCACTGAGACCAATGACTGATGTCGAAACCATGGCCTTAAGCTTAATGCCAAAAAATGCATCGTTATCCCCATTCGTAAAAACTCCGTTCCCACTAATTAGCACATCAATGGGAGCCCACTGAGCACTGAAGGTGTTATAAGAGACCTGGGGATGCAGGTTGACATCAATCTCTCCTTTGACCACCACATTGCCACTGTGGTCAGAAAGTCCTTCTGTGTGGCACATCTCATTACCAAGGGTTTTGCATCCAGGAAGAAAGAGTTCATCGTCTCTCTCTACTCTTCACTAATTAGACCAATCATTGAGTACAATGACCCATTTGGTGTGTACCTCACTAGACACCTGCAACAGCTGGAGAGACCACAGAATTGCCTCATGAAGAGGATCCTAGGCATTAAATACATATCCTACATGAACAGACTCAAAAGACTCCAGCTATTCTCTGTCTCATATCGCCTACTTAGAGGTGATCTCTGCTTGACTTACAAAGCCATGTCTGACCCAGCTCTGTTAGAAATACTACATCTAATGAAATCCCAATCCCCCCGCACCACATGCTCCAGAGACCTCAACCTCATTACCACAGTCAGCAGAACATGCTGGAGGGACAGGTTGCTCATTCAGAGACTGCCCATGCTCTGGAATAAACTTCCCATACATGTCAAGCAGAGTACCTCTCTGTCCCTCTTCAAGAGAATTCTTAATGAGTGGATGGGTAATAGAAAGTTCACCCCAGGGATCACTCCAGTGGCTCTGCTTGATAGAGGCACTGGGAACTAATGTCACTTCTATTGGCTAGAGGTATGACTGCTGAATCCTACACAAATGCACTTTATAAGCACTTACACGAGTGCATGGCTCATGCAATCCCTAACAGAACCAAGATGCTATCCTCCAAAAGAAGGAAGCCAATCTGGTGGTCCCCTGCCATAAACAAACTCTACAACAGAATAAAGAAACTGTTGAAAAAAAGAGTAAAATCCCATGATTGGAGAAACTCCCTGGTCAGCCTCATTAAGAAGCTGAGATCCCTCATAAAATCCTCCAAAGCTAGTTACGAAAACAAAATTGCCACTGACTCTAAAGACAGCCACAAATCATTCTATAGCTATGTCAAAAATCTCAATGGCAACACTCAGATCTACTCTGAGTTGCAGCACAATGGCACTAAATATACAGAACCAACTGATATTGCCAACATCCTGGCAGATAGGTTCAGTGCTAACTTTACCCCCCCTGTCATCTCCTAAAGGGCCCATCTCTATACCAGAAGAATGCAAAGTTCATGTAATCACGGCTGCACAGGTAAAAAACACACTATCCATAGCCAAGAACACAGCATCCATGGGACCTGACAACATCCCAGGGTGTGTTCTACATGAACTACAGAATGAACTGGCACCTCATCTAAGTACCATGTTCAATCATAGCCTCACCTCAGGCTATGTGCCCACTGAATGGTGCAATGTGATGGTTATC
>NC_056733.1:1665749795-1666022295 GCF_019279795.1 Protopterus annectens | reverse complement strand
GTGATTAAAGGAAGATGAGTTGGAGGAGTTGGTGTTAGTCCATGTAGGTTGTTTTATTTTTATTTCTTTCCAGAAGTGTTTGGGGATGATACCATGGATTGTTGTTTTGTTTCTTAGGTAAGCAGCTATAGCCTTAGTAGCCACCCTGGCATTTCTCCGAAGACCAAGATATTGCTGGTGTGTTTTGTTTATTTGAGCGATTTTTCTTTCATAGTTTCCAAGATTTATCTCATGTTGAGAGCATATTTTTAGAGCAGTGGTTAGCCATGGTCAGATATTGCCTCTTAGTCTCCAAGCTGTTAAGGGGGATAGTGCATCCTGACATTCAATAAGTATATTAGAAAAATAAGCTAATGTTGCATTGATGTCTATGAAGTTATATAGTGGTGACTAGTGTATAGACTGTAAGTGAAGGTTTAACAATATTTGTTTAGATTTAGATATGAACTTAGACATAATCGAATGTGAAGGTTTATTTTGGTTTTAAAAGACCAGTATGGTACATAGGGCACTGGTCTCTTAGACTGTTTGAAAGGGTAAGTACCTGATGACATCCATGCTTTATATTGGTTAGGATGAGGTCAAAGAATGAAACTCAAATACCTGTCATTATTAAGTGACTGAGGCCTTCATTGCTTTTGCCAGAAAGCCACAAAGTTTGTTAGGAACACATCAAAAATATGAGGCAAAATCAAGGACATTCTGCAAAATCAGAGACAGTTAAGAGTTAAAATATGAAGTCTGTAAAGCAAATATGTCTGCCATTTATTTTTTCAGTCCTCAACACTTTAAGATACACTTAACAAGTTAAGATTTGCACTGAGTGTGACAAGGATGGACAGGATTAGGAATCAGTATATTAGAGGGTCAGCTCAGGTTGGACGGTTTGTAGACAAAGTCAGAGAGGCAAAATTGTGTTGGTTTGGACATGTGCTGAGGATGGATGCTGGGTATATTGGGAAAAGGATGCTAAGGATGGAGCTGCCAGGTAAGAGGAAAAGTGGAAGGTCTAAGATAAGGTTTATGGATGTGGTGAGAGAGGACATGCAGGTGGTTGGTGTGACAGAGCAATATGCAGAGGACAGGAAGAAATGGAAACAGATGATCCACTGTGGCGACCCCTAACGGGAACAGCCGAAAGAGAAGAAGAGTCCTCAACATTTTGACAGAGAACTATACATTTTATATGAAATGAGGGGCATTTTACCTACCAGTTCGAGATTTGTCCATGACAGACAGCAACAGTAAATTCAGTTAAGGTTAAGTCACACCATTTAAGCCAGTAGAACAGCAAAAGAAGGTTAAGCAACTGCAATGAAATCAGGAAAAAACGCTTGACAGCAGCAAATAAACAGATCTGCAGTTATCAGGGCAGGAATGTAACAAACTTGACAGCAGCCTGGCAGGAGCTGGCAGGCAACAGCAGCAAAAACTTCACTCAGTCAACCATGAGTGATCCTGGAACAATAAAAGGCACTAGGCACTACACCAGCAGTAAAGCAACAGATTTTCATCAGGTTCAGAACCAGCAGCTGCTGCTGCTGCCCAGGACAGCGGCACTGCTATTAACGTTGGAAGAGAAACTCTTTTGGAAGCAACTCCTGCTCAGATCATGCTATGATTTAAAAAGCTTGGGCAATAGCAGAAACTAAACCACAGAATAAAAGAAAAAATAAAGTGGGCGGAATCTACACAAATCAACAAAGCTTCTCACTTTACTGTTTTAATCCAGAACATGATCAACAAACACTAACTTTACTGCTTTTAAAGGATTTCAGATTGTCTTACGTCTGTTTTTCTTCCTGCACTGTACTATTTGTTCTTTCAGTGCACCAAAAGCACAGTGTAGCTAAAAGCCAGTGGGATGATTGACTCCATTTTGACTTTGGTAAACTCCTTTTTCATTAAGCACAACTCAGAACTGCCAAAAGACAAGCCAGAGCAGTGGAGCAAACAGTGAAACGGTGAGAGCAGAATGCTCAGTCAAATGAAGAGCAGTTGAGAGGTATGCTCCCAAGATATATATTACTATTCACCCCTTGTTGGCTTGCAGCAATTGAAACTCAACCTTGCTTAACATATTATATTCAGAAATAATCCCATCTAGTTATAACCTCCATAAATGTGACTATACCAATAAAGGTGTTAGAGGTACGTTTCTTTGGTTCTCTTTCAGGTGACATGTACACTGAAAGCAAAGTTCCATTAATCTCCGTTGCAACTAGCTAAACAAAAAGTATTTATATTCTCCCAGCCTCCACAAAATACTTCGCTTTGTACACTCTACAATGACTAATGAGCAATGTTGGCATTCACTAATACCATGGAGAGACCTAAATTTGAACTGAAGTCCTTTGACAAACAATTGCCCTTCTACTCCTTTCCTTTGGCAGTTTGGTCCAGTCAATTATGTTAACCACATGGGTTAGTAGCAACTGTCAAGGATAACTCTCTAGATTACATCTTTCTCATCATGTCCTAGGAAAGTATCAGAGTCTGGGGTTATGGTTCCTATTTTAGTGACCATTTGTGTTAGAAAAAAACACCACAAAGCACATTTCCACTCAAGAAGCATTAAAAAAATTCTCATACATTTTTTAACTCATTCCCTGGGATTCAATAAACTCCATGTAGGCTCCACGCAATACCTACACAGAGGTTACATGTGTGTGCCGTGGAGCAGCTGCACTCACCTGTGTGCAATGGATATCCATGACATGCACTGCAACTAAGCAAGGTTTCACATTTGAGAACAGTGTTGCTGGCCAGGAGTCTGTGAAAGTGAATGCAGATAGCAATTCTATTTAAAGAAGAGCAGCTATGGTCTGTGGTTTTATCTGGAATCCCACAGTGATCACTAGAGCTTCCCAGTTAGCTCTCAATCTGTTAGTTCAACACATCTGCACAAAGCCCAACATAATGTGCGGACAATTAACCATACATAAGGACATATTTGATGTAAAAGCCACATACAAATGGTTTAGAATGAAACTCAAACATACCTCTCAACCTCTTAGAGCAAGAAATCTGGACAAAGCCATAAATAATAGGGGGCAGGTCAAAGGGTCATAAATAGGGGCAGATTCTAATATTGCTCTTACAAGCCTAGAAAGTTGATAGAATAATAGGTTTTAGAGTAGCATGAATTTTTTTGAAGAGCATTGTTTGAAATTCAAATGTCTACCATTATTTGTTGACTTCCATCCGCAATGACATGGCATGATTTACCAGAAAACCAAAATGTTATGAGGAAAAGATCAAAAATTATTTATTTTATTTATTTATTTATTTGCAGTTGTTTAACCAGGATAGTCCATTGGGCCTAATGAACCCATTTTCAACGGAGTCCTGGGGAGAAAAGCTCCTAAATACATATTACACAAAGATTAATATACACACAGATTGCATGTAGATTACAGAGGTAAACAAACTAAGCATAATATACACACACACAGACTGCAGGTTCATTACAGAGGTAAACAGACTGATGAAAAGTATTTCAATCAAAGGAAATGATATCAATTTTTTTTTTTTCAGTTGGAATGAGGATAGGTAGTTAGATGGAGTAGGGTCAGGAGTTACTAGGTACTAGAGGCAGGCAAGAATTTGTTATCTGGAATTTGAGAAAGGAAGGGAGAGGGTGAATGCAGTAGAGTGTTGGTTATGAGGGATGGGAGCAGGAGCATTCCCATGTGGAAGTTAGATGCGAGTGGAGTGATTTTTTAAAGGATTGGAGGCTAGTAGTTGTACGAATGGAGGGGGGAAGGGAGTTCCATAAGCGAGTTAAAGAGTGTGACAGGAGGTATTGTCCTGGGGGGTGGAGTGGTCGGTAAACTTCTATAAGGTTTTGATTATTAGATCTGAGAATTCTTTGTGTGTGGTGCATTTTAAAGGTAGTGGCGAGGGAGGGACAGAGGGAAGGCTGGAACATGAGTTTATGGGCATAGGTGAGCTGAATGTAGGATAGGTAGTTTGGTAGTTCTAGCCAGTTTAGTTTGTGGAGAGATTCACAGTGATGTGTTGATGATTTGTTGCTAGTGGCGAATCTGGCAATTTTATTGTAGCAAGAAGACAGTTTGGTTTTGAGAGATGATTGTAGATTTGTTAGAAGGGGGGCTCCATAGAGAAGGGAGGGTAAGAGAAATGTAGTAGAGAGAGTAAATTTGGTAGTTGAGGTGAGAAACCGATTTTGTCGGTAGAGCATACCAATTTTTTGGTGGGTTTTTTTTATGTTTAGTAGTAGATGGGAGTTGAATTTAAGCCTGTTGTTGATATGAACTCCTAGTAGTTTGACTTCGGATACCAGTTCAAGAGGTGTTGAATTTTGGCTGGTGATGGAGAATAAATTTTGATCGAAGTTCTTGGTTTTGGAGGAGGTAAAAATCATGAGTTTAGTTTTACTAGCATTGAGTGCAAGATGGTTGTCTTTCATCCATTGCTCTGTGGTAGAGAAGGCATCTTGAGTTAGTTTTAAAAGAGTTGGGATGGATGGGGCAGCACAGATGATTGTGGAATCATCTGCATATTGGATAACGCTAGTAAGAGGGATGGAGTGGTAAAAGTCATTAATGAAAATATTGAAGAGAAGGGGTCCTAGTATGGAACCTTGAGGGACACCTGTGGGGTGTTGAGGAAGGAGGAGGTGGCCTTATTCCATTTGACTGCTTGTTGCCTATTGGAGAGATAGCTGGTAAACCATTTGAGGGAAGAGGGTGAGAGGTTTAGGTTATCTAGTTTAGTAAGAAGAAGGTTATGAGAGATAGTGTCGAATGCCTTAGAGAGATCGAGAAGGATGGTAGATACAGTGAAGCCAAGATCTCTAGCTTTTTTCACAGTTTCAAGGAAGGAAAGGAGAGCAGTCATAGTGCTATGATGGGGTCTGAATCCATGTTGGGTGGGGGTTAATAGGTTGTTGTCCAAGAGATGGAGGAGGAGTTGAAGGTGAATGCATTTCTCTAGGATCTTAGAAATGGGAGAGAGGATGGTGATGGGACGGAAGTTGGAAATATTAGTATTGTTACCTCCTTTGTGCAGGGGAATGATATAAGCTTTTTTCCAGATTTGAGGAACAAGACCTTCTTGGATAGAGCGGTTGATTAGGATACTGATAGGGAGGGCAATAGCATCAGCAGCTATGCTGAGGAAGTATGAGGGAATGTTATCAGGGGCATTGGTGCAAGGTTTCAGTTTCTGTAGGAGTTTTCTTATAGTAGAAGTAGGAATAGGTTTAATGAAAAATGGTGGGGGTTGAGAGGGTGAGGAGTGGGAGAAGGAAATAGGAGGGGGAGGTGGGAGAGGAGAAGTGGTTGTAAGAGGTGGATTGTTATTTGAGGAAGAAGTGGAGGTAGGAGGTGGATTATTATTTGAAGGAGGTGGGAGAGGAGAAGTGGTGGTAAGAGGTGGATTGTTATTTGAAGAAGAAGTGGAGGTAGGAGGTGGATTATTATTTGAAAAAGAAGAGGTAAGTTTTGAGATGGAGTCAATGAAGAAAAAATTGAATTGGGTAGCTAGATCAGAGTCTTGTATGTTTGGGGAGGGGTTCGGGTTTTCTGTGTTACCGGGTTTTAGGAGGGTAGTTATACCTCTCCAGAACTTCTGTGGGTTGGTTTTATGGTTGCTTTGAAGTTGGATAAAGTAGTTTTGATGGTCTGATGTGATAAGCTTTTTAACTGAGTTACGAAGTGTTTTGTATTCATTGAGGTTAGATATAGATTTGTTTCTTTGGAACTGTGTCCAGGCTTTATCTCTAAGTCGCATGGTGGCAAGTGTACTTTTGGTTAACCAGGGGGTGGTTTTCCTTTTTATTCTTTTATTAATTAAGGGAGCATGATTGTTAAGGAGATGTAAGAAGGTAGTATTAAAGTGAGTTATAGCATCTTCAAGTGGTAGAGATTTTAGGGGGTACCAATTAAGTGATTTGAGGGTATCAGAGAAAGTTTCTGGGTTAAAGTTTCTAAGGGATCGAGTAGTTAAGTAAGTATGAGTAGCTAGCAAGGGAGAAAGAAGACGTCTAGTGAAGATGGGAAGGTGGCCACTGAGGGAGTTAGGGAGGGTTCCACTGTCAGGATAGTTGTGGGGGTGGGAAACTAGAATCCAGTCTAATATGCTGCCACTTGTGCAGTCTTTAGATGGCCTGGTTATGGAGTTAATGAGTTGAGAGTAGTTGTATAGGCTGATATTGAGGGGGTGAGCAGGGGACTGAATGGAGGACCAATTGATATTGGTATCTCCCATGATTATAGTTTCATTACATATATTAGTTGATAGCCATGAGAGCCATGACAATAACTGGGCATTCTGCACAAATCAGGACAGTTGAGAGATATGAACTCAAATGTTTGTAACATTGAGTCACATCATTCCTGAGATCATCCCAGTGATATGGCAGAAAGTCACAAATTGTATAAGGAACACATCTGGACATCTTGGGAATATCTGGACAGTTGAAAGGTATGAATGCAAAGGATATGGTCCAGACACAGTACAGGACAGTGTGTCTACAATGCAGAGTGTTGTGATATTCCATTCTTGGCATTCTGTACTGAAGCTGCGTAAATGATTTGTAATGGGACATGGACGGGTTCTTATTAGAAGAACAAAAGTTCAAAATATTGAACAGCTGTATACGCGAAAATGCCATTCATCAATGTGTTTTTTGTGAGATTGCGGTACAGTGAAGATTGGGAAATTTGCCCTTTTCTCACTGTAGTGCGATCTTGGAGTTGGTATATATAATTAGCAGGGGTGGGGGGGTGCAGCCCCTCACAATAAAGGGTATGAAATCTGGCATTTTCTCTGTTTACAGCATTTGATTATATGAACTTTCGTTCATATAATATAGACCCACATGGACTGCCATGTAAAATGAGCACTCAGGGGAAGTGTGCATATGGAACAGGGACACACAGATGAATTGAGGAATGAACACAGAGAAAGAGGTACAGCAGATGAGTGCATGTCAATGGAAGATGGTTGCAGCAAAAACATCAATCACATATCTATATGGTACAGTAAGGACTGTACAGTGAAAATGTGTTTTATGTGACTGTCACACAAGGTGACATAACAATGGGAAGAATGTCTGTGTGACATAAGCATCCTTACATGAATAATGCAGAAGACATCTATCAGGGATCTGACATACAATTGGGGTACGGTGCATATTGTAAAGCTTTGCCCGAATATGAGTGCACTCTCAGTAGAGGTCTCCAGCAAGGTGGACACAGGTAAATGTTCAAGGAAAATATTAAAAGAACAGACCACAATCATGGACAGTATTAATAATATCACCAGTAATCTCATGCCTCTGACATAGCATATGTGATTTAGAGTGATAAGAGATAAGTTTGCGCACACACATCCCTGAACAGCCATTATGATACAGCCACACTGTATGATGCACCCCCCACACCCCCACTACTTATATATACTAAATCCGAGGTCACGCTAAAAACACAAACACACAAAAACTACCACTACACATTCTACACTCCCCTTGCATAAACACACATCACATACGTACAAATACCACCACTCTCAACACTTACACACTCATAGTCTTATCTACCTACCCTAACCCACACCTCAAAATTCCAAACACACTCACACACACTAAAGTCCCTACCCAAAATCCCTAGTAAACCATCACTTACCTGAATCTCCAACTACATCCACATACCACACTGCACATCATGAACACAGGGAATCCCACAGTATGTACATGCCTCCACAACCGCGGATTTGACATTTCCGCACTTGGCATTTCTGCATTCGGGATTCTGCACTTTCGCATAAGTGCATTTTTGACACTTCATTCTCAAGCTACTGAAATTTGATATTTCAGTAATTCGAGATTCTATAGTGAAACCACACACACACACACACACATATAAATATATATATATATATATATATATATATATATATATATATATATATATATATATATATATGTGTGTGTGTGTGTATGTATATACATATACATACATTAATACATATACATACATTAATATGGCAAAATCCACACTGTCATGAGTGATATACATGCCATTAATGTTGTAAAACACCTATGTATGCAGTGTGTGCATAAGAAGAACAGGTAGCACACATGCATCTTGTGTAACAACTTGATTGGTGTTCTGAACCAACAGACGGTGATGTATATTCCACAAAAATAATACCTAGGTATGGCTAATAAGCTGTGTGACAGCTCACTGTGACAAAGGTGATACACTTCAGTTACACATCATTAGAAGATGTGTAGGGAGGTATATGAAAAAGGGTACATTGTACTCAGTTATTAGTGTGATGAAGTCTTGGAGCTATTAAGGTATTCTGGCCTCTGACATGGATGTCTTTTACATACCCAGTACGTGTGTTACATTCAAGGGAGTAGTCAGCACTGTTACCATATGCTGGTGGACATTCCACTTGCCATGAACCCCAGGACTTGGGTCACTAACATACTGACCTGATTATAGGGTGTGATGTCTACATTCTACTTGGGTTGTTTGCTTGTGTACCTGACTTAACAAATCCTCCCATGTTTTCTTGCCATTGCAGGCGTTGTCATGACTGTGGCAGCAATCTTTGGCATGTGTTGATACTCCTGTATTATACTAATATCACAGTTGGTGTCAATGATTGCACATAACCTGTGGGCCTTTAAGCAGCTGTTTGGACCCAGGATGTGTATGTCATCTGTGATGTCCAGCTGTTATAAATGGACAGGAAAGGGCCTAGCATACAGACCTGATGTGTGGAACTGATCACTGGACCTGAGATGTACTGTAGTCACCTCACACACATCAACATAGTGAGATGCCATGTATGTGATACACTAGTCTACCCAGTTGGTAATATATCTGTTTATGACCACATATGACAGCTTTGATTGAATATTTCAGTGTGGATTTGTGTCAAATGCCTTAACCTGATCAAGTTACACAGGATGATAGTGTTGCCATCACGCATGCCTTCGATGGCTTCTATGAGGACATCTATCAGATGTAATAGACATGATTTAGTATTAATGACTCATACTGGTCTGTTGCACATAGATGGAATATTAATACTGTCCATTTAGAAGAGGTCCATGATTACATGTAGGTTTGCCTCAAGTTGAGGAGAGTCAGGATGTCTTTATACATGCATGCATCAGGTGCTGACCCCCCCAGCTCAGACGGTTGTGCATTGATGTGCACCTTTCTACAGGAACATAGCCCATGTTAGGGTGTGGTGAAGTGCAGATTTGACTGTATCAGGAAGGTGTATGTCTTGAGTCATGTCATAGGTGATATGTGATGTTGTCACAGCCCAGTGATTTCATGTGATAGTCCTGGATGAAGTTAAGACAGTGCGTACTGCCTATTGTGATCTGGCCTAGGGTTTTGACACTACCCCTTATACAGGTATCATTGAGAAACCCTCCCAGCTGGATATTAATCCCTGTATTACTAGATGATTAACCAATTTGCTTACCGAAAGAGCACATACTGTGGAAGTTGGTGAACCAACCTGCATCAGTAGAGCTGTCACCATTGGCAAACCCCAGGGATCTGTACTTGACCCTTCATTGTTTGGACTCTAGTTCTCAACAGTTCAGGCTAAATTATATGGCATTTGGCTTAACAAGTTTGCTGATTCTTGCATATTGGGTGCAATCATTAAGTCTACCAGTGATGATAATATAGTAAAGGAGGAGGTTACACAGACAAACGATGGGTGACAAATGTACACAATCTACAAATAAATGCAAAAATGTGTCTTTTTTATGTTGTCTGTCTGAAAAGTGGAATTCCATGTAAATCACAGCATTGACAAGTGCCCTGCTATGCTGAAACCCAGTGAAGCAAAAACTTTGAACACATGTAGATAGCAATCAGAACTTTGACCACCAAGTTTCCACACTGGTATTGAAAGCCTATGTTGTGCATATCATAAGTTATATCACGCCATCATATTTAGGCCTTAGGATTGTATGACAACACTGTACTCAAACCTCATTAGAACACTAAGAGAGTATAATGGTCTCTTTTGCATTTATGTCACCAGACACATGCATCAGGTAGAGAGTCCAAGAGGGCTTTCTCATCAATAAAACACAGGGCCTACAAACCATGCCATTATGTATGTGTATAGATTAAAAGCAATGTCACTTTAGCCCTTCTTGCATAGGATGAGGTGACATCTGCCTGGCCTTCACTCCAGTCTCTGACCCTGCCCTGGTGGGAGTACTGTATATCCATAAATCTGATATAGTTGATGACATCATCAGTGTCTATTGAGAATATGCTAATAAGTTCTACATGTTGGTGTAAAATGCTCTCTGCAATGTCAAGCAAGAGCGCATACACACACACACACACACACACACACACACACACACACACACACACACACACACACACACACACACAGTTGGCTGCAGTGAAAATAGAAGCCCTACCAATCTAAGGACACAGACAACAGAACAAGTACTTTATGCAAGCACCACAGCACAGGTCTGACTTGGAGTGTCTCATACACAACACTTTATAGTTGACATCAGCAGTGTCTGTTGAGAACAATATGGTAATAATAGTGTCCCACATACTGGTATAAAATACTATCCGTAACTTCATCCAAGAGCACTTGCACATACACACACACACACACACACACACACACACACACACACACACACACACACACACACACTCTCTCTCACACACACACACACACACACACACACACACACACACACACACACACACACACACTTGACTGCAAGCAGAATAGAACCCCTACCTAAGTCTACAGACTACAAAACTCAGTACTTTACACAAGTGCCACAGCACACATCCGACATGGTGTGTCTCAGGCAACACTTTATAGCTGATAACATCAGCAGTGTCTGTTGAGGGCAATAAGGTAATAGTGTCCCACATACTGGTGTAAAATGCTCTCTCTAATGTCAAACAAGAACACACACACACACACACACACACACACACACACACACACACACACACACACACACACACACACACACACACACACACACACTTACTTGACTGCAGTGAGAATAGAACACCTAATTATCTAAGTGCACAGACTAAAGAACTCAGTACTTTATACAAATGCCATGCCACAAGTGTAATTTGTAAGAGAGTACAGATCAATTTATAGTACAGTAGAAAACATCAGCAAGTCATATGGGAGAGAAGAGGTTGGAAGGTCTTCATGAAATGGATGTGTAGGTATGTGCAAGTATCAAAATACTGGCAATCCATGGCATTGGAGCAGTAACTGAAGGATACATACTTCTGCTCTTCTATCTAGACAAACACACACACACACACACACACACACACACACACACACACACACACACACACACAAACACACAAGCACATGAAGTTGACTGCAGTGAGAACAAAACCCCTACCTATTTAAGTACACAGACTACAGAACACATTAGTTTACATGAGCACCATGGCACAAGGGAGATTTTTACAAGACTGCAGGTCAACTTATAGTAGATGAAGTCAGCAGGTCATGTGGGAGACAAGAGGTTGGGAGGCCTGCATGAAATGGATGTGTACTCATGTGCAAGTATAAAAATACTGTCAATCCATAGCATTAGAGCCGTAACTGTAGGATACACACCACTGCTTTTCCATCTAGACACATACATGCACACAAAACACAAATGCCAAGTTGACTATAGTAAGAGCAGAACCCGTACCTATTCATGTACGCAGACTACAGAATGCAGTACTTTATACAAGCATCATGGCACAAGTCTGAGTTTTACAAGAGTGCTGGTCACATTATAGTAGATGAAATTAGCAGGCCATGAGGGAGATAAGATGTTGGGAGGCCTGCATGCATAGGTTCATAGCTTCATAGATTCATAGGAGGCTACCAGCCTAATAGCCCTAGGGTGTTTACAAGCCTAGCTGTGCAAAAACACAAGTAACCTTGTTGAGCATAGTTAGATGGTCATTGTTAGTAGAGCAGTTTTGTGAGCAACATCAACTTACCCTGTCCATGAGGGACATAGGTGCCACCCCAGCGGTGACTTTAAAATCACCCAACCAGTTGTCAAGGTTGCACTTGAACAAGGTCATTGAGAAGCATCACTTCATATGCAGTGAGAACCTATTCCAGAGGAGTGTCAATCACTGGGGGGTATATCTGTGTCCCAGCATCTTTTGTTTATGTCACAGGCTAGGTTGAGAACCCTGCAGCAAGTTATTCTTGTCCCATTTGATTTTCAGATGTCCAGCATTTGCAGTAAGGCAGGGCTTCAGACTGCTCTGTAAGCCAGGCATATGCCACCCCTCAGCAGCTTGCATGATACTGAGTACAGTGACAGATCTTTCAGTCTTTCTGTGTATGTCATGTTTGGAGGTTTCGGATTCTCACAGTCACAAACCTCTGTGTTCCTCCAATTGCTGCAGGTGTTTGGTGAGGTAGACAGAAGGGAGCATTGTATTCAATAAGTGGTCTTATAAAGGTAAAGTTCAGCAGAGCTATAGCCTCTCTGGTCTTGGATGTGTTGTCCATATGTATGAGGAGTGCAATACAAAATGTGTGTCTCACCATCATGGACACATAGTGATGAAAGTGTCGATTGCTATCAGCATATGTTCCCAAGTCTCACAACACTGTGTTTGAGGTTAGAGGAGTGCTATGTATATCATAATTAGCAGGGGTACTTAATTGCCAAAGAGGACAATGATGTGTTGTTTGCTTTAAGGTTCAGTCCATGGGTTTTGCACAAATCATTTGTCTGTGTCAGCCCCTTCTGTAATATGTTACCATCACTGGGGGACTCTATATGAGTGTGCCCAGTTAACAGTCATCTGCAGACTTGGCAAACCACAGGCCATCTAATTATTGCTTGTGCTTCAGGGCTAATACAGATCCTTGTGGTATTCCACTGATAAGTAGTCTAGTGGTGGAGGTGCAGTCCCCATCTTTGACAGTGTGTGTTCTGTTGGTGAGCCAGTTGGCTATCCATCTGGTACTGTATGGCCTAATTCCCAGATGGGAGATATTCATCATGAGACATGAAAGGGGGTAGTGTCAAAGGCCTTGGATAACTCAACATAGGCAGCATGTGCTGTTATCCCTCATCAAGGTCTTTGGGGTCAGTATCAAAGAAATCCACAAAGTTCAATAAGCAATATCTACCCTTGACAGAAACAGAATAGGCCAGGTCAAATGTGCTGAAGGTCACCTATGTCCCTGTGGATACGGTCCATGATGATTCCTTCCCTAGCCTTGCAGATAAAGCTTTTTAGGTTTACTGGTCAATAGCTGTAGTTCTGCATATTACCAGATTGGTATGCACTGCATATCACACAACATTGGATATTAATTTCTGTAGTGTGGGCTATATATGTATGGAAAAAAGTAATGAGACATCAGGGTTGCAGTGCTTGAGGGAGGCAACACATGGCTGTATTGTAAATATGTGACATATTGTTAGATAGTCCATTCAGTTTGTAATGTTATATACAGGAAATAGACAGTAAACAGCAGTAATACATAATATTTTCTTTTCCATTGCACAGTGAGCAGCGGGGTTGCTCGATGGTTAGCAAAGTGAATACACATGATATGCACATATCTGAACATAGCTAAGCCTTGCACAAATGTGAGCTGCAGTGCTAAAGTCTGACAGTTACTACTGAGTCTATGCAACGCATCTGCTGCTTAACTGACTCTGTGGCAGCATGTCTTAATGCATTGATACATTATTTTTTGGGCCCAGATGGTACTGGGTTTGAATCCAAGTCTATCAAATACTTTTAAATACTTTTATTTAAACACTGATAATGCAATAAAATTAATTATTTATAGTACCTGTGTAGCTGTGTGTTGGCATAGCGCAGTGAGGTTAAACAGCATTGCACGGAGGTAACCGCATCATTTTGCTTCCGCTCACCATTGCTGCACATTGGTGCATGATGCACATCTCCACACAAACATGGAGCCAAAAAGTGAAAGGATCCCTTGTTTTTGCAGCAACTTTTGTGTGTTGTGTGTGATTCTATTTTTTGACCGGATTAAATGGTGACAAGTTGGTAGATAAGAATGTGATGAAATGGAGAACAAGCAGAGGGAAGAAAAAAGGGAATGCAAAACAGAAATGTGCATGAGGGAGGTAAGAAAGAACCATAGCTACCCATTTCTTTAACAGTATAAAGTGAAAATATGTGCAGAATATTAACTGAATTTGGACTGTCAGCTCCAGAAAGAGGGGTGACCAAAATACAATTATGTCATATAGACAATTGGATTGAAAAAGTATGTCAAGAAGACATGTATGTGAAATGGAGGCCTATGTGTGGGATGATTTTTCTTTTTTCTTTTTTTTGGGGGGGGGGGTGGACAGATACCCACTTATTTTTTGAGAGAGAGAGAGAGAGGAATGTTGGGGAAAGGATGTAGGTATGTCTGGGTGAGGTAAGTTGGGTAGGTAAGGAAGCAATTGCAGACAGAAAAGATACAAACAAGACAAGAGACAGGGATGGAGATGGACACAACAGGTTGGAGAGACCATAATTGGGTGAGGGTGGGGACAACCCAGACCCACAGCCATCAAGCTTGGTGACAGTAAGAATCATGTCCTTACCCTCTGGATGGTCATCACTGTCACCTTACTCTGCAAATGGTTGAAGTGCTTGATGTCTTCTCCTCCTCCTCATAATATGCAACATGAGGGAGAGCAGCCTCTCCAGCCAGTATAGGTGTGCACCATTGGTGTAGCACACAACCCTATGCACCATTCCTGGCAAATAGCTGCAGGTGATGAAATCACCACCTCTGCCACTGCCCAGGAGGGTAGTCTGGACCAACCTCTGGGGCAGGACTTTCTATGGGTGCAGGTAGTACAGTGGCAGCAGAGACAGTGCTGTCAGGTTGTCTCCCAGACATGCTGGGAATCAGTGCTGGAGCTGGTTGAGTGGGGGCAGCCTGATCCAATGGGGCTGGCCTACCTTGCTGTGCTGTTGAGCATTTAGTGATGTGGTACACATGGAGAACATGAACACATTTTGATGGCAGTTAATAAAAATAAAAAAAGAAAATAAAATAAAAATAACATAAAATTATTTTTACAATAAAGTGAAATAAAATAAAATATTTTATTTATTTTTATTTAACATTTGTTGACCGGGAAAGTCCGACTAGGTTCCACAGAGCCTATTTTCAGCGGAAGCCCAGGGAGAAATGCTCCAGATGTATGTCTTTGGAATGTGGGAGGAAACCGGAGTACCGGAGGAAACCCATGCAAACACAGGGAGAACATGTAAACTCCACACAGAAGGCACCCCAGCCGAGAATCGAACCAGAGAATCTCTTGCTGCATTAACCGCTGCACCACTGTGCCACCCAATAAATAAAAATATAAAATAAAATAAAGTAAAGTAAAAATAAAATAATGAAATTAAAAATATATTTTTTAATTAAAATAAAATAAAAATAAAATAAGAAAAGAGAGATAAGGGTTGGGGTGAGAGAAAAAAAGAGATAAGATTAGTATCATCATATGTGACATTCAATGCATTAATACAGTTATACAACTCTATTATCTTAAGTTTTAAATTTAAGTCTACATCCTAACAGATACACACTATACTACAGATTGCTGCAAATAATCCTTGAAATGAGCATATATTGCACATATGTGTGTTCCAATTATACAGTTTACAATTTACAGCAGGGCATTTGTATCACTGGTATAGAGGTTTTAATTTAATATAAATATTATTGAAGAAATGGCAGTATGGTATAGTTGTGAATTGGGGTATTTGAACCCATAACCTCTGGCTAAAGTCTAATATTGGATTCTTACAATTGGTTTGTGCAACAGACTACTGCATGCATGCTTGCATTAATATTTGGGATATGCATGATCAATTCGATACTACTCTATATAATACCAAAACATTTATCTTTAACTTTTAATGCTGCAATAACACTTGTCTTCTGCTGCATACATAAAACTTGCTTCCCCCAGTCTCTCCAATCTAGCCTAGTAGGCCCAGATAATGAACTCCAGATAACTGACAGCTGGAAAAAAAAAACAGAAAAGAACAGAAGACCATTATGCATACCACTCTTGCCTATATTTAGCTTTCTAAGTCTTATAAGTACTCTCTTTAGTTGATGCTTACACAGATGTGGGATGTCCTCAGTCCTAAATTCCTCAATCCACTGGTTGAGAGTATCCCTCATCCTCCTCTGTAGGTCATTAGGATGATGTCTACATTGCTCTCCAGTGCACAGGATACCAGTGGCACTGGATACAGCCTGGGCTAAACTATCCCACACCTCAGACTTGTACTGGGAGCCAGAATAGTAACACTGCAGAAGCCTTTGGCTGTGATGCTTTACTAGGAGTCCAATAAATACTCTGGACTGCTGGACACCCCAACTCTGTGCCCTAGACGTCGTACCTTCCCCACTAGTGCCAGCCATGTCTATCTACCAGCAGATCTAGAGAACTGGAGACCAATGCCTTTTCATCAATTCCAGTTATTTCATTTACTGGAGTGCGCACAACCACACAAGGGCATTTGCATGATGGTGTGTGGACAGCAGCAGTGCCATGCTGTGAAAAATAAAATAATTGCGCTTGGAAGATTAATATGATAACATAATAATAGTGTCTCATCCCTCATACAAATAATTAAGATCAGATCCACTTTCTAAAGTGTTATAACTGAGAGTGAATTATAATGGGAAGTGGAACAACAGTAAAAGTGCATGGAATATCCTGTATTGGAACCAAGGACCATGTGTATGGCAGTCCTACACTTGCACCTCTTGTCACAATAAAGTTGAAATAACAGTTGTTCATGTTTCAGTTCATTGCTATCACTTGCAATGTCACAATAGTAAAAAAAAAAAGGTTCCACACCATGTACGAGAACCTAGGATCATCTGTACTCCAGCCCTACACTTACACCCACTGCCACAGCACTAGTTACATGACATTCCATAATTTACTAATCATTTCAAGGTCTCTATGTTAACCATTATGTAATGCCACTTAATGGGTTAGTGTAGTGCCCAAGAGAATTCATTGAATGTATCCAATTTCTGTTTTTGGCTGTCTGGGTCCTCTTTGCTTCTTGGGTGCTCCTATTGTCCAGTTTGCACACTGCTGTGTTTGATGCAAATGAAATAAACACAGCCAAACCCCCCATTCATATTCTCCATTCCCATGATTGAGCTACCCACCACATCATGCAAACAGTGGCAAAAAAAGACAGAAAAGGAAAAAAAGGGACAAGTAGTTGAAATGAGGAAAACTCAATCTATGGCATACACAATAGAAAATGGTGGTTCACATGAGATATGTCTACCAAGATCTGGATTCGAACTCTCACTCCAATAAAGCTTCAGAACACAGGATGGGTGCCTTATCTCACTTTGTCACACAAACAGCTTTGCAGCATGGCACTGACATCATTCTGCACACAGTCAACTGCAACATCATCTACAGTAATATGAAACCATACAACTGTTATTAGTACATTTGTTGTTTTTGGAAGTAGTCCATTTAGTGATCCCACAACCTACTATGATTATTGCATGCAAATATACAGCTGTGTCTCTGTCTGTGTTTGTTGGTCATTTTTCAGTTATCTGACCAGTAATCTGAGACATGCAGTCTGTAAGCCATTCTGTATCATTGGCCTTAAAATGTGTGAAGATATTTACTGGAAATAATAACATATGCAGTTGTCAGAAAAATGGTTAGGTCGGATGTTAAGGAACACAATCTGTGAATTGTGTGCTGCTTACTTATATTTCCAACCATACAGCTAACACTTTGTCGATCTAACTTGACATACCCACTGAATGTCAGGCAGCCTGCATTGCTGTTGTGTTTTCCTTCTCCCAACCACTAATCATTCACAGTTACAATGCATTAAAAACAAACACCGAGGGAGTGCCTGCACTATGTTTAAATCTCCTACATGGATCCAAGTATTTGGGATTCAGCAATTCTAATCAGTTCACACCTCATTTGCATCTTCACCATCCTAACAGCCCTGAATCTACACCATTATAAAAAGGCTACCATGTAGCTAGGCAAACTGATGGTGAGGAGACTTTATGTGGAGAAGACTGAACATAACACTGTTTCTTTGGGATATATCTGCACAGAGAATTATTGAACTTCAGACAGTATACTTGCATTTTGTCAGCTACATACAGCATATGCTGAAATATACTTAAGAAACATCTAACGC
This sequence comes from Protopterus annectens, assembly GCF_019279795.1. Lineage (NCBI taxonomy): Eukaryota > Metazoa > Chordata > Ceratodontiformes > Protopteridae > Protopterus > Protopterus annectens. The sequence goes on along the minus strand of NC_056733.1, from coordinate 1,666,004,035 downwards.
AAAGGCTGTTAGACTTTATCTGTATGCATTATTTAGAAGTGTCACAGAAAAACCACAAACCTATGCCCTCTGGATAAATGCCAAAGCACCAACAAATGCAAAAAAGCAGCACAGCAAAAATACAGCAAAAAAGTTCTAGTGCTGTGGCTGAACGATGACTCAATTGTAGAATAACTTCTTTATTGAACAAGAGATTACGTAGAAGTATACTGATGCCATGGGCATGTCTGTCAAGGCAATTCACAGGTAACATGAATGCCAATACCTTAAAATGGGATGCTGTGTGATAAATATGTGCAAATATTTCAGGGACAGTTCCTTTGCTGACACTTTTAGCATTTAAAAGATGGCTTGTTAGCAAAATGTGTCATTTGCCTATTCTTTTGGAGGGGGCAAACCTTCCTTACTATTAGCAACAAACAAGGATATTTTGCTATTGTTATACTCCTTTATTTGCATCCAGCCTGTTGTTTGTATTTCATATCTCTAGACTGTTTTATGTTTCTCCAATGGGTAATAATGAGAAGCTAGCTTTTCTGTTTAATCTGGGAACAGATATTTTGTAGTTATGTTATACTTATGTGCATTATCCTTCCATTGTCTTTTAGGACACTGAGGAGTATGCCACCCAGATGTGTCAATCCTCATAGATCCCTCTTCACCTTTGCTGAGAATCAGGTGAGAGTGAATTCCATTAGGCAACATGGTGCCTTTCTGCTTGAAAGGGGGCAGGGAGATATAGCATGAAGAATGCAAATTTGGTTCCATGTTTTGGATGATGTGAATGCCGTTGGTGGCCGTGGCAGGACACATCAGTAGGTGTGCCACAGGGCCATTGACATGATCACATCTGCATGGAGGATGGGCCATGTCCAAATGGTTACCGGGGGAAGGCCTGCTATACAGCCACCACTAACATCAAATTTAGAGTTCCTGGCCACTGTCAGGGATCCAGAGAGCTTGCAGGAAAATGTAGAACAGCATGTACTGGACATTGGTGCCACAGTGTTAGGGACTGCAAGTATTTCCTAGGAGGAGCATCCAGGTAGGCTTTGTTATCTCAACAGATGAATATTGTTGTATAGTAAAACAATTGTTTTACTATACAACAATAGAGGTCATTGTGCCCCTCTACTTGTCACTCATCAGGCCCATAATTTAATACAATGCCCTTTTGGGATGTACCTTACCCGACACCTGCAGCAACTGGAGAGACCCCAAAAGTACCTCACCAAGAGGATCATGGGCTACAAACAGATATCCAATGCAGCTCGACTAAAGAAACTCCAGTTCTACTCAGTTGTTTACCGCCTACTCAGAGGCGATCTATGCCTGATGTACAAAGCCATGTCAAACCCAGAATTAATGGACATGCTCCACCTCAAAAAATTCAAGTCCCTTAAAGCTACATGCTCCAGGGACCTAAACCTCACCACAAAAATAAATAGGACATGCTGGAGGGACAGATTCATTTCCCAAAGGCTCCCCTCACTCTGGAATAGAATCCCAATTCATGTTAGACATAGTCCCTCGCTGACCCTCTTCAAGCGAAATTTGGACGCGTGGATGGGAAATTGCAAATTCACCCCTGGGATCTCTCCTGTGTCCCTGCTAGACAGAGGCACAGTAAACTAATCTTAAAAGGGTACCTTCTGTGACCTACTTTACAGAGGAACAGTAGGCTAATCTAATAGGGAGGTGGAAGCCAAATACACTCTGGCTAGGCTTATAAATGCCCTAGGGCAGATAGCCTAGTATCTACCTATGAACCTATGAACCTAATTGAAACCAACATGTTACTTCTGTGTCACAATAATTTTTTTTTGGGGGGTGGGGTTAAAGATTGCTACAGTAAACACATTCTGATTGATTAGCTTAGGGTGGAGTTGTCTGCCAAGTTCTTGTTGAAAATATATTTAATGGACATATAAAGGGTTGAAAGTATTACTCCCTGTGTTACTGTTAATTGTCATAATGCTGCCCTTACTTTTTGTTTAACTGCTTCTAGGGCCATCTGGCTTGCAGAAGAGAATGCCATCTGCAGATGGTAAGCCAAACATTTTTTATGTCAGTAATCATGAGCAATTAAAAAAAAAACATTTTAGTGTGTGGTGTTGATGTCAGGCCTCTTGTGTGTATTGCTATATTGTTTGTCATAGTGGCACCACTGTTAGTTTATTAGCATATATTGGGCTATTGTAGTGTAGGTATTAATCTTTTCCTATGTTTGTTGCTTTTCATCACTGGTTATCTTGACAGTGTAAGTGTTGGACCTCTGCCACCTGATGCCAGCATATTAGCAGACTCTGATGATGATGGCGGCCAAACAGGGCACAGTTGGGGGGGGGGGTGCAGAGGTTGAATCTGACACTGAGGTTGACATACAGCCATCCCTGCAATTCCATCAGACATTGCCAGCAGGCCTAAGTCTACCCGTTCCAGTGAGCTCACAGATATTCGACAGGTGGAGGGTGAGACAATTGATAAGGGAAGTGTGGTTACTGCAACTTCAGTGCCTGTTGACTCTGGCTGTAGCCAAAGTGTGGGCGAGATGCCATGCAGATGGGTAGCTAGGGGTGCTCAGAGGAGGATGCTGTCCCTCCTCCACCTGCTCCAGGTGTCTCTTTGTGTGCCTCTCAATGTATGTTTAAGGTTATTATGGTGTACAGGCACATTCTCATAGGTACTCCAGACAACTGTTCAGGGTTGCAAATGTGGCACAGGCTGACATGCATGACTGTCTCCACAGTGTTACTGATTCAATTGATCTGGGGAATGGTACATTTGAACATTGGTATCTGTGATGGAATATGGGGTGTTTGTGATGGAATGTCTGCTGGAAGAGGAACAGCATTTCTCATCGGTGTAGGTCAGCCACATCATCTGCTGTTAGCCAACATGGCTGTGGCCGATCATGATCCTATAGGGCAGTACTTCCACTGCTCCATCAGGGGATGAACTGTCCACACCCAGATATGGCAGGCCATGGGGCATGGCCCTGCGTATCCTTTTGATAGGAGTTCATCCAACAGGCATTTGTCATATTTAGGTAGCAGCAGTGCATCTGACCGTGGGATCAACATGCCAGTGCAACTCCTGGCAGAGCCAGTTCTCGTGGTCAGGGATAATAAAGATGAACTGCCACCTCTGCCATGCATGGCTCAAACTTGTTTGACATGCTAAGATGTAGAGCTAGCACTGAGCTTGGCTGTGTTCATGCAGACACTCACACATCAGTTTCACTTGGGGGACCCCTACAGATACACACACACAACAGTTACATGGTTCAGCTGTGCAGCTTAAAACTCATTTTGTCTCACTGGCCATCTGTTGGTTTATCCAAATGTCTGCCGTCTTCTCTTTCTTACACACACTCACAGACCTTTTGTGTCAACCTAGGCTTCCTGCCAACCTCCCCCAATGCAACACCCTGTGCAAGTGATGATAACTGTGCCATATCCCTGTTTATCTTTTGGATGCAGGAATACATAAGCATTGTGTCTGATGCTCAGGGTGCATAGCTGACTTAGTATATCTTCATTTATGGTGTTGAACTGGTTATTGTACTTTCATTTATATTCATCTTGGAAGGTTAGACATATGATAGCATAAAAATATCTCAACTTTATTGTGAATGAGCTTGTGAGGGTTGTGAAGTCAGAAACTGAAATGTGTATCATTACTTTCTAACTTCTCTCTTTAATGACTTTCCAGTACAAATGTATGGTGCTAAACTGAGGGCATGCAGTGATCATCAGTACGTTTGAATGGTATGACTGTGTGAATCTTTGATGGCTGAGGCCTGCTACTTAATAATGGACACATACAAGTCAAATAAGTCTCTGCTGTCACATGCTAAGGTAAATTTCTGTGCAAATCTCCCACCTTTTACTTGCTTACAGTACCAAGTAATGAAATACAAGGCTATGCCACTCATTCATATTATTACACAATGCACTCCAGGTTCAAGACTTACCTTGTAAATGCAGCAGTTGCCACAGTTTTAGTTTAGGGCTGACTCTGTCTGATGCAAACACTATACAGCCAATACATGGGGAGGTAAAGTCTGTGAGAGTTGACTGGCATCAATGTTACTATATGTATATGTGTAGGAGGAAGGTTTTAGGCCCCTGGGTGGTGACTGAGTGTGCTATGCCTTGTCTCTTAAATAATGAAAGGCCATAATGAGCATGCCTACATCTGCCTATACCCACAGTAGGTGGTGGTTCCCCGTCTGACTCCTCATCTGCCTGTGATTGTGGTGTCCTTGGCATTGCTGATGGGATATATGCTTCTTCCCTTTGCTGATCCTGCTGAAGCTATTTCCTCAGGATGATGTTGTGTAGCATGGCACATACTGTGAATATTTCAGTACATGTCCATGGATTGTAATACAGGACTCCCCAGATGTATATAGACACTGGATCCATGACTTCAGCAGCCCAAACAAATGCTCTATGACATTTCCAGTTTGATTGTATGCCTCATTATGGCATTCTTCAGTGGATGTGTGTGCAGTTCCGATGGGTGTCATCAGCCATGATTCTAGTTGTATAACATGTATCTCCCAGTAAATGACCCTGTGGGATATCTCCTGTAACGAACATCTGGTACAGTTGGGAGGTGTGCCAGATATGTGAGTTGTGGTAACTGCCAGGTTTACCAGGACACATATTCAGGATGATTCCCTTGGCATTAAACACAACTTGGCAGTTAATAGAGTGGTAGCCTTTTCTGTTTATGTAGAGCCTACCCCACTCCTTGGGTGGTGCCTTCATTAATATATGTGTGCAATCTAAGGCACCCATTATTTAGAGTAGTGTGCTTCATGGTAGAACTCCTGAATATTTCTGGCCCTCTCCTCAGGAGTACAGGGAAAATATATGTGGTCACTGGGATGTTGGAGCATAGTGTTCAGGAATAGATGAAGGATCCTGGATGCTGATGCCTGTGACACCCCCAGTATGTCCACTGTCAGTCTCTGAAAGGCACCTGTAGTTAAGATTCTATGTGCTACACATACCTTTGTCTCCACTGGGATAGATTCCTCTTGGTTGGCCCTGGCTCTAAGGTGAGGATGGCAGAGGCTGCAGAGTTCCTGTAGTGTGTGCCTATCCATTCTGTAATGCTGTACAATTTCCATATCATGTTGGTTGTAAAAAGTTAAACGGGGTCTGAAAACTCCTCTTTCTTGGCCGAGGTCTATTGGCAGCAGCAGCAGCATAGGCTTCAGCTTGATGCACATACAAATAAATTAAAGCAACAGCAGCTCCTAACATTCTTTCTGTGTAGACTCCTTTCCATGGTTGTATGCCAATAGGTTTTGGACTTCACAGGGGAAGACCAGCACTGAGTCTACACAGGTGCTTTATAGCTTGTTGACCAGCTCCACCGTGTTGGATTGATTAGCATACAGTTCAGCTGTTTATGCTATAATTAGCGTGCCACAGTGTTTACCTTTGTTTGCATGGTGGTGTGTGCCTCTACATGGCACTTACTGAATCTAAAACTCTTTGCTACAACGTAGGGTTTATTGAATTTGGCTGCATGTTTTATTTGTATAAAAATTAGACCACCTCAACTATCTTGACCTTGATTGTTCAGCTGAACATTTTAGCTTTATTTTCCTTTCTTTGCTTAACATTATGGTCTACGTTTGCCACAAGACAAAAATAAATGAATAAATTAATGAATGAGTAAGAAAATACATAATTTCTGATTACTGTGTAATGATATCTTTGATGTTTTATCACATTTCTGATACCTAGTTTTACTCTACTGCACATCCACAGTTTTTATGTATGGACACACAGATATCTTTCTTAACATTTCCTATCCATCTCCTTTATTTCAGACTCAATATTCATAGAGAAAATGTTTTTACCACTATATAATATTTGTAAACAAAAATATTTATCACTGCATTACTTTTAATGTAATGTGTCTGTATGAGTTTGTAATGTAAAATATCTTGTGCATTAATTCTGTAGTGTAAAATATTTGTAGAATATTTTTTCTAATGTAACCTGAAGCATTTATCTTTGGCCCTCCACTGGAAATGGGTACTCATTAGGCCCAATAAATAAATAAATAAATACATAAATAAATAAATATTCATCTCTAGGTTGCATTCAAAATAAACATGCTAATAACTTATCAATAGACCAAACCCATCTGTGGAAATTCGATCAAAGAAAGAGATCATCACCATCTTCTGCTCTTCTCAAAGAAGCAGGGAATACAGTCAATAATATGCTGTTATTGAGTCTTTCGGCTTTTCCTGGTTAGGGGTCGCCACAGCGGAACTCCGGTCTGCTAATGATTGGTAGCTGATTTTTTCGTACCGAGTTATCAGCCCTGACGCACAGCCTTCAACGAAGGTACGCCCATTCACGCATGTCTCCATGCAGAAGACGCTCTAGCTGAGAATCGAACCGGACAGCGTCTTACTGTGAGGCAACAATGCTACCGCAGCACCACAGTCAATAATATGCTACTGAAATAAAATTGCACACTTTCCTTTGCATCAGCAATTAAACTCTAAGAACTCAATTCCCAAATAGTTCTGGTTCAGCAACAAATGCTTTCTTCACCCTGATAAAGTTGTTTAGTCTAATATACCAATGTAGTCATTATCATTTGAAGCTGCCACCCATTTTAACTTCATTTCACAACACAATCCAAAGGACACCTCCATAGTGTTTGACTCCAAGCCACCTCTGGTCTCAGCACTTCTTCAGTGGTTCTTACTTTAAGACCTTCTCCTTCTACCTGCATATGGAAGCTTCTTATAAAACGCAAATGTTGCTCCATCTCAGCGAATAGCGTATTCATTTCATATCTTGAGATATCTGCAAGCTCATTTTGCTGTCCATCATCTCTCTCATTAACTAATGCTGTGCCAGCATGATATTTAGTTTATGCAAATAGGCTGGTACTACCCCTTTCTGGAAACATGACCCTTTTATCACAGTGATTAGCTTGATTCCTACTGAGCTACATTTCCTTCTTGTCCAAAATTCTGAAGAAATATATTCCCATACAACTCCTGCAAAGCAAATCAGATAATGAAATTATCATTAGCTGTCTTGTACATAGTTTACCATGATATAACTGAGCTGCCAAAGATTCCATGATATAACTGAGCATCGGTATACTAGCTTAAACTCTGGCAAGGTTACTACTTAGTATTTCTTAATCTTTCAATTATATTTGACACCTTTAAACTCCCAGTCTCAGAAACAGTGATTAAATAATTTGTTCCACTATTTCTTCAATTGCTTAAGCGGAAGGATGCAAGCCATCATATGGGAAGTAGCTATGTTCCCCAGCCTTTGAGTTCTTATGGTAATTCTCCAGTCTGCCTGCTTAGACCTCTGTTTTTTTTATTATCTTTGTCAAGGTTTTTTCAGTATGCAGATGATTCTGTTTTTTTTTTTTTTTTTCACTTTTTTCACCTGCAGGAATTGTTCACTTGTAATCTGCAACATGGATTTAACTAAACTCAGAAATGACTGAATGACTTTTCTCTCTCTCTCTCTGTCTCTCACTGTCTTGATGTTATTGTCAAAACAATTGCGGTGTTTTCTCCAAATAATAGTATCTCTGCATTTGATGTTTTTTCCCTTGATAGTGATGTTATTGTAATGTTTTATCTCAAATATAGCTGGCCACAGAAATGATAATCAAATAAAAATTGACCTATATGAGAACTCAGTCATACTTCACACTAACCAAAAAACTGTCCTGCTATACAGAACAAAAATCCTTATAGCTAATATTGCAAACATTTACAAACACAGGATATTTCGTCTCCATAACATTTTTCATTCTTCCAGTTTCTTCCCATTTATATAGGCATCTCTGTCCCTTAAAATGAAAGAGACATAGAATTACTAGACTTGTTTCAGAACAGTCTTCAAGAACATCACCATATTGCCTTCATGGAGATTAAATAGTTGGCATGTCAAGAACACTATAGTATGTAATTGATTGCACTTCTAGATATCTTCAAGTCTGTAACTGCTCCAGTGACTCTGGCAATATTGCTTTCTGTATGCTAATATCAAATCTGCAAAATAACATCCCACCTTCCATCAATAAATAAAACATAAACCATCAATCAAGCTTGCTAGTGCTGATTATTTAACCAATAAATGAATTATAAAGTCACTTGAAGTTAATCATCTCGCATTTCATTGTAAAGTGCATTTCTTATTAATTATGGTTCATAGCAGGGGTCCCTTTCATGTGGTTTCTGCACATCCTCCTTTTCTTTACATGGGTTTTCACTGGGTGGTACAGTTTTCACCCTTATTCCAATGAAACTGTGGTAGTAAACTGATGCTCCTTCAATTTGCCTGTAGGTATGTGTCCAGTTTATGTGTGAATCTATGCATGTCTCCATTAAAATTGACTAGCATCCCACCTAAGATTATCTGACTTTACATCAACTGAGGACCAGGCTAGGCTACAGCTCTCTGGTAACCAGGAACAGGGTAAAGTGGGCATCTGAGGACAAATCAACAGTACGCATTATGTTTATATATGCTCTCCCATGTCTTTTAGCTTACCAACATTGTTTCTGTTTTGTTTAACTTGCTAATTCATCTCTCTCTCTCTCTCTCTCTCTACCTGCAATGCATGATACCTACTTTTTTTCCAGTATTACCATCTCTTCCTCTTATTACACATTCAGTCTAACTCCTCTCTCTATTGAGACACATCTAATTTGCTTACATATTCCATGACTGCTGACTTTTTCCCACCCTTCTTTCTGTTGCCATCTGTTGTTTGTCTCTTCTTAAATCCTTAATCTATTATTTCTAGTACACTTCTCCATTTCTTTCTTATTAATAGTTTCCTCTTTTTCTGGGGTTGGCTTTGTTATATCAAAGTGTAATAAACCATACACCTGCCACTAATGATAATCTTACCATAAAGTGAAATAAATGTTATATATATATATATATATATATATATATATATATATATATATATATATATATATATATATATATTATATAATATTATATACATATCTATATATATATATATATATATATATATATATATATATATATAAAATAGAGAGAGAGAGAAGGAGAGAAAGAGAGAGGGATGTCTTTGTCATATAACTGACTGTGCAAATGGTCAAAGTGCAGAACAATGATCTCAGAAGATAGAAACTGCACAGCATCAAGGATGTTCTTAATATGTCTAAAGCAAAGTTTACACATCCCACATCCGAAGATGTTCTTAATATGTCTAAAGCATCTTTTACATAGGGAAGCAACCCCCCCCCCCCCGCACATACCTCTCTACCTAGAAACATCAAAAATCTGGACCAAAGGCCCTTGAAAAATAGGTACGATTGACCAAAATACTGTATGCTGATTAACATAAAATTTACATACATAATTATGTAACCCCCTCCTCATTCCAGTGGAATTGTGGGATACCAACAAACATTCAAATGCAAACTGAAGAACAGACAAAATATAAAATGCAGAACAGTAATGTTTTATTTATATTAACATTTGAAATTTTATCAAACTTCGAACTTGTTTAAAAAACTAAAATACACTTTTCTTTTATAAAAATAAATTAACTGCTACACACACTCAAAGAACCTCAGAGTCAGTAAGGCTAGGCTTGAAAAGGCTAATAGTAAATACTAGTTTCTTAACAGCACAGTTAAAAAAAAGGTTCTGAAATTCAGCATCAAATGTTACAGCTCTGTTGGAACCTTTAGAACAAGAGTCATCACAGAAAGTTCCAAAGTATATGGAGGCCAGGGAATCAGATAAAGAGTATTATATTAATGATCTCTGCTGGAATTTACTAAGGACAGGGAGAGCAGATTACCAGCCTGAGTTTACAGGACATGTGAGGAAGATGGGTGAGATAAGCTAATCATGGCAGCAGAGGTGAAGTTGTGATTTGATCACCAAGGAAGAATAATGCAGAAACATCTGATGGGAAGCTCTCAGGTTCACCCAAACAGTTGCTGGAATTCTCTTTTATCAGAGATCTTTAACAGGCCTCTAAGAAAATGAAAAGTGACAGTCATACCTCTCAATCTCTTACAGGAAGAAATCTGGCTAAAGCCACAGATAATGGGAGGACAAAAAGGCACAAAAAACAGTGACACTCTTTAAATACTGGTCTTCCAGACTTAGAATGTTGGCAGAATAACAGATTTTGCATAGCATGAATTTTCTGAAGGATGATGTCTGAAAATCAAATGTTATGTCTGCTGCCATTATTTTTTGACTTCGCTCAAATTTGCCAGAAAACTCACATTTATGGGAACAAGCCAAAAATATGACTCATAAATCTGGACATTCTGCAGAAGAGCTATGCAAGTCACATTTTTCTTTTTATTCATTTACCAGCTCCACTTCTGCTACATACATACATACAAACACACACCAATACTAACTCTGCACTGCACACTACAATAACACAAAACAGTGATTTAGTGTTAGAAAGGGAGGTGTTAGCTCTTAAGTACACAGCTTTTCAGCAACTTTCCTTCCGTGCAACACTTATAGGCACAAGTGTCACTGTGTTTCTTAGATAACGTCATCTTTTCAGGATGCTCTTGTACTCCTGAACAGCGCAATGTCATTGCCTAGTATTTCAAAGCCAATACTAAATGCTACTTTTTTATAAAGCTGAATTGGAGTGCAGTGTTCCAAGGAGGTGTAATTTTTATCCATGTCTGTAACAAAAGTAGCAGCTAATTAGCTGTTCACTGTTTTTGTGAAAATAGTATTTTACACTCTATGTGGGTCAGGCTTAAAGATTGTAGTGGTTGGTTCCATGAGGACTACCTGTAAAACTCAGCAACACAGATAATAATGTCACAGAGTGCTTAGTAAATTTCTATTTGGTTCTTCCAAGTCCCAGCAAATAATTTTGGTTTACCTGTAAAGAGCAGGCATAACTCCAGCTGGAGATAAATGTTCTCATCCTCTCCACTTGTGAGTTTTCATATGTACTGCTGCACTTAGTGCACTCTTCACTGCAGAAAGTTAAGTACACTAGTACGGACTTGGCTGCCTGCTTCTTCTTGTCTTGGCTCTGTCGGTTATGAGTCAGACTCTTTAACTAACTTACTTAAATATTAAAACAGCTCGATCCTCCAAATTCCACTCTGATCATTGTTCAAGTTAATGTACAAATGTATGTTGAGAAGTAAACAAACAGACACAGAGTCAGGCAAATTGACAAATTCCAACAGGCTGGCAGTCTGCCTCATGAAGATGACATCATTGTGCATGCCACTGCACATGATGAGATCAGCAACAACTTCGAGAGAAAAAAAATTGAAAAAAAAAAAAAAAAAACGGGAATTGAAGGGGCCACCTGGGAATTCATGGCACCCCATTATGTTGCCCTTAAAACTTAAATACTGAGGAATTCAGTACAGTTGAGAGGTATGGCCCCTGCACCCCACATCCAAGAATGTTCTTAATATGTCTAAAGCATCCTTTACACAGGGAGGCAAGCTCCCATGTACCCCACATATGAGGATGTTTTTAGTATGTCTAAAGCCTCTTTTGCACAGGAGGCAAGCCCCACCTGCACCCCACATCCCTGCTAATTTATATACACTGACTTTGAGTTGGCACTACAACTAGAAAAGGGTGAAACACCACTCCCAGCTGTAAAGCAATCTCAGAAAACCAGCTATTGGCATACTTTTCTTCTTTGCAGTCTCTATCGTCACAGATTCATGTTTCACAATTAGACTTTTGCACAGTTGATAATATGACATGAATCTATATCTATCTATAGACAGATATAAATAGATACATAGATAGGTACATACATAGTTTCTACAGGGAGAAGTCTGTTCCTGTACCCTGTGATGTGAGGGGGCTGCCTCTGCACCCCGATCATTAAATAAACCACTTCTGATGTTGCATTAAATCAAGAAAAAGAGAATAAATTTAGTTCCCTTTACTCCATGTTAGTGCAGTCTTAAAGGTCCTATACATATGTGCTGTGTACTGTGTAGTTTCACTTAGTGCGTAGTACTGTGAACCAGGTGTTAAGGCCACCTTTATAGTTATGATTTCTAGTTTATGACCCTGTTTGTCTATGGAAACTTCTTTTTGAATTTATGTTCAAGCAATTCTATATTTGTTGCATAATATCTTGTTTAATTGTTTCTCAATATTCTAACCACCGTGTGCTGCATCAATTGTAAAACTCTGATTTGTACTCCTTTTATATGTTCTATGCTCTTTGTACAAAATAGCTATGTTTATATATTTTTTTTATCAATTTTATTATTTTTATAATTTTTTACTATGTATTTGGAGCTTTTCTCCCGAGCCTCCGCTGTAAACGGTAACCTTGTGTCCAGTCGGACTAACCGGTTAAACAAATGGAAAATAAAATAAAATAAATATTGACTGGGCACCCACAAGGAGTGATGTAGGTGGTTGGCACTTCCTGTAAAAACAGGTTTTCATTTGTGTTTTCCTTTCTATTACTAAATAGTTTCAGTCACCTGGGAAGACTGGATAATGCAACTAGCAGTTTGGTCATCAGTAAGCTTGGTGAAAGTAGCATCCGGCAAACCACATTTTTCTATTATCCTCCTTTTCAAGTCCAGTTCTTAGGATCATAGGATTGTATAAGTTACAAGGCACCTGGACCGTGTGACCATTTCTTCCTTGCCATACCCACCCTTAGGCCTTCCCTCCCTTTGCAAGGAAGGACAGGCAATTCAAAGCAGGGTGAATTTGTGGGGTCTATATCAGAATCACGACCACATGTTCATTGACACATATACATTGAAGAATGAGAACAGCGAAGTACCAAAAGAGTGAAATGGGGAATGCTGAATGGATTTTCTTGGCCAGCAGAGTGATCATGGGGATGAGGAAATTAATCCTTTTCCCCACTGTAGTGCGGTCTCAGAGTTGGTATATATAAGTAGGGGGTGTGTGGGGGTGCAGGGGGCCTTGCCCCCCTGCAAAAACATATGAAAAACTGTTTTAGGGAAGGTTTGTACTGTTAGGTTTACCTTACCTGTATGGCACTGTTACTTCCGGGAATGCGTTCAGCGTTCTCCATTTCGCTTTTTTGGCACTTTGCTGTTCTCATTCTTCGATGTTTATGTGTCGATGAACATGTGTTCATGAAAGACAGCTTTCGCAATTATAATATAAACCCGAATTTGTGAATGCCCATCCTGTTTTTTAGCTCCATTTTGAAGGTAATGTGTCAAACTGCTTAATTTGGCGAGGAAGTACGTTCCAGAGAAAGGGTCAGTGCTGTTAACAAATCTATCCCTATACTTTGTCTTGCTGATTTGTTGGAGACAAACTAATACCTGTCACTTCCTGCATTATGTATCTTTCGTGCCTTCTTTTTCAGATATGTGATTATGTATACAAATGCTGTGCATACTGTGTTGAAGACATATGTTCCCTGGTTACACCCTTTTGTTTGCAAAACAGTGTTTTCTATCCATATGTGAATAACCAGCTTTCTAAATGAACAATTTTATGCACATTCATAACTAGTCTTAGATATCATGCTGCCCTATACTTGTAAATCTAAATCTGGATTTCTGAAATGTTATCGTTTTCTTATCTGCTCTTGGACAAGAATTGGTATACCCGGTCCCATTGTTGCTTTCTTATTTTGGATATTTTTGGGTATGTTTAGCAACATTATGTTTTTGATTATATACAGCTATTTCACTGGAGCGTTTCTCCTTTGACATCCAATGAAAATGGACTCTAACCAGCTGGAATTTCCATGTTGATAAATGCAAATAACTAAATAAATATACAGAAATACATATACATGCATGCATAAATGCATGAAACATATCCCGCAACAGAGTCTGAAATCAAAATTGAGTAAGGTAATGTGTTACACAAGAACATAATTGTGTATTCTTATCTAGACCCAGTAATTGGAGATGTCTAAATACTGGCATAAACAATATCTATAAAAAGAAAGAACAACAATAACTTTGCTACCTAACATTGGTACTACATGTTATGGCAGCAGGTTAGCCAGTAAGTGTTGTGATACCAAGTAGACATAACAAATGTGTAACTAATGGATGGGTGGGATAGAAGACATCAATAAACCACAGTAGACTAAAAGCTATTCTGATTAGTAATTCATATCAGTAGAGTAGCCATTTCTTGTTCTGCTCCTGATGCATACTCTCAGGCACTGCTTCAGCCTGCACTATAATGTATTTCCCAAGTTATGAAGTGTGGAGTGCCTATATAACAAACCATTGGTGTCCAGGAAATGATGATGTCAGGCAAAAAAAAAAAAAGGTTTTATCTGGTCTCATTAGCCCTGATGACATTATAACTGCAATATAACATAACCTTGACATTACTGTTATGGACAGCAAAACCTTTGAAAGAATGACAGAAACATTGACTCATTCCCTACATTATTGTAAATGAATGGCTTACATATTTATCCTTTTATGTAATGCAATGCTAAATCTTTCCTAGATTGCAGTACCATACCTCTAACTGACTTGATATTTTTTCTCAGAAGGGAGCTATGGTATAAATATATGGTAAAACTGTGTTTTACATCTTAACTGGATAATCCTAGGAAGCACAAGTGCTCTGTCCTGCATTAGTGGTTAACATAGTAAAATAATGTCACAGATGTTTCCAGTATGACATGGAAATTGTTGTGTTACTTGCTGGAACTGTTCATCTTGTACCTGTTGTGTGTCTTTGTAACTTTAATTCCAGAGCCGTTGTTCTACATAAACATTTTCCCAGCAAATATCCTTGTTAAGAAAACATGAATATACAAATGGCTAATAAAGAAGGCAGTGAAAAAAAAATCATACCGATGGCAATGTATTAGAAGTCTATATCTGTTTCATCTGTCTTGTTTGAGGAGACAGATTTAATTCAATTCACAAGAGTTTTTGATAAAAGTCCAGAAAACATAACAATGTAGGATGTGCCTCAGTCTTTCTTAATTCTGTCTGCAAAGACTGATTGCCTCTGGCACCAAATGGCCTTCTGTTACAGAAATGCAGGCTATTAGCGCATCTTCACAATACAAATGCCCTATCAGGGGCCACTACATCACACAGAAATGGTCTGTCTGAAAACAAAGAAGGACATTAATAAGCAATGCCCTTAGAATGTACCCCATGCCTAAAACACCAAATGGATCCATGTGTTATGTAAATAGGGCCATTTGCACATCTCCGCCACCTGAATCTCCCATTGAGTGTGCTGTAGCATATAACAGCAGTGTCTTTGAATGCACTTTATATTAGATTTTGTTCTTACACCACACCTACCACCATGCAAACCTGCTATGAAGTAATGATATAGAAACTGTCCATGTATCATGTTCTATTAACACTGAAGACTTTTAGCATGCCTGTGTTTGTGGTAATGACACAGCTTACAGACTGGTTTAGGGAACAACAGTAGTTTATTATGAATTTATAAATTTGTCCTATGTAAGCTTAGGTACACAGAAATTACAAAATCTTTCTTTCCAAGTGTACTTGTCATGCATTTACTTTTGTTTATGGCAACACAAATAAAATGTTAGACCACATTTCAATTAAAAAAAGTAGTGCACTTAAATTTCATTTTTATTTATTAGGTAACAAGGCCATCTTGTAAAATAATGAATTGCAACTCAAATGTCTCTGCTCTGGGTTAAACATCATCTTCGGAAAGAGTATTTCACAGTAATCTAGATTCAAAAAGAAAGACAAACTGAAATATAATTATCAAAAGCAAGAGGCAGAGGTTCCAAAGTAGTTCTGTCAAGCACATCTTTTTTAATGGTTTAACATTAGCATAATTATACTTGCATTTAGCCATCATTTTTGCACAGATTTGATGTCTGCATCCCAAGTTGGAAGGAATTTGAGAAAAATATGTGTACATGCATTATACAAAAGTCAACACATAAGTACACTATACATACTTATGTGTGGATGTACACACATGCACACACATGTAAATACCATACTAGCAACTGTGCCCATATACAAACACACACACACACACACACACACACACACACACACACACACACACACACACACACACACACACACACACACACACACACACACTCATGCCATAGGTGGATTTAGATGGGGTGTTAGTGATGCTACAACTCCCTCATCCATCAGTACTTTTGTTAAGTAGTCAGACAACAAATCATAAAATAGTTGTGAATCAGAGTTTACATTACAATATTACAGTTTCATCTGAATAATGCACTTGCAGGCAGGTTCTTTTGTCACTGTTGACCTTTGTCATTGTGAAAGCAGTCTATCTGGAGGTGTGAAGTTTTACCATTAGGATAGATAGTTAGCGGTTTTAATCTGACAACACTCAACTTGAATATGTGTTCATTCAAATAATATGTGAGCAGGGTTTTGGCATAATGGTTAAGGTGCTTGCCTCATAGAAACAAGGTATAGGATTTGATTTTGATCTTTGGTTATAGGCTTGTTTAAACCAAGCTCCACTGAGTTAGGCAATCAGCCAGTACACTGCTATTTGCATCTGAATCATCCGAGGCTTACAACTAAAGATAAGACCATTATCGCTTGTATTTCTGCACTTGCTTACTGTTATCACTGTTTATACTGAAGATTACTGCATTTTTACTGTGATTTTTGCCTGTTTTTCAGCCTCTGCTTTTACCTTGTGTTCTGGGCACTTGTACTATGTAGCATAGGCTAGCCACAGATTCTGCTGTGACTAGCTCTGCTTGTATCTGAATTGAGCACTAATCCCCAGCAAACCTTTTTCTGGAGAGGGCCCTCTGCACCCCTGTGGCAGGAGTGTGTGACTAGAGACCCATCCATTGAAGCTTGTTGGTCTAGGGATCTGCTCCGAGCTTTTGATTGGCTATTTTACCTACCAGTAAGGGTTTTTTGTTATTTTAAAAGCCCCATGTTTATGCAGGTTTGCACTAGTTTAAACCAAGCTCCACTGAGTTTGGTGACCAGCCAGTACTGTGTTATCTGGATCTGAGAAATCAGAGGCTTACAACTAAGGATAAGACCAATATTGCTTGTATTTCTGCACTTGCTTATTGTTATCACTGTTGTTACTGATTATTACTGCATTTTTACTGTAATTTTTGCCTGTTTTTCAACATCTGCATTTAACTTGTTTTCTGGCCACTTGTACTGTGTAGCATAGACTAGCCACAGATTCTGCTGTGACTAGTTCTGCTTGTATCTGAATTGAGATCTAATCCCCAGCAAACTTTTTTCTGGAGAGGGATCTCTGCACTTTTGTGTCAGGAGTATGTGGCTAGAGACCCATCTGTTGCAGCTTGTTGGTCTAGGGCTCTGTTCTGAGCTTTTTATTGGCTATTTTGCTCACTAGTAAGTTTTTTTTTCATTTATTTTAGAAGTCCCATGTTTGTGTGGGTTTGTGTGGTATGCACCGTCATGCACTATCACACACTATCACTCACTAATGCCCAGTTGCAATTACTTTTGGTGGCTTTAGGAGCAAAGTTCTGTGCATTAAATTTTCTCTTAGCTGTGGTCTATTCTATAGTGGGAAATTTTTACAGTTGTGCTTCCCTATCAGTCTACAGACCAGTGCAAATTTTGAACTACCTTCTCTAGTTCTTCTCATCTGTACTCATGGACTACCCTCTCACAGGACCCCCAACTGTCATTTCTGGTCAACCCTTGTTAAAAACCACAAATTTTACCTAGCTCTATGGAAGCACAATACCCCACCATTTGTCCTGCCTACTTGGTCGAATTGGACATCCTGAGGCAATGTAGCAATTTCCTCATGTGCACTGAAAACCCACTTCTTTTAAGATACTCCAACTCAACATGCGAGAGGAGCATCTACATAAAAACATAGAATCAAAGCTCCCTCACTCACCAATCAGTACACCTGACCCTATGCAGGTTGTCAACACTCACATCTCACCACCATCACTTACCATGCAACCAACACATAATCCCACATATGCAGAGGTCCTCTATAAAAACCTACCCAAAGCAGACAGACCTTGCAAACACAAGCACACCTCACATAGTTCACTTACAGAGACACACAGTACACATAACAAAACACGTCAGTGTCTCACCAAGTAAGCCCTTAAGGCATAACACAAAACCAAAGGTACTAGTCATAGGTGATTCTATCATGAGACACAGTAATATACCACTCACCAGGATGGATAAGGAGAAGGGCCCCTATTTTTTGGAATTTACTTTTCAGAAATACAGGCCAAAGCAAAGGGAGTTTGGCTGACAAAGTTTTCAGATGACTGCAAACTCTGTGCGATTATTGAATCCCCTAGTGACATTGACACCCTCCAAGAAGGTCTTACTCAAACCAATAACTGGTGCTAAAGTCATGGGCTTAAGTTAAATACTTAAAAGTGCATCATCATCCCCTTCAGCAAGGGAGACATCCCTGCAAAGTACCATATTTAACAACAATACCTTAAGTACCCAATCAGTGGTAAGAGATCTGGGCACACAGGTTGACAGCAAGCTCTTCTTTGACCACTGTGTGTCCTCAGTGGTAAGGAAAGCCTTTTACATTGCTAACCTCATCAATGAGGGCATTGCTTTCAGAAAAAAGGGGTTATAATGCCTCTATACTCCTCTTTTATTGGATCAATCATAGAGTATAATGCACCCTTTGGTATGTACCATGCCAAGCACCTCCAACAATTGGAGAGACCTCAGAGGTACTTTACAAAGAAAATTCAAGGTGTCCAACACCTGTCTTATGCAGATAGACTAAAATCCCTATCACTGTACTCTGTGTCATACAAACTACTCAGAGGTGATCTCTGCCTAGCTTATAGGGCAATTACTGATCCTGCCCTGATGGAAATGCTACACATTAGCAAGACAAATTGTACTCGCTGCACCCACTACAGCAACCTCACCATGGGAAGTGATATTAACAGGACCTGTTGAAGAGACAGGTTCATCTCCCAGAGGCTCCCTCCTACTGTGGAATAAGCTTCCAGTCCTAGTAAAACAGAGTACTTCATTGATGCATTTCAAGAGTAATCTAGATAATTGGATGTGAAATCGAAAATTCACTCCTGAAGTTACACCTGCATCCCTTCTGGACAGGGGCAGCAGGTGTTGAGTTAGGTCTCTTAATCGCACCATTAAAGAGGCTGAAGGTGTGAGTACTCTCAGCAGCCACAAGGTAAACATACAGAATTAAATATTCACAAGTTTTATTTATTTTTGTTAGTTTAGTTTAGTCAGGGAAAGCATGCAAAGATGTCAACAGAGAATTGTAGCAAGCTGATAAAGAACTGGTTAGCCAAGGTGTGGGAAGCCAAAGGA
This sequence comes from Protopterus annectens, assembly GCF_019279795.1. Taxonomy (NCBI): domain Eukaryota; kingdom Metazoa; phylum Chordata; order Ceratodontiformes; family Protopteridae; genus Protopterus; species Protopterus annectens. The sequence goes on along the minus strand of NC_056733.1, from coordinate 1,665,984,681 downwards.
CTGGTGTGTGCCAAAATGACTAAAGAGGAAATGATTTCAGCCTTAATGACAGCTACAGGACAGACCAAGAACCAGGAAGACAACCAGTCTGGTGATGGGGATGTGCAGCCTTCAGAAACAGGACAGTTCCCCAATCCCCTTTTCCTCAGAGGACTTAAAAACCTGTGTGGAGTTAAAGAGACTTGAACTGGAGGGCAAATGTTTGGAATTGCAGTCAGCAGAGAAACTGCAGCATTTGGAGGTCGAAGGAAAGGAGAAACAGTGCCAAACATGAGGGGGAGATGCTGACACTTTGTCAGGGTCATGAAGGTAATGGGAAAGGGAATAATCAAACCCCAGAATCAATAAAGGTCAGTAAATTCCTTCCACAGTTTACAGAGAGTGATAATTTTGATAGTTGTATTCATATATTTGAAAGTGCATATAAAAAGTATAATGTTGACCACGGGCTCTGTGTAGGGTTCCTGACCCCCTTACTCCATGGTAAAGCTGTAACTGCTGTTCCTAAACTGTCTGATACTGATTGTTTAAACTATGATAAAGTTAAACAATGTTTATTTCAATGTTTAAAGTTAACACTTGAAGCCTACAGAAAAAAAGTTTCTTAAACATAGGCAGGAGGCAGATGAAAGTGTATGTGATTATATTTCTGAGTTAAGTACTTATTTTTATATGTGGGTGAGTGGGTGTCAGGTCACCACTTTTGAAATGCTGGCAGACCTTTTGGTGAGAAACAAACCCTTAGCTCTTTGCCTGAGAACATGATTATCTGGTTGGCAGACCAGGAGTGTAACTTTGCAGATGAGCTGGGAAGAAAAGTGGATCTCTACTTAGCAAGGAGGGTGCCACTGTACAAGAAGGGGATACACAGTACTGCACATGGATATAAGGTAACCCATGGTGGGCAACTTAAACTAGCCCAACAGAGTCTACCAGTAACAGGGGAAGCCACTTGTTTAGGTACACAGCCAGAATCAAAGAGGCCATGTAGCATACCAATGTCCACTGAAGCAAGGTGAGGAACAAAAGGTGAGGGAGCCAGCAAGTGGGAATAAAAGTATGCCAGTGGTAAGTTGTCTGGAGACAACAGGGGTACCAAATTATCACCATAATTTGTATTCTATTTTAGTGGATGGAAGACAGGCCACTGCTAACAGAGACACGTGCTGTGATATAACCATTGTGTAGCCTGCAGTGGTTAAAGAGGAGCAGTACTTGCTTTGGCAGTCCACTCCAGTCAGAGTTTTAGGAGGGACCTCATTCCAAATAACTATGACCAGGGTTCACTTTGACTGGAATGGTGGAAAAGGAAGCAATCAGGTAGGTGTGTTTGAGGATATCCCTGCAGATGTCTATACAGGGAATGATTTTAATAATGCAGTACATTGTGTGCATGTAGTTATATGCAGTCAGGCTTTGAGACAGGTATGTGAGACTGGTAGCCTGGTGAGATCCAGACAGACCCCACAACTGAAGCTGGAGCTGGTGATGTGGTTATTTCAGGGAGGGAGCTACCTGTAACAGTGAGCCTGAAAGTGAGTCACAGCTGGCGGTAGCTACTAATGTTCACATGGACAGGATGATTACAAGGACAGAGGTGGGTGATAATACCCAGGCTGACAATGAGGCAACACTGTCAGAAGATACCAGACTTCCTGCGGTAAGGGAGCTGGGAAGGGTAAAAAAAAGTAGACTTGAGACAGGCTCAGCTTTTGGACCCTACCTTACGAGGCTTGAGGGAGGTAGCTAAGGAGGCACATGATTCTCAAGGAAAAAGGGAGTCTGTATATTGGAGCAAAGGGTTACTGTATAGAAGTGGACCTCTGAGGGAGGGCTAGAGGGTGAGGTAATACAGTGGTTGGTAGTGCCCAGAGCCTAACATCTGGCACTTCCAGCCATAGCCCATGACATTTCTTTTGCAGATCATATGGGCATATAGCATACCAAAAGATTTATTATGCAGAACTTTTATTGGCCTGGGCTGCAAGGGATGTAACAGGGTATTGCAGGACCTGTGAGCAGTGGTAAGAAGTAGGCAAGGCAGAAGACAAGGTCAGAGCTCCTTTGATGCCTTTGCCTTCGATTGAAGAGCCATTTCAGAGAGTAGCTAAGGATATTGTGGAGCCTCTGAGTACCCCAAGTTCCAAAGGGAAGAAGTATATCCTGGTGACTCTACATTATGCTACTAGACACTCTGAGGCAGTGATTCTGTCCTCCATTGAGGCAGAGAAGGTGGCAAATTCTTTGTTAGAGATTTTCAGCAGGGTGGGTTTCCAGAGACAAATACTGACTGACAGAGGTGCCAATTTCATGTCAGACCCACTGGTTTGTCTGTGTAAGAGCAGTGGGGTGAAACAGCTAAAGACCACCCCCCACCATCCCCAGATTAATGGTCTTGTGGAGAGATTAAACTCTACACTAAAGACCATGCTATGGACATTTGCAGACCAGCTTAAAAGAGAGTGGGACAAATATTTGCCTCATCTGCTGTTTGCATACAGAGAAGTACCCAGGAATCCATAGGTTTTTCACCCTTTGAGTTACTGTATGGGCATAGAGTGAAGGAACCTTTACATTTGATTCGTGATGACTGGGAGGGTAAGTGTGAATTCCACAAGGAGTCTGTTGTGGCATATATCCTAAACCTCAGGACAAGGCTTATGGAGCTCATGGGCTTGTCGCAGGAGAACCTGGCAGGAGACCAACAGCAGAAAAAGGTTTGATATGACAGGAATGCTTGAGCCCAAGAGTATCCTGTGGGACAGCATGTTATGAGGCTCATTCCTGTCAGACACAATAAGCTGCATGCATTACAAAAGGTTAAAGGAGCTTTGAGAGCACCCCCTGTGTTAGCCAGTCCAGATTACAGCAAATAATTTGTTGTGCAGGTGGATGCTTCAAACGATGGGGTGGGGGCTGTACACAGTCAGGTTTTCTCAGTTGTATATCTCAGCCATAGAATACAACCCAGGAAGGAATGTTATGCAGCTGTAGAGAAAGAATGTCTAGCCATACTATGGGCACTGCAGAAACGTCAGCCCTATCTGTGACCACTATCATGGCTACATTGTGTCAGCCAGGAAAATGCCAAGTTATTCAGGTGGAGCCTAGGGTTGCAGGAATATGACATGACAGTGCAGAACCATAGCGGGGTCAGCAATGCCAATGTAGATTGGCTCTCAAGACAGGGTATTAGTTAATGTGTTCCCAGACAGGCCCATTTTTCTCAAGCAACATTTTTCCAGGGTCACTTGAAAAACTAGCTTGAGTCTTCAAAGGGGGGAGAGATGCACTTTTATGAGGTAGTGCCATCAGTGCTGGGAAGAGTAGGTCTGTGCATCTGTAACATATGCCAGAATAGCTAGCTGGATTTTTGTAATGAATTTTATGTCATTTGACTATCACACTGATTTGAACAGATGCTTGTGTTAAAATGTATTTCTGAAGTTGCTTCTGTTAAAAATGCATCAACAGTGGGTCCTGCTGGAAGGAAAAGAAATATACATGTATGTCAAACAGTATTATTATAACTGATTAACTGTATATGTTTTAACAGAGAATTCTGGGAGGGAAGAGGTTAATCTCAGTCCAGCTAATTTTGAAAAGTAGATTGAAAATTAAATGGGTTGGTGTAGGCCATAAAGATTTTATCTTACAGGTCTGATTGCAGCCAGAGACAAAAATGTCTTGAAAAACCAAGACTAGGAATCTTACTGTATTGTCCTTAGTGATGAATTAACTGCTACTCTGGAAGGGTAGAAGTTTATGAAATTGTGTTATAGCTAACAGATGCTGCAACAGATCTTAACAAAACTCTGTGTGTGTGTTTTACCAGAATCAAGTGACCAGATGTGATGTCATTCTATAACCAGCACTGAAGTGACTGTTTAGATATTAGTGAGATATGACAGAAGTCTTGTAGCAGCACTTTGTTTTTTTCAGTACCTGACAGGAAAGATCTCTCACAGATATCTCATACAACCTCATACCTCTTGCCTTGCTGTAGTAAGCAACTCAACACACACATCATCTTGCATTGCTTGTAGTAAGTAACGTAACCAGGAAACAGTATATCCTTAGTCAGGAAAATATAGCGAGATTAGTTAAGTATTGTTTTTCTACATTTGTAGGAATCTATCCATCTGTGTTATTTTTTATATCTCCTGTGACATGAAACTCTAGTGTTTGTTGTAACTAGATATTTAGTATTCTCATGTTTTCTATTTTATGATTTATTATTAAATATTTCCATACATTTCCTTGTGGCTGGTCTTTTAGAGAATACTTTTAACATCTTAAGAGTACTTATTTTTATTTTAGTGACACCGTGGCCACTCCTGAAAACCTTGCTGCATTGGTCAAAGTCTATCATTTGCATTAGTATTAATTTATAACTGAGTACTCTTGTGATGCCAAGGTGGTATGGCAGTAGCATTGTTACCTCACAGCAAGAGGTTCTCACATTCGATTCTCAGCTTGGCTTGGGAGTGCGTTCTGTGTGGAGTCTGCATGTCCTCCCCATGGTTGGGTAGCATTCGAAAGACATGCTTGCGTAAATGGGTGTGCCTTCGTTGAAGGTTGGGTGTCGAGCTGGCACCTCAGCGTTTCGTAAAAATCTTCTGCCAATCATTAGCAGACCGGAGATCCACTGTGGTGACCCCTTACTGGGAAAAGCAGAAAGACAAACAACAAACATAATTGAGCACTCTTGTAAGAGCCTTAGAGTAGCTGACTGGTGGCAGACTAGTTACCTTATAGTCTGGGCAGAGGCGGCACAGCTGGCAAATCTCTGCCAGCCTTTCCCAGGTGTGTGTGTGTGTGTGTGTGTGTGTGTGTGTGTGTGTGTGTGTGTGTGTGTGTGTGTGTGTGTGTTGCTTACTACAACAAGGCAAAATGAAGTATGTGGTTGTGTGAGGTATTTGTGAGAGATCTTTCCTGTCATGTTCTGAAAAGCAAAGTGCTGCTATGAGAACTGCATCATACCTTTCAATAACATCTAAACAATCATTTTAGTGATAGTTATAGAATGACATTACATTTGTTCACTTGACTCTGGTACAATACACACCCAAAGCTTTGCAAAGATCTGTTGCAGCATCTGGAAGCTATATAACAATTTCAAAAACGTCCATGCTTGCAGGGTAGCAATTACTTCACCCCTGAGGACAATAACGTAAGATTCCTAGTCCTGGTTTTCCAAGACATTTTTGTCTCTGGCTGCAGTTAGACCTGTAAGATAAAATCGTTATGGCCTAAATCAACCCATATAATTTTCAACCTATTTTTCAAAATTAAATGATCTGAGATTAACTTGTTCCCTTCCAGAATTCTCTTTTAAAACACATACATTTAATCAGTTATAATAATACTATCTGACATACATCTATATCGCTTTTCTGTCCAGCAGGACCCACTGTTGATGCTTTTTAACAGAAGCGACTTTACAAATTCAATTTAACACAAACATCTATGCAAATCAGTGTGATAGTCAAATGACATAAAATTCTTTACAAAGCTCCAGCTAGCTGAACTAGCATATGTTACACATAGGATCATGGGATCATAGGAGATTACTAGGCTATCGACTCGGAGGTAATTTTAACCCTAGTCATTTTATCTCAATGTAATACCATAGAAATGTTAGTCAATACTTAAGATTGCATTCAGTGATGCCAGCCCATGTGCAGGGGGGTTGTGGGTGCTATCCCCTATAAGAATTTAGTATGTTACATCCACTCATCCAGGTTCCTCTTGAACAGTGTCATAGAGGTGCTCTGTTTCACATGAATTGGTAGCCTGTTCCAAAGATGCAGCAGTCACTGGGAGATAAATCTGTCCCTCCAGCATGTCCAATTTAAGTTCCAGGCCATATTTAGTTCCCTGGAACTGGTAGCCCTAGTCATGTTTAATTCATAGATATGCGGCAAGTTCATTAGGTTTGGGTCTTGGATTGCTCTGTAGGCCAGGCATGAGTCTCCCCTAAAAAGTCTATATGATACGGAGTATAGTGACAGGGACTTTAGTTGGTCTGTGTAAAACATGTGCTGGAGCCCCTTGATCTTCTTTCTTAGAAACATCTGAGGTCCCTCCAATTGCTGCAGGTGCTTAGTACTGTACATGCCAAATGGGGCATTATACTCAATTATGGGCTGGATAAGTGCAGAGTATAGAGGGGTTATAACCTCTTTTGCTCTGACGGTGATGCCCTAACTAATCAGGTGTACTACGTAAAAATCTTTCCTTACTACAGTAGACACATGGTGGTTGAAGTTAAGGTCGCAATCAACTTGTGATCCCAGGTCTCTTACCACTTTGTGGGTATTTAGGGTATTGTTGATTTCATAGTGTGAAGGGACATTGTCTGTGCTGAAGGGAATGATGACGCATTTCTTTGCATTCACTTTTTGACTCTGACTAATACACCAGTGGTTGGTCTGTGTGAGACTCGGCTGGAATATACCAACAACATTTGGAGATTCAATGATTGCATCTAGTTTGCAGTCATCAGTAAACTTAGTCAGCCGCAACACCTCTGTTTTGGCCTAAACTTCTGAGAAGTATATTCCAAACAATAGGGGGCCCAGCACTGACCCCTGTGGAACCTCACTGGTGACAGGTCTGCTGGTTGAGATAAAGTCTCCAACTTTGACTTAGTGTGATCTGTCAGTGAGCCAGTTAGTAACCCACCTGACAACATAAGGGTTGATATTCACCTGGCAGTGTTTATCAATGTTGCCCGAATGTGGGATTGTGTTGAAGCCTTGGCTAAGTCAAGGCAGACTGTATGCACAAATTTTTCTTCGTCTATGGCTCTGGTGACATTTAACGGGCATGACCTGCCTCTGACAAAACCAAACTGTGTTGGATCAAGGGTTTAGAGATCACCTATATCATTATTTATAATGTCCATAACAATTCGTTCCATGGCCATACAAATAAAACTGGTGAAGCTTATGGGTCTGTAATTCCCAGGTATGTTGCTGTACCTCCTTTATGAAGGAGGATGACGGTTGCTGTTTTCCATTCAGCAGGGACAGATCCAGTACTCAGGCTGTGGTTGGGGAAAGTACCTAATGGAGTTGCGAACTCATGTTTTATACCATTTAAAACACAACCTGGAATGCATAGCTCTCAACCAGTCAGGAACAAATTTCAACAGAATCAGGGACAAATCCAGAGAAAAATCAGGGACAATTAGGGACACTTTTAGAATATTAGTTCTACTAACTTAAGGCATTAACAACATTAGAGAATGTGAATTAATATACATTTCCTGAAGTAAAATAAGTATACAGCTCTTAATTATTGTAATTATTTATTAAGTATAATTCACCACCTTTTGTCCAAAAGGTACCAGTGTTAAGAGGGATTAAGAGGGACAGAGCTAAAATTTGAGTCAAAATCAGGGATGTCCTTGAAAATCAGGAACAATTGAGAGGTATGCCATCCAGTCCCATAGAGGTTGTGTTTTTGTTCTTGGAGATAGCATTAATGACTTGCTCTTTGGAAATGCAAAGTAGGGGAGATGTAGAGAAAATGCTTTGTGGAATTTTGAAGGGGAAAGGGGGGTAAAATTTTCGAAAAACCTGTTGGCTAATAGGTTAGCTATTTTCTCAGGATCAGTGTGTGCGTGATGCCATCCAAAACTAGTTCGGCACACATTTGGGTCCTATCTTTTAGGTTACAGATATAGCTGAAGAATGCCTTATGGTTATCTTTAGCTATGGTTGCTAAAATATTTTGAAGGAGCCCTTAAAAGATTTTACAAGTTGTCTTATTTGTTTGTTCAAGCAGGTGAGGGTGTTCTTCAAGTGCTGGAAACTCTCTTTTAATTCTTACACAGCAGCTCCTTCCTCTTGTTGTATAACTTATTAATGCTAGATGTCCACAAGGGAGGCTTATTTTTTTCTTGAGGATCTTGTTTTGATCCTATCAGGTACAGCTGTGTCAATACATTTGTGTAAGTGTTTGTATAGGTCATTTGTGTATACCTTATTATAATTGTCAATGCCATATGTGGAAACAGGAGCTTAGAACTTATTTATACCATCCCCTAGGTGGGTATAAGTAGCTTTGCTGAATTTTTTGCCTGATTTCACCTAAGAGAGGTTCAGATGTTGCAGCTACTTCGAATGTGACTGATTTGTGATCAGATTTAATGGTTAGGGTCCTAAACTTGTGATGGTGCAAAGGTCACCCATGTTCATGAGGACCAGGTAGAGAATATTGGAGACCCTTGTGGGGTTGCATACTATTTGTTCCAGGGCATTAGTGTTAACAAAGTCCGGGAACCTTAGTGTGAGCATGTTGGAACTCATATAAGTTTCCCAGTCAATGGAGGGATAGTTAAAATCACCCATGACGAGAGTGGTTGGAATATGATTGACTCAAGTAGGTCCAAATAAGCAGTGTGGGTATCTTGGTTCAGTGAAGGGGGCCTATAGCTAATGATGACTTGAAGGAGGGGGTTTTACCCACAGTTACTTGAACCTGGAGTGACTCCATGGAGTTTTCCTATCTAACCAGATTAGAGGTGCATTTATCTTTGATGAAGGTAGATATGCCTCCTCCTTTGGTTCTCACACATTCATTTTGCAGTCTGAAAATGTGGAAGACATTGTAGCCTTGCAAGGCTGGGTTACTCTCTGTGGCCCTGAACCAAGTTTCTGTGACTGCACAGACATCAACATCGTCCAGGGAGAGGAGTGCTTCCAAAGAGTGTAGTTTCTGTTTTAAACTCCTAGTATTTAGGAACATAACCTTTAATTTATTTGTGAGTGATATTTTCACATTAGAAATTTTGTTTTTGAGACCTTGACTAAAAAGACACTACGGGGGAGGCAAGTGCCTTAGTCAGTAAATGAAACCCAAGAGGTGATAGGTAAAGACCATCTCTGACAAAGCAGTGTGATCTATCAGTCATGTCAACCCAGGCTGACAGGAAGTGGATCCCCTTAGAATGACACCAGAAGCTAAGCCAAGTTTAAGTCAATCATTTTTTGTTTATACTGTGGTATCATCCTAGGCGAGGGTAGAATGCTGCTCAAGGCTAGGGATATAACTGCCTGGGACACATATCCATAGACCTCAATCATGTCTCTCTTTATATAGTCCAGTGAGGTACATCTCAAGTCATTCATATCAACATGAACTATGACAGAGTCATAGGGGTACATGTTGTTGACAGACTTGAGTGCATGTGTGCTCTGACAGATCCTGGCACCTGACAGACAGCGGACCATAACCTTCTTGTCCAGCCTGGTGAGTGGGACACCTATGAGTCTCAAAATGGAGTCAACTATGACTAAAGAAATTGGTTTAGATGTGCTTTGCCTTAGGGACTTATTTAGTGAGATACTGGTGCTTGCATTTTTATTTGTATTGAGTGTTGTAGTTGCTGTATTAGATGCATCATGTTTGTGTTTGGAAGGTCTCTGATGTTTAGGTAGGCTTCTGGTGAGTACCTCCATGTATGATGGTTTATGTGTTGAGTGCATTGTTTGCATAAGAGGTGTAGTATGTGAGGCGACAACCTGTTCAGTGTTACTGCTCTCTGCGCGAGAAAGCAAGGGTTCCAGATTCTTAGTGTAGACGCATCTTTCACAAATTGTGCTTGAGGGATTTAGGAGTAGAGGGTTGTCAGTATACATGAGGTAATTGCTACACTGCCTCAGGATACCCATGTAAATCAGGCTCTTAGGAGAAATGGTGGGAAACTGACCATCCATAATGCTAGGTTAAATCCTGTTTTCATAGTGGGGAGAGAAAATTAAGGGAGGTGGTATAACTGGGTGCTCTAGACAGGGTCTATACTAATGGGGTGCCTATAAAGAGTCTATACTAGTGTGGGTTCTCTAACTGGTATGAGACTATTGTGGATTTGGTGTTTTTTGGGACTGTTTAAGGAGCAAAAGAGCAGCTGAGGTGCTCTCTGAGCAGATAAGCACAATTTAAGGACTTCTCGACTGGACCATGGGCAGCTACTAAGGGAAAATTTCTCTTGTGAAATGTTTGCATCTATAACCGCCAGTGGTTACCCCAATCCGTAATGGTGTACAATGGTGCATGGTGGTGTGCTACACATAAACAGATGAATACAGCAGAGCAGTTGCTAGTCATCTAACTCTGTGGAGCTGTGTTAAAACAAGCGCAAACATGGGGCTTCTGTAGCAACGGTGAGCAAACTGAATTAAACAATTTAGCCAATAAAAAAGCTCAAAACTGAAGCCTGTGCCAGCAACCTTCAATCAGATGAGTACTAACTGCACTCTCCCATCACAAGGGTGCAAGGGGGTCCTCCCCATCAAAAGATAGCCTGGTTTAGTCCTCAGTTTACCACACAGAACCAGATTTAGCAGGTCTGAACATAGTCTAAGCTGCAGCAGACAAAAAGTGCAAAATGTATATATATATATATATATATATATATATATATATATATATATATATATATATATATACATATACACATACATATACAACTTTACATTAAGTATACCTCCTAACAGATACACACTATACTACAGATTGCTGCAAGTAATCCTTGAAATGTTTATATATTGCACATACATATGTTCCAGTTATACAGGTTACAGTTTACAGAAGGGCATTTGCGCTACTGGTATAGACTTTTCAATTTAATGTAAACATTATTGAAGAAATAACAGTATTGTATAGTTGTGAATTGTGGTATTTGAACCCACAACCTCTGACTAAAGTCTAATATTGGACTCGTACAACTGGCTTGTGCTATAGACTAATGCATGCAGACTTGCTTTTACAGTTGGGATATGCAAGCTCAGTCTGATACAACTCTATAAAGTACCAAAAAAGTTATCTTTAACTTTTAATGCTGCAATAGCACTTCTTTTCTGCTGCATAAATACCACTTGATTCCCCCAGTCCCTCCAATCTAGCCTCATGGACCTGGACATTGAACTCCCAATCCCTGGCAGCTGGGGAAAGAACAGAAAAGAATAGAAGAGCATTATACATACCAGTTTTTCCTATATTAAGCTTTCTAAGTCTTATAGGTACACTCTTTACTTGATACAAAGACAGCTGTGGGATGTCCGCCATCCTAAATTCCTCCAACCAGTGGCTCAGAGTATCCCTCTTTCTCCTCTGTAGGTCATTAAAATGATGTCTACATTACTCTCCAGTAAACGGAATTTCTGTGGCACTGGATACAGCCTGAGCTAAACTATTCCACACCTCAGACTTGTTCTGAGAGCCAGAATACACTCCCTCCAGAACCCTTTGGCTGTAGTGCTTTACCAGGAGTCCAATAAATATCCTGGACTCTTGTACATCCCACCTCTGTGCCCTAAACCTAGCACCTTCCCCACTAATGCCAGCCATGTCTACCAGCATACCTACAACAATGGAGTCTGATGCTTCCCACCAATTCCAGTTATCATGTTTGCTGGCAGTGTGCACACCTCAGCAATTTGTTTGCATGATGGTAAGTGGACAGCAACAGTGCCAAGCAGTAAGAAATTAGATAATTGCAGTTGGAAGGTTAATCTGACATTTGGCCTTAGTTTGAGTGGTGTCTCCTGAAGTAGCCAGAAATATATATTGGAAATTTGAAGGTAACTGTTAGGTGAGTTAGGTTTGCAGACATGCACTGGGGCAAAAATGTAATTACCTGATACATTTGTTTTTACCTTTATACACTGAGAAAATTGATTTTTACACTGTGGGATTCAAATTTAGGCATAAAGAATAAAACATTTTCTTCCATAACTTCAATTTTCCATCTTTGCCATAGAAAAAGTGCTGATCAGACATAGTCAGGAATTATACATAAATACAGATGACAGTTTCAGCTGTTACATATGTATGTGTGTGACCTGACAAGGTTATTGAATATAGATCCAGTTCTGTATGTGTCTTAGGCAAATGAGAAGCCCATGCAAGTCCAGATGGAAGAACTATACTTACAGAAATATAGTACATAGTATACCCTCAGTTATACATCTGAAAACACAAAAATACTGTCTCATCCCTCAGACATACTGTATAATTCATATCAGCTCCACTATCTAAAGTATTGTAAGTGAGAGTGAATATAATGGGAAGTGGAACAACAGTAAAAGTGTATGGAATATCTTGTATTAGGACCCAGGACCATTTATTCATTTTTATTTATTTTATGTTTGTTTACTGGGATTGTCCAACTGGGTGGTTAGCCCTTTTTCAGGGGAGGCCCAGGGGGAAAAGCCTCAATTACAAAAAAAAAAAAATACATAACATGATCAAATACAATAGATGGAATCTTAATTATAGTAAAATATAGAAACATGGGAAATAAAAAATAATTTACAATTACAATAAAATGCAATCACAGGTAACATATTAGATAAAAGTTGTACAATCAAAAAAGAAGAATTCACAGTTAATACTTCTAAAAGAACAATACAAGTATAGGTAGCTTCATCCAAGAATCACATCTGATTTCAGTCAGTATATATATATATATATATATATATATATATATATATATATATATATATATATAAATATCTACACATATGTTAGGGTGCTCAAGGTGGAAATGTATGAGTAGGGGAGATATGTAACCATGTGTGTGGCAGTCCTACACTTACACCTGTTGCCACAAGAAAGTTGCACCAACACTTGTCTATGTTTCCATTGCTATAAACTGTACTGTCACAACAGAAAAATAAAGGTTGCACACCCTGTACTAGAACCCAAGACCATTGGTACCCCAGTTCTACACTTTCACCTGCAGCCACAGGACTAATTACATAACATTCCCTAATTTACTACTCATTCCTAAGGTATCTGTGTTAACAGCCACGTAGTGTTGCTTAGCGTGTATACACAGTGCCCAATAGAATTAATTGAATGTATCCAGTTTCTGTTTTTGGCTGTCTGTGTCCTGTCTGCTTCCTGGGTTATCCAGTTGTCCAGTTTGTGCACTGCCACGCTTCACACAAAAGAGATTAGCACAGCCAAGCCTGCCTTTCATTTCCTCTTTTCCTGTGATTGTGCTAAGATCTGCATCATGCAAACACTGCCCCTCCAAAATAAATAAATAAAAAAATAATAATAAATAAAAAAAAAAAGAAACACAAGACATAAAAAAGGGACAAGTAGTTGAAATGAGGAAAATCAATCTATGACATACACACTAGAAAATGTTGGTTCACATGAGACTATGACATGTCTATATAGATCTGGGTTTGAATTCTCACTGTGATAAACCTTCAAAACACAGCACAGGTGCCTTATCCCTGTTTGCCACACAAACAGCTTTGCAGCAAGAATTGAACTCATTCTGCACACAACTAACTGCAACATCATTTACAGTAATATGAAACCATGCAGTTGTTATATTTATACATGTATTATTTTTGGATGTAGTGCACTAAGTGATCACACAACCAGTTATGATTACTGCTTGCAAATATACACCATGCCTTACTTGTCTGTGCTTGTTGGTCAGTCTTCACTTATCTGACCAGTAATCTAAGACATGCAGTCTGTAAGACACCCTATATCATTGGCCTTAAAATGTATGAGGATATTAACTGGAAATAATATCATATGCAGTTGCCAACAAATGAAGGGTAGGTTGGATATTAATTAACACAATCTGTGAATTGTTTACTGCTTACTTACACTTTGTAAGTCTAACCTGATATACCCACTGGATCTAAGACAGCCTGCAGTGCTGTTGTGTTTTCCTTTTCCCAACCAGTAATCATTCACAATTGCAATCCATTAAAACAAACACTGAGGGAGTGTCTGCACTATGTTTATATCTCATGCATGGATCCAAGTATTTAGGATACAGCAATTCTAATCAGTTCACACCTCATTTGCATATTCACCATGCTAACAGCCCTGAATCTCCACCATATAAAAAGACAACCATGTAGCTAGACAAACTGAAGGCAAGGAAATTTGTTTATGTGGAGAAGACTGAACATATGCTATTACTTTGGGATATATCTGCGCAGAGGATTATTGAACTTTGGAAGGTATGCTTGGATTTTGTCAGCGATATACTGCATATGCTGAAATGTAATTAAGAAATACTGAAGCAAAGGCTTTTACACTTTTATCTGTATGTATCAGTTAGAAGTGTAATGATGCCATGGGCATGGTTGTCAATGCATTTCACAGGTATACAGTATTGGTAAATTGTAAAATGGAATGCTCTATCATAAATATGTACAAATGTTTCAGAGACAGTTCATTTGATAGCAATGTTAGCATTTCAAAGATGGTTAGTTAGCAAAATGTATCATTTTTCTGTTCTTTTTTTTCCTGGGGGGAGAAAAGATGTTCATAGGTTCATAGGTTCATAGGTTTATACTAGGCTATCTGCCCTAAGGCATTTATAAGCCTAGCCCAAAGTTTTATGGCTTACGCCACCCCTTATGTTAAAAAATATTGTGCCCATTAGTTTGTTTTGCCTCTGTCCAGCAGTGACACAGAGATGATTCCCGGGGTAAACCTACGATCTCCCATTCACCGGTCAAGATTTCTCTTGAACAGAACCAGCGAGGTGCTCTGCCTCACATGGACCAGGATTTTATTCCACAGCATAGGGAGTCTCTGAGTGACAAATCTATCCCTCCAGCATGTCTTATTTATATCCGTGCTAAGGTTTAAGTCGCTTGCTCTAGTGGATCTGGTAGATTTGGATTTTTTGATGTGTTTCTGTTAAGGCACAAACAAGGATACGCTACTATTGTTACTCTGCTTTTTTTTTTGCGTCCAGCCTGTTGTTTGTATTTCACATCTTTAGAGCATTTCATGTTTCTCCAGTGGGTAATACTGAGATGCTATCTTTTCTGTTTTATCTGGGAGCAATTATATTGTAGTTATGTGATATGTTTGTGAAAGGTTATAGTAATCAGGAGGTTGGCATAATGTTTAAGGAGATTACCTTACAGACACAAGGTGCAGGGTTTGATCCTCATATGGGTAACTGACTAGGCTTAAAGTGGCCCACAAAGGCAGTTAGCCTAGTACTGATCTATGAACCTATTATGTGCATTCTCCTTTTGTTGTATTTTAGGACACCTAAGGTGTATGCCATCCAGACATGTCAATCTTAGAAGGCCACCATTCACTGATGATGAAAATCAAGTGATAGTGGATGCTTTTAGACAACATGGTGCCTTCCTGCTTGAATGGGTACAGGGAAATATGGCATGCAGAATGCAAATTCTGCAGCAGATTGTTGATGATGTGAATGTCATGGCTGGCCATGACAGGACATATGAGCAGGTACATCATAGGGCCACTGATATGATCACATCTGCACAGAGGAGAGCAGCTGTAGTGGGTCATGGTCAGATAGGTACTGGGGGAGGGCCTGCTATGGCTCCACCACTAACACCAAATGAATAGTCCCTGTCCACTGTCAGGGATCCAGACAGCTCCCAGGAAAGTGCAGAACAGCATGTACTGGATGTCAGCGCAACAGTTTAAGGGATAACAAGTATGTCCCAGGAGGAGCATCTATGTAGGCTTTGGTATCTCAACTGTTGAATAATGTTGTATAGTAAACCAATTGAAGTTAATACATTACTTCTTTGTCATAAGAATCTTTTTGAGGGGGTTGAAGATTGCTACAGTTACATTCTGATTGATTAGCTTAGGTTGAAGTTGTCAGCCAAGTTCTTGTTGAAAGTATTGTTAATGGACGTATAAAGGGGTAAAGCTATTACTCATAGCTGGCCTTAGGCATAGGCTAACTAGGCGGCCGCCTAGGGCACCACTCTGGTAGGGGCACTTTTCCAGTATTTATTTGGTGTACATAAACCAGGATGGGGGCACCAGATAGTGTGGTGGGAGGCGCCATGGAGCCCTTTTGCCTAGGGCACCAGTTGACCTAAGGCCGCTCCTGCTATTACTCCCTGTGTTACTGTTAATTGTGATGATGTTGCCCTTACCTTTCACTTACCTTCTCCCAGGGCTATCTGGCTTGCAGAGGAAAACCTCATCTGCAGATGGTAAACTAAACATTTTTATGTCAGTGCTGCTGAACAATTTATAAAAATATTTTAGTGTAGGATGCTGATGTCAGAACTGCTGTGTATATTGCTGTACTGTCTGTAATAGTAGCACCACTGTTAGTTTGTTAGAATATATTGGACTATAGTGTTGTAGGTAGTATTTTTTTCCTGTGTTTGCTGCTTTTTATCACAGGAGATCCGGACAATGAAAGTGTGGGTCTTCTACCACCGATGTCAGTGTATTAGCAGACTCTGATGATATTGGTGGCCAAACAGAGGCACAGTCAGGGAGTGTAGAGGTTGAATCTGACATTGAGGTTGACATACAGCCATCCTCTGCAATTCTGTCAGACACAGCCAGTAGGCCTATGCCTACACATTCCAGTGAGCCCTCACATATTGGACAGGTGGAGGGCAAGGCCATTGATCAGGAAAGTGTGGTTACTGTGGCTTCAGTGCCTGTTGTCTGTAGCCATAGCCAAAGTGTGGGCAAGGTATCATGCAGGAGGGTTGTTACGTGTGCTCAGAGGATGCCTGCTGTCCCTCCTCTACCTGATCCAGTTGTCCTGTCCCGTGCCACTTACCATATGTTTAGGGCTGTCATGGAGGCACAGGCATGTTTCCTTAGGTGCTCCAGACAAATGCTCATAGTTGTAGATGTGGCACAGGTTGACATGTGTGACTGCCTCTACTGTGTTGCTGATTCAATGGATTGGATGAATGACACATTGGAACAAGGGATATCTGTGATGGAATGAGGGGTGTCTGTCATGGAACAAGTGTTGTCTGTGATGGAGCATCTGCTGGGAGGGGAATGGCATCCTCATATTCGTAGGTCAGCCACAACATCTGCTGTTAGTGAAAATGGCTGTGCCTGATCACGCTCCCATAATGGCAGTATTCCACTGCTCAGTCATTGAGTGAGCTGTCCACATCCAGACATGGCAGACCATGGGATTGTGGTCCTAGGTTTCCCCGTGAAGGGAACTAATCCAGCAGACATCAGTTACTTTCAGATAGCAGCAGTGCATATGACCATCAGAGTGGATATCCCAGTGCAACTCCTGGCAGACTCAGTTCTTGTGCTTGGGGATGACAATAATGAACTGCCTCCTCTACCATACACAGCTCACACCTGTCTGATATACCAAGACATAGAGCTAGCACAGAGCTGGGCTGTGTTCATACAGATACTCACACACCAAATTCACCTGGGGACCCCTACAGACACACACAAGAGTTACATGGTTCATCCGTGCAGTTTAAAACTTATTTTGTCTCACTGGCCATTTGTTGGTTTACCCAAATGTCTGCCTTCTTTTCTTTCTTACTCATACACACTCTCACCAACCTTTTGTGTCAGCCTAGGCTTCCGGCCCTTCCCAACACCATACGCAAGTTATGACAACTCTGCCATATCCTTGTTTTCTATCTTTTGGATTCAGGGATACATAAGCTTTGTGTCTGATGCTCAGGGTGCATAGATGACCCAGTGCTTAGTATAGCTCCATTTGTGGTGTTGAACTGGTTATTGTACCTTTGACTTATATTCACCTTGGAAAGTTAGACAGTTGATAGCATCAACATTTCTTAACCTTATTGTGCATGATCATGTGAGGTTTGTGAATTCTGAAACTGCAATTTGTATCATTACTTTCTAACTGCACTCTCTAATGATTTTCCAGAACAAACTTATGGTGCTAAACTGAGGGCATGCAGAGATCATCAGTACTTCGGAGATGTATGACTGTGTGAATCTTTGATGCCTGAGGCCTACTACATAATAATGGACACATATATGTTGAATAAGTCTCTGCTGTCAGATTATTTCTGTACAAACCTCCCACCTTTTACTTGCTTACAGTATCAAATAATGAAATACAATGATACACCACTCATTCATATTATTATACAATACACTCCAGGTTTAGGACTTAACTTGTAAATGCAGCAGTTGCCATAGTTTTACTTCAGGGCTGACTCTGTCTGATGCAAGCAGTACACAGCCAGTACATGGGAGATAAAGGTTGTGAGAGTTGCTGGCATCAATGTTCATATACGTATGTTTGTAGTAGGAACGTTTTAGGCCCTTAGGTGGTGAGTGAGTGTGCTATGCATTGTCACTTAGCTAATATGAGGGCATAGTAAGCATGCCTAAGTCTGGCTACACCCACAGCAGTTGGTGGTTCCCCCTCTGACTCCTCATCTGTGTGTGGCTATGGTGACCTTGGCATTGGTGGTGGGATGTGTGCTCCTTCCCCTTGCTGATCCTGTTGAAGCTGTTCTCTCAGAATGATGTTGTGTAGCATGGCACATACTGTGAATATTTCAGTACATGTCTCATATTCAGTCCCCTACAGACTCATCAGAGGTGACCTCTATCTGGCATACAAAGCAAATTCGGAACCTGCCCTGATGGGACTGCTGCATATCCACAAGTCAAGCTCTACTCGAATAGCCCACAAGCATGACCTCAACCTGGTCTGTGACATAAAAAGAACTTGTTGGCAGGACAGATTTGTGTCCCAGAAACTCCCCCTTTTGTGGAATAGACTCCCTCTTCACGTAAAGCAGAGTACCTCATTAACCCTTTGTAAGCACAACCTGGATAATTGGATGGGAAACGGCAAATACACCCCTGGGATTCCACCTGTGTCCCTGCTGGACAGTAGCATAGTATGCTGACTTGTTGGAATATGGGCTAAATTTTTGGTTAGGCTTGTAAGGGCCTCAGGGCCAATAGCCTAATAGCTTTCTATGATCCTATGATTCTATGAGTACAGATGATTACATTCAAGCCAGCATGGTGGAAAAAATTAGCACTACAGCAAGCAATAGTTACAGTGAACCATTCCTTTCCCTTTACATGTTGTCATGGAATATGAGTGGATCTGCCTCTCAAGATACATGCCTTTGCACCTGACTGTAAAAACATGTATTTGAGAGCAGTAGTTTTAGCCTTATTCCTTTTACACAACAAATGCTACTGTCTTTAATAAAATGAAAACGACACTTTGTAATTTGTGCTTGCCATAAATGCTATGCTTTCTAAATGTCCATCCACATTCAGGCATGCATCTTCAGCAGGGACATCAGTGTGCACATACCTAGCACCTCTTTTTTGTCAGTCTCCTTTTCTGCATGCTTCGTTGTTGTAGATGCCAGTGCTGCAAGTTTTGAATGTGACTATAACTGGCACCTACAGTCAATGGAATTTTGCTGATGTCTTGCATAACAAAGATTTCAGCTCACCTCATTTGTTGAATCAAATAATCTAGTCAGCAATAACTTTTTATCTGAAAGAAGTAATGTGGGTGATGGAAAGGCAGCAACAAAACCATAAGCATTACCAATCTTATGGAACCGGAAATCTGATCAGATTATTTACTGTACAGGAGTCAGGACATGCACTTTTATCAAGGACAATAACTAGTCTTTTAGACATGTGGCTAGCTAAATCAGCAGAGTTACAACTGACTGGCTCTGTCCTTCAGAGCTTAGTGATTATTGCTAGTTTCTGTTCTGTGCACATGCAACAGTTCGATTCATCCGATTTTTAAAGACACATTTTGCTTTCCAGCACACCCCCCAACTGTCCAGATTTTCACAGAATATCCATCTATTTGACTTATACTTTTGGTCTTTACCTCACAAGATGTGTGTCTATTGCAGTAACTAATTAATGACATATACTTCAGTGTTATAAATCACATGCTAACATAAGACCTGTTATTTTAAGTTTATAAAAGCAATATTTAACATCCATCATGCATTTTGGGGTCATCCTCAATTCATTAATGTCAGTTTTGTCCAGATTTCCTGTTCTGAGAGGTTCAGAGAGGTATGTTTTCCAGTGTTGCCATACCATGGATTATTATTTTATCAACCAAAGCCCATGCACCGGCTTTGTAACAGCAGAATTGAGGACAGCCACTGTCATCCCTCTGCACAAAGGTAGAGCATCTACCGACCCAGGCAATTATAGGCCCATCAGCCTAACTAGCCTGATCTGCAAAGCCATGGAATGCATTATCATGGACCTTATAAACAATGACATTGGCAACCTCCAAACGCTTCATCCCACACAGTCTGGTTTTGTCAAAGGGAGATCACGCCTGTTAAACTTGGTCACCTTCCTCAAAACAGTCACCAAAGACATGGATGAGGGCAAGACACTGCACACTACCTAGATTGACCCAGCCAAAGCCTTCAACGCTATTCCCCACTTGGGTGTAATAGATAAACCCTCCTAGTTAGGCATCAACACATATGTTATCAGATGGGTAGCTAACTGGCTCACTGTTAGAACCCACTCAGTCAAAATAGGGGAAGCCACCTCTAGTAGTAGGCAGTAAACGAAGATGGTAAATCGCCACCACGAGTAAGGGTCCCAAAAACTGCAATCCAATTCTTTCAGTTAAAACCACTTTATTCAGATGAATGAATAAAAGCCTGAACGCCTTAAAGTCAACAACACCCACTGCGTTTTCGTCCACTTCTATGACTTCCTCAGAAACGTTTCTGAGGAAGTCATAGAAGTGGACGAAAACGCAGTGGGTGTTGTTGACTTTAAGGCGTTCAGGCTTTTATTCATTCATCTGAATAAAGTGGTTTTAACTGAAAGAATTGGATTGCAGTTTTTGGGACCCTTACTCGTGGTGGCGATTTTCCATCTTCGTTTACTGCTTGGTGGTGTGTTTTGATTCTCAGTTTTGTTGCAGTTCCTGTTTTTGGTTTACCTCTAGTAGTAGACCCAAAACAAGCAGCATATCCCAAGGCCTCTACTGTTTGGGATATACTTTTCTGAGGTGCAAACCAAAACCAGTGGTCTGTGGCTGACCAGATTTGCAGATGACTGCAAGCTGGGTGCTGTCATAAATTCACCTAGTGATGTGAACATCCTCCAAGAGGACCTTAACCAAACTAATGACTGGTGCCAGAAGCATGGCCTCAAACTGAATGCCAAGAAATGCATCATTATCCCCTTTAGGGAAAATGGTGTCCCCACTAATCATCACATTAATAACAATGTACTAAGCATGCAATCAGTCATGAGGGGCTTGGGCACCCAGGTTGATAGCAACCTGACTTTTCACCACCATGTTGCTTCTGTTGTTCAGAAGGCTTTCTACATGGCCCACCTCATACGTAAGGGTATTTCATCCAGGAACAAGAAGGTCATAACATCCCTGTACTAATCCCTTATCAGACCCATTATCAAGTACAATGCCCCTTTGGCATGTACCTTGCCAAGCACATGCAGCAGTTGGAGAGACCACAGAGGTTCTTGACCAGGAAAATCCAGGGTCTCAAGCACCTATCCTATACAGATAGGCTAAAAGCCATGTCCCTCTACTCAGTCT
This sequence comes from Protopterus annectens, assembly GCF_019279795.1. Lineage (NCBI taxonomy): Eukaryota > Metazoa > Chordata > Ceratodontiformes > Protopteridae > Protopterus > Protopterus annectens. Next base: position 1,665,963,317 of record NC_056733.1, on the reverse strand, counting down.
CATACAGACTGCTCAGAAGTGACCTGTCTCTGGCATACAAGGCTGTATCACTCTGCCTTGATGGAGGTGCTGCATATCCGTAAGTCAAACTCCACTCACGCAACCTGCATGCAAGGTCTCAACCTGGTCTATGACATTAATAGAATTGGTTGGTGAGATAGATTTGTGTCCCAATGACTTCCCCATCTGTGGAATAGACTTAATTTCCATGTCAATCAGAGTACCTCACTAGCCCTCTTTAAAAGGAAACTGGATGACTGGATGGGAAACAGAAAATATACCCCTGGGATCCCACCTGTGTCCTTGCTGGGACAGGGAAAACAGGTGCTGACTTTGTGGGAGCACAGGTGAAATTCTTGGCCAGGCTTATAATGGCTGCTGGGCCAACAGCCTAGTATCATCCTATGAACCTAAGAACATGTCCATGGATTGTACTACAGAGCTCCCCCAGATATAACTAGGCACAAGAACAATGGCTTCAGCAGCCGAAATACACGCTCTATGATATTTTTAGTTAGAGCTTGTGCCTCATTATGGCATTCTTCCATGTGTGTGTGTGTGTGTGTGTGTGTGTGTGTGTGTGTGTGTGTGTGTGTGTGTGTGTGTGTGTGTCATCCATGGTTCCAGTGCATAACCTGCATCCCCCAGTAACTGACTCTGGAATATGTGCCAGATATGTTAGTCATGGTAACTGCCAGGGTTACCAGGACACACATTCAAGATGATTCCCTTGGCATACACATGACTTGGCAGTTAATAGAGTGGAAGCCCTTTATGTTTATGTAGAACCTTCCCTGTTCCCCAGGTGGTACCTTAATGTCTAATCTATTGAACTCAGTGCTTTAGGGTAGCATGCTACATGGTAGAACTCTTGGATATTTCTGGTCCTATCCTCAGAAGTATGTGGAAAGTATATGTGGTCACTGGCATGTTCAAGCACAGCATTCAGGAATTGATGGAGGATCCTGGATGCTGATGCCTGTGACACCCCCAGCATGTCCCCTGTTGGTCTCTGAAAGGTACCCGTAGCTAAGATTCACCTTTGTATCCACTGGGACGGATTCTTCTTGGTTGGCCCTGGCTCCGAGTTTAGGATGAAAGATGTTGCAGAGCTCTTGTAGTGTATCTCTACCCACATTGTTGCACTCTACATTTTCCACATTGTGTAGGTTATAGGTTCATAGGTTAGTACTTGGCTAACTGCCCTTGCGAGCCATTGTAAGCCTAGCCAATTATCCCTTGTGAGACTCAAACCCTGCACCTTGTGTTTGTAAGGCAAACACCTTAACCATTAGGCCACTCTTCCACCCATCTTACTTCATGGGTGTCATCATCCATGGTTCCAGTGCATAACCTGCAGTGCATAACTTATGATAAGTTAAATGGGACCTGAAAACTATCCTTCTTAGCCTAGGACTATTGGTAGCAGCAGCATAGACTTCAGCCTGTTGCACATACAAATGAATTAAAGTAGCAGCAGTCCCTAACATTCTTTCTCTGTAAGCTCTTTTCTGTGGCTGCATTCCCATACGTTTGGAATTTGCAGGGAAAACCAGCACTAAGTCTGCACGGTTCCTTTATAGCTTGTTGAATAGCTCTTCTATGTTGGATTGGTTGATTAGCATGGAATTCAGTACAGAGTCACTTACTGAATCTAAAACACTGTGCTACCATGTAGGTTTCATTGAATTTGGCTATGCAAATTTTAAATTTATATGAGCATTCACAACTATAATTTAAACATTAAGTATTGTAAAATCAGAACTGGTTTTAATGCTATACTTGCTAGAATAAAAAATATATAAATATTTATAAATAATGTATATATTAAATTATTCTGCCTAAGAGGTCTGTAATAATTTATATAAAAATGTGACAGTGCATAACTTCATTCAATTAAATGTTCAAATTGATACCCTTACCAAGTTGACGTCAAACTGTAAGCCTCAAACCTGCTGGATATGGTTTGTATTTACACAGTGTCTAGTTGAAGATGTATATGACTAACTTGGCTGATAAATTCTTATGTAAGCAAGCATTACTGTATTACTGAAACCACTGAAATGTTTGACTTGCCATACCTGTAGAATATTATGCCAAATATGAAACTCTAAACATTACCCTGCATCCTAACCAAGGCTGTTGTTGAAAAATGGTCTTGGGCCAATACATTTATCCTGTAAACATGTAACAATGAGAGGTGTGTAAAAGAGCGGAAACCACCACAAATAACGTTCAACGAACCACTCCTTGAGCCAATAACCTACGGCCACAAGTTAAAAAAACCTTTATTCGATCCACATAAAATTGTTGACTGTGCAAAATTTAATACACAAAAGCAGATCAATAATCCACTGTGTAGGAATAATCCACAAAACAGGTCAAGCGCTTTCGTCGATAGACTTCATCAGAACAGTTAATAATGGATACTGAAACCATTTATATATATACCCAGCTGTAACGTTACTTCCTGCTTGCTGATCCAGTGTTTATCACGTGAAGAAACAAGTGACGCCTTATGCATGAAGCATTATTCACTAGATTCCTACACAGTGGATTATTGATCTGCTTTTGTGGATTAAATTTTGCACAGTCAACAATTTTATGTGGATCGAATAAAGTTTTTTTTTAACTTGTGGTCGTAGGTTATTGGCTCAAGGAGTGGTTCGTTGAACGTTATCCTGTAAACATGTTGTATAAATACAACACAGTATGTATGTGACATGTTTACAGGATAGATAGATAGATAGATAGATAGATAGATAGATAGATAGATAGACAGACAGACAGACAGACAGACAGACAGATAGATAGATAGATACAAATCTTGTCAGGTTTTCATATTTAATGTTCATAGCACCCAGTGGACTACTGTGTAAGAAGCAACCCCACAATCACATATAGCCAGTTAGCAATTTATAGTACCAGATAACACTGCTTAGCAGTAAAGAAAACAGCAGAGAAAATTGTAAATGCAAATGACTGTATAATGGCATGCAAATGAGTGCATAATTAAGTGCAAATGAACACTTTTGAAATGATGTTGCAATTAATAGATGTTAGGTGCATTAGGCATGTGATGTTGTGTGGCACTATAAAAGCAAAAATTACATGGCAGCTTGCTGAGTTGCTACAAGTAATAATACTTGGATAAGCATTGTTCATGAATCAGCATATGAAGAAATATATTAAGCATTCTGCATTATATTCTGAGTGTTTCCTGTTTGTCTCTGGTATGTCACTATAGTAATGTATGGCAAGACCAACGCATACCTTAGTGCACTGGTATACAAAATCCATGCATTCCTTTAGATCATTTTTGTTTGTTCTGAATTTACTGAGATATGTGATTCCACCCACCCCATCAACAGCATTGTTGACATGAATCACTTACTCCAAAGCATGGTTCCGTAAAGGCTGGTGAGCACCCTCTATCTGTAACATGCACCACCTGTGGGTTCTAAATGCCTGAAGCAAGCTATCATTCTCAGCTCAGCTGAAGTTGTCCAACTTCTGCCATCCAACTTCTTTGGAATACATGAAAACACCCATGTGAATAACAAAACACAACTGTAGGCCAGTGACTACTAGGAACAGTAAGTTACCAATGATAACATGAGATAGTAGGCTACTATCGTATAATGTTGAGGTTGCACATGATAAATGGAGGGGGATGACTGCAGGTATTCCCTCACAATAAGCTCACAACACATATGTGCTGTAGGACATACAGGACAGTATAGGGGTAGACAGTCCTGAAGGTTAGCTTTCTTCCTCACCTAAAATATAGACATTAAGTTGCATGTATTACATATGGTTACATATGGTCACAAGTTGCAAGTTGCAGGAAACTGTGAGAAACATTTATATATTAAAATATGTGCCAATACTCTATTGCAGACTAAAGCTGACACCACACTAGAGATATACCTTGCATACTAGTACTGCAGAACACTGTGCAGCTCCTCAGGGTTGTGGCATCTAAACACCTTGCTTCACTGTTTCAAATCATTGCATTGGTGGTGGAGCTGCTTCTGTTCCTGTTTTAATGTATAGTTCTACATTCAACATGGCAAAACATCTGCTTAATGTACAAAAAAATGCAGTTTTGCATTCAAGCAGTGCTATGTTCCATATATAGCCATTAATCATTATGTTTTAGCAAAGAACACAAGCAACATAACACAATTTGGGTTATCAGAATGCTGCAGATAAACTGTGGGATAGGACATTCACATGTTGCCTGCACGTCTATGTGTGTCATGCTTTGCAATAGTGCTAAAGTGCACTGTTCTCTATTCAGAATTCAAGCTTCTTGTGTGAATCACAGGTCACCATTTTGTTAAACCTTGCTAGGTTTATAATGGGCCGCAAGGGCAGCTAGCCTAGAACTTACTGGTGAACCTAAGAACCTGTGAACAAAACCTTTCAAATTCAGACATTAAAACTAATATGAGGCAATATATAATATTTGGACTGTAGTGTACCCTTTTAAGAATATTCTGGAGAATAACACATCAAACGATTTTCAAAAAGATAGCTATAAATATCGTCATTAATTAAGCAGGATAAGATTATTGCTAAAAAAATATTGAATGTCTGCTGAAGAAAGAATATTTATTTAGTGTATTTTTTTATGACAATTTAAGTTTAAATTCCTTAAAATCATAATAATGCTTGAAGGTATAGATCACAATATTTTCAGGCTATGAACAAAAATTGCATGATTACTTTTAAAGTGTTAGACTGTATGTGCGCGCGCGTGTGTGTGTGTGTGTGTGTGTGTGTGTGTGTGTGTGTGTGTGTGCGTGTGTAGTAAAAGGACTCCCCAAAGTTAGATCTTAGGAGCAGTGAAACATTTGGGCTTTAAAACACAGACAAGAGGAGTAGAGCAAAGATATGTCATTTTTTTTATTCCTGCCCATGTACCTGCTAACCATCACGTCTCCACTTATTGAGACACTACTGCCTTGGGAAGGCGGGGGTGATACCATTATCCAACCAGCCATGAAGGTGCTTTGTGCTCTCTTAGACATTCTAGCAGATGCATTTTTTTTCTTTTTGGCTTCCCCTCGCCCCTGTTGGTGTTGTGATCATGTCATATAAACATAAGACCCATTTATGTCCCTTAATCCACCATGTCTGCTCTCCCACTTTGGCCTGCAGGGACTACCATTACTGGCTTCTGCAGGTAGCCACATCTAGGTGTTTCTGATGCCATCTTCTTCCTGCCACTGGGTTCATGCATCCCAAATTACCTGCATTCTCCAGCAGAGGAACTGTAATTAAAAGAGCAGCGCAAGTTGGATGGAGACCTCCATCACCCCCCCCCAACCAGGATGGACACAACAGCCTCTCTGCCCATGCATCAAGTGCCCAAAACACTTATTGAACTCGGATCACTGTGCTGCAGTATCCCTCTATGTCACCAGTACAGGCAAGCTTAGGCCATTATTTTATTGACAGCCACGTCTCTTTGTGTGAAGTAATACAGTGATGCTGTTTTTTGAGAAAGAGAAGCACAAATCAACAGATTTGGTTAGAAGGCATATGAAATTCAGGAAACAGAGGCAACTAATTTGAAACTGTATTCCAGTAGAGCTGTATATATGCCTTTCCCCAGCAGCTGATTTTACCTTTGCTATAAGGAGCATAGAGGATTTATGGCAGCAAAAAAGATTTTATTAATTTTAAGTTAAGATCATCAAGCCAAACTCCTTTAGACAATAAAGAGCCTAGCCAAATGCTTACATTTCTAAAAAAAAGCATTTTTATACTCTGTAAACAGTGTCCATCATGAAAGAACTTAAATGAATCTGGAAGGAGTACCAAAAGGTAACAAGAGACCTGGATACTTAGGTAAACAACTGTAGCTCATTTGAGAATCATGTTTCCACCGTAATCAGGAAATCCTTCTATCTGGCCCAGTTTATTTCCAAGATAATACAAGCAAGATTTAAAGAATTCATCTTATCAGTGTGAGCTTCCCTTATCAGATCCATCACTGAATACAGTGTCTCCATTGATATGTTCAAATTCAAGTATATTGCTCAAATAAAAAGCCCCAACAATTTCTCAATGAGGAAAATGAAAGGTATTCAGTCCTTCAACACTCCTGATATATTAGCACAACTCTCCTTATTCTCAGTAGGTTACAGGCTGCTTTGAGGTGACCCATGTCTCTCAGTTTGGCTCATGAAATGCCCAGTCCTATCTGATCTTACAAACACCCATTCTGTGGACTTAAATCAATTGCACCAAATAAACAAGACTCATGCACTTTTAAAAAACTTTTATTCCCCCCCTGAAAAAGTCTCCAATTCATTGATGTCATCAAGGCCACTGAATACAGTTAGTTTTCTGGCCAACTCCCTCCCTAAACTGACATCTTCATGACCACCCTAAAAACACACCCATGATGTGATGTCACAGCTCCCTAGTCCTTCCCCTACCCATACAGAAAGTAAAGGCTTGAACAAGGAAACAGTACATTTGTCACATCTCCTCCTGTGAGCTGTCAATCATAGCAGGTAACAGCTCAAATTACCCTTAGCACTTTGACAGCTAGGGGGGCAGCCATGGTGGTGTAGCAGTTAGCGTTGCTGCCTCACAGCAAGAGATTCTCTGGTTCGATCCTCGGCTGGAGTGCCTTCTGTGCAGAGTCTGCATGTCCTCCCTGTGGTCGCATGGGTTTCCTCCAGGTGCTCCAGTTTCCTCCCACATCCCAAAGACATGCTGTAGGTGGATTGGACACTCTAAATTGGCCCTAGGTGTGAGTGTGTGCCTTCTGTGGAAGGTTGGGTGCCAGGCTGGCAACTCAAAACTGTAAAACTCCACAGCCAATCATTAGCAGACAGGTGATCCACTGTGGCAACCCCTAACAGGGAAAAGGAAGAAGAAGAAGAAGACTTTGACAGCTAGGGAAGTTAGGTGTGAAGGGGGATGGGGGATGAGTCAAAATAGTACAATTCAGACTTCACAAAAAAAAAAAAAAAAAACTGCAGTTTAGCATTTTTAAAGACATGCAGCAGTAAAAAGCACTTTGAAAATCTGTTCTGTGGCATTTGCTCTGTTTGTGTTTTAAGTAGTCATTGAATGGCATGAAATGTTACTTAAAACTAACTGACTGAAAGACAGCAGGTGTTGTTGTTTGTTTTTCGGCTTTTTCCTGGTAAGGGGTCGCCACAGCAGAACTCCAGTCCGCTAATGATTGGCAATCGATTTTAACGAAATGCTGAGGTGCCAGCTCGATGCCCAACCTTCAATGAAGGCACGCCCATTTATGCACGCATGTCTTTCGAACGCTACCCAACCATGGAGAGGACATGCAGACTCCACACAGAAGGCACTCCCAAGCCAAGCTGAGAATCGAATGGGAGAACCTCCTGCTGTGAGGTGACAACGCTACCACCATACCACCGCGGCATACGTGTATGCATGGAAAATCAATGCAGTGACAAGAGCCTTAGGAAGAAAGAGGCCTGTGTGGTAAAACATTTTACAGATTGGCACTGCCTTGTGGAATACCTAGAGGTAGACTAAACAATCAGAATTAGTACAAGATGCCAGACTCCATGTGGTCAGACTCAGAAATTCATATAAGAATATTTAAAAACATGTAAACTGTCCCAGAGTGGTGTTAAAATGTAGGAAACACCAAACTATGATGAAATAAACATATTTTTTGAGTCTGTGGGTGCGATTCTCCTTTAAGCAACAGTACCTTGAGTTTATCTAGGGAGAATTGTGTTACATTGGGAGGTTGGTTATTTTGACACTGCCTAAAAATGCACAACATGGGTAGCTAATGCCTTCACTAGTATCTAAAAGCCTAGAGGAGACAGGGGCAGATTATCTCTGGCAAACAGCATGGCCTGTCAGCCATGACTTCCCAGGCTGGAAGATATTGAATCCCCTTGGAGTGACACCAGAAGTTAAGCCAATTTCTAAAGTCAATCATTTTTGTTTGTATCATATAGAATACTGCTTAAGGTTAGGCTTATACCTGCCTGTGACACATAATCTGAGAGATTAGTCATGTCTCTATTCATATAGTCCAGTAAGGTATGCCTCAAGTCATTCACCTCCACATGGACTATGACGGAGTCATACTGGTATTGTGGTTAAGTGACTGGAATGCTTAAGTGACTTGATAGATCCTTGTATCTGACAGGCAGCTAACCATAACCTGCTCCTTATCCAGCCTGGAGAGGGTAACATCCCTGTGTCTCACAATGGAGTCACCTATGAACAATACATTAGGTTTTGTGGCGTTATGCATTATGGGCTTATTTGTTAAGACACTGGTGTGCATGCTATTATGTGTTGGGTTTTATTTTTTTTTATTTTTTTATTTTTTTGCAATGTTATGTGTGTAAGTTTTCCATTTGGAAGGCCTCTTTGGTAAGTTACTAGTGAGTACCTCTGCATATGTGGGTTTATGTGTCACATCCTTATTTAGTGTGGGAAGTGGAGTGTGTACTGACAAAATGTTTGGCATTCAATTTGTACTTATGTAAAAGTCTTGCCTCTAATTTCATAGTGTAACTACATCTTTCACATAAAGTATTTGCTTGTTTCAGGAGTAAGTGGTTGTCATTATATATGAGAAAATTGCTACATTGCCTCAGGATGCCCATGCATATCAAGCTGTCCAGAGAGATGATGGGACACTTACCGTCCATGACAGCAGGCTCTTACTGTATGTTTTATTGGGGAAGGGAATAGGTTAATTTGGCAGGACTGTGCTGGTAAAGACTACAAGGGGGGCCTATACCTTGTGTAGGCTAAAGTTGATCAATAAGGCAATACTGTTCAGTGTGCAACTGTGTTGCTCCTAGAGCATCAGAAAAACTTGGAAGGGTTTCACTGACAGCTGTTTAGGGAACAACTGAGCTTCTAGGCTTTTGTGTCTATACAAGGACACTGCAGTCCACTACTGGGTGAAGAGCAGCACCATGCAAATGCAAGCCAAATTGTCAAAAAGACATTTGGGGGGGGGGGTAGAGACTAAAAATATGAAGTAAGTGTCTACCAATGAAATCTTCTGCATAGTTATAAAAATAAACAGAACATCCTGATATTGCCTTTATTGCTGTTGTCAAAAAGGCCATCTTTAATGAAATTTCATTGGAACAATAAGAAAGCCCCACAGTACAAACTTAAGAAGAATTTAGGCTAATATATCATCTTAAGCAGTGCATCTTATGGAAGACAGAGGAAATCAGAATAACCAAAGAAACCAAAACTATCCAGGCGATATTGAGAGCCTAGAATCTAACCCAAGACAATGAAGCTGAGAAGCAGCAGTTGTTATTACTGTATTAAAATTAAGAGCACTTATGTTAGTATTTGTTTAAGCTGTTACTGTCTAATCCTGTGTGTCACTGCAGCAGAAATGCCTCTGCTCTGGCAATTTGCCTACTTTTTGAACAAGAATTAATTTGGAAATGTTTAAGGTCATCATCATTTCTATTGCCCAAAGTTTGAGATTTTTTAATGAAATGTCCATCTAAATAAAAAAACTATTTACATTTATTATCAAGTTATCTCTTCTTATGCCTTCCGCGGTGGTGCAGCGGTAGCATTGTTGCCTCACAGCAAGAGGTTCTCCCATTCGATTCTCAGCTTAGGTTGGGATTGCCTTCTGTGTGGAGTCTGCATGTCCTCCCCGTGGTCGAGTGGGCATTTGAAAGACATGTGTCGAATGGGCGTACCTTCGTTGAAGATTGGGTGTCAGGCTGGCAACTCGACACCATAAAAAACAACTGCCAATCATTAGCGGACCGGATTTCCACTGTAGCGACCCCTAACCGGGAAAAGCCGAAAGACAAACAACAACAGCATCAAATTATCTCTTCTTACACAACTGCACCTGATCTTGCCTTATATTAGCAAGTTTCAGAGACACTGTGATAGTTTTCTGTTGTATATAAAAAATGTTAGACACTATTTTTCTACTAAAACAGAAATTTTCACAAGGCTTTGCTGTCCAAAAAATAGATAGGTAGTATTTCAAGGTGTAGGAAGTTTGAGGAAAACGCATAGCCATATTTAGTCTCCTCTTTATTTATTTGTTTATTGCTTATTGATAATTTGTTAAATAGTGGTCAGCTGAACCATTTCATATACAACAAAGTTTCCAAATGAGTAAAATTATAATATACAGAAAAAGGAAAAACAAAAGTTTACAATATATGCAAACATAGGCAGTTTGACTACACAGGATAAAAACACATATTTACTGAGTTTTACAGAATATGCAAATGTGATCGCTGCAGTTTAAACATGGGAAACATACGTCTCAATCAATTTGCTCAATAAATCTGGAAAATCTGACCATAAAAGTCAACAACACTAAGCTATAATGGTTCTCAAGCTACCTATCTCTAAGACAACAATGTGTAAAGTGGCAATCCTCTAATTGACCTTATCTCCCTAGCAAAACAAGAGTCCACCAGGGCTCCATCCTTGGGCCCCTTCCATTTAACATCTTTATAAACAACCTCCATACTGTCTCCTGCCAAAGTAGCGTTATCCAATATACAGACGATTCAACCATCATATCCACTGCAAAGAATATTACTAAGCTAAAAATAATAACAAGCTGCCTTTACTTCCATTGAAACCTGGCTCAGTAATGCAAATCTTTTACTAAACCCTAACAAAACCAAATTACTCCTCCTCACATCTAAACCATTCCCTACTGATTTTAAATTATATTCTCTCAATAACACAGAAATAGAATTTGTTCCCCATGCCAAATTACTAGGAGTCACTATAGACAATATACTAACCTTTGACCTGCATATCCAAAATACCATCAAAAAACACACCAAAAACTGGGACTGCTATTTAAACACAAACTCTTTTTAAACCAGCCACTAAAATAACACTAGCACCTGCATATCCTGCCTTCCTTACTATACGGTACCCCTATACTAACCAACTTTCAAATCACATTAAAAACAAACTAGAATCCTGTTGTAATAAAATTGCTAAATTTGCAACAGGCCTGCCATTCCAAGAACATCACTGCACTGCCCATACTTCCCTTAACTAACTGAATCTAAACCAACAGCTCAACTACCAGCAATTCACCATGACACATAAAATAATCTATAATCCAGAAAACTGCCTTTGCATAAATGATGTACTTCAAACCTGTACTCCCAACCGAGACCTACGTTCAGAAGAAAAATAACTATTAACTAATATAAGCCAAATAAAATTTGTCAGTGATGGACTGCTCCTATCTCCATGAGGCTTTTGTATATTGGCTAAAACCTTATCCACCCTGTAGTGTCTTTCTTCACTAATGTCAGTCTTCGAAAGCTTACAGCTTAGCAGAACAGAACCCAAATAACATAAATGCATTGCTGCTCAATGCTATGAGCCTCTACAAAAAAGTATGCATCGATATATGCATTTTCACAGAGGCCTGGCTTAATTAGTGTAGGGTTTCAACATCTATCACTCATTCAGGTGCACCACACTATATGAAGGCATTACAGCTGGTGGTGTTTCTGTAGCAGTAAAACAAAATTTCACCTCCAGGCTCATTAGACAACATAATGAACTTGAACTTCTCCACGTCCAACTTAACATTAACAAAACCCTTTCTTACATCATAGTTGACTATGGGACCCTCTCTATATTCCTCTAGGCCTCTACTTCCTACCTGATCTTCATAGATTCCATTTCCATTAGGTCAAGCACTAGTTTCCTAGTCAAATCAGAATATAAATCAGTTACATTGACCACAGGACCAAAGACTGAAGCAGCTTCAAATTTGTCGGTATTCAGAGGTTATGCAAAGGCTAATCTACTAAAAATGAGTGATGACTTGGCAAAATTCAATATTTTGCTCCAACCTGGAGACCCCAGTACATGTGTAGAATCCTATTACTGGCAAATTCCAAGCCCATGTGAATAGTTGCATAGATGCATTTGTCCCCTTTCCAAAATAGATACAATGCCAAACTTAAAAATAACCCCCTGAGGTAGAACCCATATATAAACAGGCTTTACAATACAAGAAAATAAATGTGTTGCCTGTAATAATAAATGCAAACCTCTTTATGTTAGAAACATTCTTGATAAACTTAACATCCCTGATCAAATTAGCCAAAGCTAGTTATGAGACAAAAATAACAGCACAGGCAAAAGACAACCATAAAGCCTTCTTTGACTATGTCAGAAACCTCAGAAAGAATGTTCAGTGAATCTCAGAGCAAGCAATAAATTAAATCACATCATCAGACCTCAAGGATATAGTCACTTTAACAGTGGATAAATTTAGCTCTAACTGCACCCCCACTCTCTCCCTACATTCCCAGATCACATACCTGCATTATTACACCCCACAAATCTCCAAATAACAAGTCCTTCAAGCAGTTTCCAAGGCCAAGAGCACTGCTTCTATGGGGCCACATAAGATACCAGTCAGAGTAATGTCCAGCCTGAAATAGGACCTATCAAACTCCCTACAGAGGCTATTTAATATCAGCCTCCAAACAGACTTTGTGTCAGATGAATGGAAGACAGCAACACTCATTCCCCTGCACAAAGGTGGGGTGTCAATAGTTCTTGGTATTATATACCCGTAAGTCTGACCAGTATCATCTGTATGGCTTTGATGAGGATCATTATGGAATTAATAAATAAGGACACAGGCAAAATAGAAACTTTTTGCCAAAGGCAGTTCAGGTTTTGTCAAGGGCAGATTCTGTCTACATAACCTGATCAACTTCTTTGAGACAACTACTGCACCAATGGATGAAGAAACATTGGTAAGTACTGCATATCCAGACCTAACAAAGTTGTTCAACACCATACCCCAACTCAGGTATTGCTGATAAAATCTCCTAGCTAAATTTTAACCCCTATGTAACTCATTAGATAGCAAATAGAATAATAAATAGAACCCAGGAAATTTGGGTAGACAAATTTACCGCCGCCAAAATACCTGTCACAAGTGTTGTACCCCGTGGTTCAGTCCTTGGTCCACTTCTCTTTGGCATTTACTTCCTGAAGGCTAAGGCTAATGTTAAGGGTTTATAGGTGACCAAGTTTGCAGATGACTGTAAAATCAGTGTCATCATAAACTCTCCAAAGTTCATCCCGACATCCTCCAAGAAAGGCTTTTCCAAACAAATATCTGGTGAGAACCCATGGACTGCATCTAACTGCCAAAAATGTATAACAGTCTCCTTTAACAAGCATTGTGTTCCTGTAACTATCACATCAACAGCACACCCTTAAACAATAATTTGGTAATTAGAGACCTAAGATTATATGTGGACAATAACTGTTCTTCTATCACAATATATCCATGAGTGCAAGAAAGTCCTTTTTCATTGCACAGATTATTAGCAAGGATATGACATTTAGATTCAGGGATGTCATCATTCCATTGAACTTGGCATGTATTAGGCAAATCTTTGAGTATAATGATCCTTTAAGTATATACAGTACCTGTCTTCAAACACTTAACACAACTTAAATGACTGGAATTATTTCCCATCTAGAAAGTCATGGACCTAAATCTTAAAGGGTATACTGACCATCTCAAAGCCTTGTCCCTCTTCTCAGTATTATTTCTGAGGTTTCCGAGGGGCAATCTCTGACTCATTTACATGGCCTCAACTAACCCTTTTCTCTTAGGTCAATGCACATCTGCATGTATGATGGTGGCATGAACGCCCTTTCTAGAGATTTTAATTTCTTCTGTAACATAAATAAAACATGTTGGAGGAATAGATATGTATAACAGAAAATACGACTTCTTGGAATCATCTTCTCCTGCACATAAACCAAAGTACTTCCCTTACTCTTTTAAAAAGTAATCTGAATGAATGGATGGAAACTGCAAACTCAATCCTGATTTAGCACCCTTGACCCTTATAGACTGGGGTAACATGTAAACATTCTGCCTGGCTCTAGGTTATTCACACTTAAATTACAAGAGCTTAAAATTTCATGGGAATGCAAGGCAAGGCTTCTAAAGAACCTCATGGACTAATACTCTAGTAAGTACCTATGAATCTATGAACTTATTTACCCAATAATTTTGAGCAAATTCAAAAATATGGGCAGATAAAACCCTAAAATCAGGAACAATTTTACATATTACTATAATTTGCTTACAAAGTTAATAATACAATGGGTTTTACATCAACATGCATTTTCTGAAAAATAAAAAATATATATTTATATATATATATATATATATATATATATATATATATATATATATATATATATATGTAGGTGTACTTTAAAACTTCAGTAGACTGAAATCCCACTTACATGACTTTCCAAAGACCAAGATGAAAAACCTGAAACTCCAGAAGACCAACCGCCCGGAACAGTGACAGATCACTAAAAAATAAATATAATACATCATTATAAAATAGAGCGTCTTCTGTGTGGAGACATGCGTGAATGGGCGTACCTTCGTTGAAAGTTGTGAATCAGAGCTGGCAACTCGGCACATAAAAATCTACTGCCAATCATTAGCGGACCGGAGTTTCGTTGTGGCAACCCCTAACCGGGAAAAGCCGAAAGACACAACAATTATAAAATATAAACGTTTATAATAAATTAGGAATTAAAATAAACTAAAGGACACCTACTTAAATATTGTACCTGTAGTTGCTTTTGAAATACTAGCAATTAAAGTATAAAAACTATGCCCACTTACGCAAATGTATATAAAACTCTACTGAAATATCTACATTGAGAAAACAATTAAGATTAAACATGTTAATCCATAAATATTATTGTAAATTTCAATTCATGTAAATATATTTTGTGTAGTGTTATGAAGTTATAACATGCATTGTTTTCCTATCATAGCTCTCAGCTATCCAGATTTTTACAGAATGTACAGATTTTTGTCTCTTATTTTTGATCTGTTCCTCATAATATTTATGGTTCTCTGAAAAAAAAAATAATGACAGACATTTGAATTTCAACTTCCGTCTTTCAGAATGTGTATGCCAGTGCAAAACCTATTATTTTAGCAACTAAGTCTATGAGTAATATTTAAAATCTGTCTCTATTTTTAAGTCTTTGACCCCACCCCATAATTTTTGCTGTATTTATTTATTTTATTTATTTATTTGACGTTTGGTAACCGGGGAAAGTCTGACTGGGAGGGTGACCCATTTTCAGTGGAAGCCCGGGTAGAAAAGCTGCATGTGCACATTGCATACTATGCAATTGTGAAATACAATACAATGCAATAGAACGGCAAGTAATAGAATAATATACAATAAAGCAATATAATAGTGCAATAGTACCATAAACACTTTAAGAATGATATATAGAAAAAGAAATAGGACTGAAATAGACTTAGCCCTTAAATAAGAATCCAGTGGTACATAGGGATTTCTGTATTATGCAGCTCCAGTGAAAGTATTTTTGCCCTTATTTTACATTTGTTTGGATTGTTATAAAAGTTCATTTATATTTATATATATATATATATATATATATATATATATATATATATATATATACATATTTACAATAGGAGAGAAAAGCAGTTGTTTAGATATGTGCAGTAATCAGTGGGTTGCAGATATATTTGTAATAAGTTGATAAGTGTTTATTCCATAGATGGGTTATGCATTGGTAGATGAGTCATTCATGCCAGCATGTCCTCCTTATTGGCTGATGAGAATTTAACTGCTTAGTGTGGGTGTTTGTAAAGCTGCCTATGAACCAATTTTGTAATGGTGTTGGAGCTCAGGAGAGGCAGGGAACTACATGGCCTTAAATGCTAAACCCCAATCACCATGGAGTAGTCTATAAGATTCATAATATAGGGATAGGAATTCAAGTCTGTGTTTCTGACCACTGTTGCAATGGGGTGGTCAAATAATATGGAATTGTCAGTTAAGGTACCAAAATCTATGATGACTGAATGAATCGGGGATGTGGTACTACCTATGCTATATGTTGCAGAACACCATTATTTTTCAAATTTAACAATACTGCATTTCCCATTTTCTTTTCAGCAGTAGCTTACAAGACTAAGACAAAGCTATAGTAAAATGCTATAAGAAGGTAAATAACAAGCTTGCAATCATCAGCAAAATTTTATACCCACAAGTCTACATTATTGGTTTGAAGTTCAAGAGGAACATATACCAAACAGAAGGGGACCCAACTTCAGATATCTGAGAAACACCACTAGTCATGTCTTTTTTTTTTTTTTTTTATCTTTCCGGAGTGACTATCTACTTCAGTGATGTGGAGCTACCTATCTCGCAATATAAGGATCTATGTTTACGACTATGAGTTAGTTAACAATACCAACATGGGGATTTGTGCCAGGAGATTTAGACAGCTGAAGGTATGCTATGTGAATCACTAATAATATCATTTTAACTCCTGGGTTGCACAAATTCATTGGCAAAGGGCATGGTTGGTTTTCCAGTGACACCACACACTCCCTTTCCTCCAAAACTGTGTTACAGTGGGGTTGGACTGTAGTCCTAGTGTGGTGATACAAGTGGGATTGCAATCCTCCAGAATTAACATGCTTTGTATTTATTTTGTTTTGGAGAGTTGAAGTATTTGCATTCTTTAGTATACATAGCATCCTGGTATGCATGACTTTCTGTTAAGCTCCCCTCAGTCACTTCATATTCGGAAAAGGACTTGCTGAATAACCAGTTGCATATAAATCAGGTAATTCTAGAGAAAGTTGAATAATGTAAATATTACAAGGATGAGCACATGAATGGATTCTTGAGAAACTCCTGAAAGCTAGTCTTCTGTTTTAGTAGAGGGCATGGAAACTTCTCATACCATAAATTATTTGTTATTGAATGAAGGTAGTTGGTGAACCATATGAAGAGGCTATTCCCAAAGCCATGGTTAGCTGGTCAATATTAGAGGACAGAATTGTCTGTAATGTCAAATGCCCTTTTAAAACAGCAACAGAGGTGCTGAAATCAATCAGTCATATATCCATATTGGCAATAGTTAAAAGGATTAGATTTGTTTACAGAGAAGTCTGGAACAGGCAAATTTTTTAAATGTTTTTTGCTGCAGGAAGGATATTGATCATAACATGTCAGTCAAATAGCTTAAGTAGGTTAGGGTAGCAGTCTTGGGTAAAGGAAGTGCATTAGAGGTTTTCTTCATTGAAAAATGCCTCATCCCATGCCTAATAGGGTTGCTGCCTCTTAGGGTAGCAGTCTTGGGTAAAGGAAATGCACTAGAGGTTTTCTTCAATGAAAAATACTCCCATCCCATGCCTAATAGGGTTGCTGCCTCTGGAAAAAAATTCTAAACAGACAAGAAGCCATACACTTTGCTTGCCTTTGACTCACTCATTTTGATGGCCAGATGTGTACTGCTTCTCAGTTTCTTGTCACATTAGTGACAAATTATAAGAAGCAGTAAACATAACTCTTACAACAACAATAATTAAGCAATTATGTAAACATGTTACTTGTTCGGTATTTTTTAATGCACATCAGTTCAAATGATATCTAACTGAATAATATAAGTGTACATATCAGAACACAAGCCATGTCACCTAACTCCCATGGTACACTATTACATTCTTGTCAGAAAAACTTGGTTGCTTAATCTCCTAACATCTCCAGCTTATAAAATCATATCCATAGCTTCCCCCAATTGCCCTAATACATTCCCTACTAAATATCTATTAGCCACTTCTCATGTTATTAGCTTTTTTACTGTAGCTCTTTGTATTTCTACAGTTTCTACTCTTTCAATGCTAACATTTCTCTCCATATTTGTATATACTATGCCCATTTTTTTGGCTAGACTATATTTACCTCATCTATAACACCTGCATTGATCCTACCGCTTTTTAAAACTTCTTGTAAATATGTGTATATGATTACATGTATGCTATGTTATATCGCTATTCTGTATAATTTAATTATACATTTAATTTTATTTTATTGTTGTTAGTATGTATATAACCAGGACTGAGCCTGTAAATTTGTGAATCTGACCAGAGCCTACCCTGACAAACAAAACTAAATACACTATGTTTTATATAATTAGTGCATTTGTTGAAACTATTATACTAGATAAACATACAAGACTAAAAAATGTTTGAAGGGAAGAGGACAGGAAGATAAATAAATGTTTTATATATCGTTTCCTTTAATATGTAATTTTATTTCCCTAACCCAACTTCTTTTTCATGTCCATAGTATTGTGTTGGAGAAAAAATATGTGTATGTGTATTTCTACTACAGCTGGCAGCTAATATGATTGAATGGTATAATCTCTGTTTTGCCATTGTAAAAGGAAGGCTTTGAATTTTTGCAGCTTTGTGTTTTATTGAGATGCACCATGAAAAGGGATGACTCGATAAAACCAGTTATCTGCAAATGTCACATTCCAGACACCCTGGGTTGCCTGTTAAACAAACAAAAGACTATGCTATGAATTAAGCTTGACTACAACTTGGAATTTTAGTTAAACCAGAATATACTTGAAAAAATGCATTTCACATATCCTTCAGATCTATGAGGGGATTCTTAACAAAGGCATACCAATGCTAAATTTTCTGACAGAAACAAATTGCTGCCTGTCAGGAAAATGACTAGATGGCTGACAGCCCTCGGGAGAAACAATGATCAATTCATTTACTCAGCAAGTATTGCTTTAAAACAAACCACTTCATGAAGAGATAACAAAGCAAAGACCTTAACAAATTATCAAATTCAGAGCAAAATATACCTGTACATGTTATCCTTTATATACAATTAAGTTAGAAAAGGGAAAAGAAAAATCAGAGCAAGTAATTAAGAAAAAAAAATGCTAACTAAATCAACAGGGACAGGGGCAAGTGACTTGTGAAGTGACTGTAAGAATGAAGATGAGAGTGTTGAATCAATATGATTGAGATATAGATGAAAAAATGTTTCAGTGCACAAGACTAGCAGTTAAGCACTATAATACTGTAAGTAAATTTAATTCAGACAAAATTTATGAGATGTCAGAGGAGTATCTTTGACTCTTGCTGGACACAAATGTAAACTTCTGACCTCACATTCAAAAAAAAAAAAAAAAAAAAGAAAGAAAAGAAGGATAAAAAAGGCAAAGTTAAAATACTGCAAACCCTTTTCTTGGCATGTAAGATCGCTTACTTTTTATCACCACTAGGTATACAAACCACAGAGAGAGGGAGAATGAAAGCAATAGAGAGGCTCACTCATGACCCACCTCAAATGTATTTATTTTACATTTGTTAACCGGAAAAGTCTGACTGGATACAAGTCCTTTTTTAGCAGAGGCCCGGGAAGCAAAGCTCCACAAAACACAAATAAATTTGCAGTAATACAATTGATTAAGGTACATATATAATGTATACATACACATCAAATATTTAAGCAATAACCCACGTCTGGGTATGGGTAACGTTAGATTTACCCACGGTTGGTGTGGTTTGGTCACGAGGGCAAAGCCTGAGTGGCCAAACAAAGCCAACCGTGGGTAAATCTAGCATTACCCACACCCAGATGTGGGTTATTGCTATTATACAATGACATTATTTAAGAAAAAAATAGTTACTTTTCTTAAATAATGTCTTTGTATAACAGTTGATTTAGCTGATGTACTGCGCAAGCATTTGGGACTTGCATTCCTACGCATACCCAGTACATCAGTGCTTGGGGAAAGTAAGTAATGGAGAAAATATCTCCGTTGCTCCGTTTTTCTTTTTTTTTAATTAAAAAAAAAAAAGTTTGGGGCATTTAGGAGAGAGACTGAATAGAGGAAATACAAGGGAAGTCAGGCACGTGTCTTTAATTTTAAATAACATACCTGATTTTCCTCGTATTTTCTCTATACTGTCTCTCGTATATCCAGAGTCCTGACTATATATTTATTTATTTTTTAAAACAACTATAAAAATAAAAGCTGACAGAATATATCAATGGAAAAAAGTCTGGGTGACCGGACGTTTTTCCGTTGGTATAGTCTGGGATTTATAAGGGGCATGCTGGTTAAGCTAGCCAATCAGCGTGCTCGTTTTAGAATATTAATTGCCAGTCATTGTATAATAAAGAATATAAAATATATGAATACAAGTAAATCAACATAATATATGTAGTTTAGGAACTTTTCAGAAATATTAAATATGCTCTGCTAGTAGCTATCTCAGTCTCAAAGAAAAAACTTTTTTCTCATAATCAGTGTTGTATTCTGTTTTATCTAGTTAGAAGAGATGCATCTGGAGCATTTCTCCCCAGACCTCTGCTGAAAATTGGCTTTGTTCCAAGTCGGACGTTCCCTGTTAACAAATGTTAAATAAATAAATATTTACTATAACAGAACACCACGGCTCACTACTCAAAAAAGCAAGCTAGTTCCCAATTCAGCAAAGTACAGATTCTACTTCACCCCATTCAATTCAAATTCCTTAATCAAAACGCTTTCTGCTGTCTAGATATAATATTCAGGATCAGAAAAATAACCTACCATCTCAGATCCTAACCTAATTATGTACCTGCTCTCTACATAACTTTCTCTGGCAAAATTCAAATATGTAGTAGCCACAGTTTCTCCATTCTGGACCTGACCCCTGGGTAACTATTACCTAGAAGATTTAGGGACTCAGATATCCTACTCTATTTCAGGAAAGATCTCAAATTCCAGCCCACAAAATCTGCTTTTAAAATGTAATGTGACCTAACCCGCACCCCTGCAGTTTATGACCAGTATTCTTAATAGCACATTCTCTACTGCTGTTATGGACTTCACATATTGTATATGGCAAATATGTAGTTTTTCCTATAGTTGTTGTAACTGTTTTATGGAAATGCATATCTGCTTGTATTCTGCCTAAGGAATGAATGTATGCATGCATACTTCGATATTTTCAGTTGTAAACTGGACATACTGTACTTCTTTAATTATTTTATTTGCTATTTCACTATTATTATCACCCTACTGCGATTTCCCACTTAGTCTGAGCTTGAAATAGTTTGGCATGGATTAGTGTTTTTCCACAATTAACAAATCTGAAACTAACTAACTATCCGAATATAATCGCTAAAATGGATAATCTATCCATCCACAACCCCTTTTTCCCAATTTTTGCACATGGGGTTGGGGTGTCACTTCAACAATCCAATATATTTTTAAAAAATACCCATTAAATCCATAAAGGTTTATATTCAGTTCTTTCATATCCAAATAACATCACAGTTCCTGAACAATCACTATGAAACATATACAGATGGTGAAATCCATAGTCTGAAATGCCAACCTCACTAAATTTATACTACATCTCAACAACTTTTAAAGTACATTAGCATCCAGATATCATTCTTATATAGCAACCTGATGCTTAGCCTTTTGTAACAACTGGAGGAAGAGGATAAAGCCAGACAGGAAGAATGAGCAGGCAAAACCTGTGGCAGCAGTTCTGCCAGCCTTAGCTGAGAGGCAGGCTGCCAAATAAAGTGGCAGAACAGTAAATGAGTCATAAAACTGGTAAGGGCTTGAAACGCAAAGAATGAGACCAAGTCCAGAATAATGAACATTAAGGAGTCACAAAAAATGACACCCAAATTCATTATTAGGTATATGAAATTTAAAAGTAAGTTATAAAAGTTAGTAATTAAAAATATATAGTAATGTAAAGAAAGGATCTCTAAAGAAGAGGAGGCAGCTATTAACTACCATTTTACCCTTTCAAACATTTTGACATAAGATTAGACACAGAATTTTAGCACAATTAGGAATAACTTAGATTCTTCTAATTTAAATGACCTCCCTATAAGCAAAAACGCCTTTATTTTAGGAGAATTTATAGGTTCACGGGTCATAGGTACATACTAGGTTAATGACCACCAGGGCGTTTATAAGCCAAGCTGTGCAAACCAACCCAAATGCACCACTTGCAACACATGCATCTTAATTGGAAGTTGGTGTTTGTTAGAAAGATAATATTAGTTAGGAAGGGGGTATTTTAGGAGGTTGCTACAAAGCTATGTGAGTGGGGGGGTATGTTTATTATGGAATGTTTATTGTTGGCTTCAGTCTGAAAGAGACGTGGCCAGCCTGAGGATGAATTTATGACTACCCATCCAAAGTTAGTTAGGGAATGTTTACATTTGGCTTTTGTCTATAAGAAACATGGGGGCAGTTCA
Organism: Protopterus annectens; assembly: GCF_019279795.1. NCBI lineage: Eukaryota > Metazoa > Chordata > Ceratodontiformes > Protopteridae > Protopterus > Protopterus annectens. The sequence goes on along the minus strand of NC_056733.1, from coordinate 1,665,941,157 downwards.
AGAATGAATTTACAACTTCCCATCCAATGCTTAAGGTTATGTTTGAATAGGGTTACAGATGGACTCTGCTTGACATGGATGGGGAACCTATTCCAGAGTATGGCAATCCTCTGAGACACATATCTGTCTCACCAGCATTCTCTATTTTTGTCGCAAGCAAAGTTCAAATCTCTAAATCTAGTTTTCTGGTGCTTTTTGTTTTCCGCATCTTCAAATGCTCCATCAGGGATGGATCAAGTGATGCCTTATATGCCAAGCACAGATCACCTCTCAACAACCTGTAGGAGATTGAGACACAACTCCAAGGTGATCTGTATAGGACAATGTGTTAATACCCTGTATTGTCTTGATGAGGAACTCCTATGGGCATTTCAACTGTTGCATATGCCTAATCAGGTAGGAAGGGGGCATTGTAAATAATGGGTCTGATAATGGCCAAGCAGAGCAGTACAATAACTTCCTTGCACATAGATGATGCCATACCCTTACTTATAAGTTGGGCAACACAGAATGATTTTCTTACTATCTTGGCTATGTGTTAGCCAAAGGCCAGATTATTGTCTATGCATGTTACCAGAGCTCTAACTTCTAGGTCAGCCCTTAGGGGTATCTTAGCAAAAGAATAATTTGCATGGGAGGACATTTTTCCAAAAGGCACTATAATGCACTTCTTTGCATTGCATTTTAATCTGTGGCTTTGGCACCAGTCATTTCTCTGTGTTAGACCATATTGCAAGATGTTAGTGTCATGGAGGGAATTTATGAGAGCTCACACTTTGCAGCTGTCTGCAAACTTGAGTCCCTTGACATTAGTCTTGACTTCTGAGAAGTAGAGGTCAAACAACAGTGAGCCCAGCAAAAAGCCCTGTGTGGTATTCAGCTGGTGACCTGCCTCTTGGTAAAAGTGGTCTCACTAATCCTGACCTCTTGGGTCTTATCTGTGGCCAGCTAGCAATCCAGCAAGTTATAAAGGGATTGTATGGCTAGACTGGTGAGTTTGTCCATAATACATACATGGAGTATTGTATTGTATTGAACATCTCAGACAGGTCCAGGTGGGTGTTATATATACCATTTTCTCTTCACCCATTGCCTGGGTTACCTTCTCGAAGAAGTCTACCAGGTTAATTAGGCCTGACCTTCATTTGACAAAACCAAACTGAGATACAACCAGTGTCTGTAAGTTGCCAATGTCTTTGTTGATCATTTCCATGATAACTCATTCCATGGCTTTGCATATTAGACTAATCTGACTAATGAGGTTGGTATTTTCTGGGGTCAGTTTATGGTCCACCCTTGTGAAGGGGGATAATCATTGCCATCCCCCATTCGCTTGGCGTGTAACTTATTTTGTGATTGTTATTGAAAAGTAATTCAAGTCCCTTCAGTTAAGTGGGACACCTAACAATTAATGCAAAGGATTAAGGATAAGAACTGTTAACATGTTATTTCATGTGGTACATACTTTGATTCCCTCAGCCTTCATTTGCTTACTGTGTGGCCTTGAGCAAGTCATAACCAGAGAGTGCTTTGGGGCAATTGAGAATTTGGGCTAAGGTCCTCAATGATCTCCTGGATGGCATGCCTACTAACTACCTAGGAACCTATGCATCTAACATAGTGTATGCCCAAAAATTCCTAGTCTTTATAAACAAAAACTGTCTTGAGTAGCTGGTAAACAAACCTGCTAGAGAAAGCACCACTCTTGTCTTGCTTCTTGCAAATGTAGCAGCCACTTGCACTACTTATCTGATATTTCCTTCCTCAATGAAGTGTTACCACAGACTTATGACCTTCTCCTTTAAACTCACTTACTGCAAACCCCACTGAATTTATGGACCACAAATGTGCCAAATCTCAACCTTTTGTGTGTGTCTGTGTATGTATATATATATATATATATATATATATATATATATATATATATATATATATATATATATATATATATATATATATATATATATATATATATATATGGGTCTACTTTATTTGAGCAAAAGACCATTTGACTGAAACCCATTTGATCGAAATTTTATTTGATCAAAAACCAGTATTCAAGGCAAATAACAGGAATTTGTCCCACTCCCCAGATAGTGGGGGTGTGGGGGGTGCAGCCCCCCACATTGGGGGATATGGGGCGAATCCTCCCACCTATTTTCTTTTAAAATCTGTACTTTTTGTATTATTTTCTTCTTTTAAAGGAAACTATGTGGGGAGGGGGCTTAGCCTCCACACTCTCCTAATCTGGGGCAGCCCCCCAAACACCCCCTAACTATATATACCAACTCCAGGGTCGCACGACATTGGGGAGGGGGACAAATCCCAGATTTATGCCTTGAATACTGGTTTTCGATTAAATGAAATTTCGATCAAATGGGTTTCATTCAAATGGTCTTTCGATCGAATGAAGTAGACCCATATATAGATATAGATATATATATATATATATATATATATATATATATATATAGATAGATATATAGATAGATAGATATATATATTAGGAGCTTGTTTTTGCAAAGGCTGGAGACTCCAGTGGGAAGTATATAGTTGATTCATTTGTCCTCCTTAAAGTTCACTGTAATGTGACATATTTATTTTTTGTAGCTTTCCTAATAAGAGGGACATTAAGTGAATCTATATTCTGCATCCCAGAAACTGTATTTATAACAAATCTCAAGCATCTATTATTGTCAGTGATAAGGCCCTTTATACTGCTTTCATTGCTTTTAATTTCTTTAAGTTATTCCCTCAGCGGTCCAGCTGCAGTATCTGTCAATGTTCCTTTATTTCTGCAGTATTATCAACATTTTTAGTGTATTCATTTCCTCTTTCATTTATAGCAACTCATCCTGCTGAATGTGTCAACGTTATTTTTTCTTGTTGCTGCCCTTTAAAAAAAGAAGATAGTTTATTTATGTAATAATTGTGCAAAAGAAATATTCGCCTTCATCCGAAAATGTAAGACAAATACAACGGTATGATTGCAGGAATTCTATCAGTATATTAGTAGAACAACTTCCTATTCCTACCTTTAATTGATTTTGCTAATCTACTGTATTGCAATTCAGTTAAATATTCTATGGTGTATTAAACTGAAAACATTGTATCCTGAGCAGAAATTCAGTAAAATTCAGTCGCCCACTGATTTTCCAAAGTACTATCAGATTTAAGATCCATTTTTTTATAATACGTTTAACTTGCCTTCCAGTGTATTCATTTAAACTGAGGTACATACAATGAAATAAAATATGAACACAAGATTTTTAATGCAATTAAGAATAAGAAAAGTGAAATGTATTTTTTTATCAAAGCAAGCATTATAGTATTATTGCAATAATAAATACTTCATTAAAAAATCTTACCTGTAATACAAATATATCACTGAATGAATACTAAAGTGTTTCCTGAATATTATTTTTGGTATAGCATATTTGAATTAAATATTACACAATGTTATATATTATTTGTGTAAACTGTATTTATTTATGTATTAGGTCAATTACAGTTGCTTACATGCTAGTGGCTCTAAATATACCTCCTTGCTGCCACTTGCTCGAAAAACAAATTATCTAACTCCCACTAGCCCGATCTACCATTTCTACACAGCCCTTCCAACACTCAATGCTATAAACTGCATAATCCTATCAGAACCTAAACTTTATACCTAATCAGTGATAAGATTCCCAACCTGACTCCTCGATCCTTTACCATAAGTCTCAACTCCCCCTTCCTAACCCTAAAGACCCTAAACCTTTACCATAAAAGTCCCTTCATGCCCCCTTACCCAACTCCCCTCCTGCTCCATCCCCATAGCTGCTTGCCCAAACTCATATTCGAGTTTTAGTGTGAGCAGGGACCCCTCCCACAGTTGCTTACCTGAACTCATATTTAAGTTCAAGTACAAGCAGCTGCCTTTCCAAGCTACAAGGTGCTCTCATCCCCATCTTCAAGACAGTATTTTTTTGAGTACTTGGGAAATGAGGCCAGTAGTGAGCCCACATATGTATGTGTGTTTGTATGCATGTTTGTATATCTATGTTTTGTTGACTAGGTAAGTCCCACTAGCCTTAGCTTATATTCAGGGGAGTACCAAAGTGATATTCATATTGACTAAGGGAAAATTGACAGACTCCTGGGAATTTTCCCTACTCTTTTTGGATGTCACCAAGGGGTTAAAGATACTGAGGACAGTGTTAACAAGATGGTGGACAGTGACAGGATTGTAGCAATCAGTATACTGTTAGTGAACAAGTGGATATGCTGCTTGTAATTGCTTTAGATGCATTTATAGAGTTATAAAATGATGCAGATTATAGAGGTGTCAGAATGAGGACTTCATGATGCCATTTTGCTGAAGCTTAAACAATTTATTAAATTTTAGTTACATAGTAGTAACAATCAGCTATAGGATCTTACAAGCAGAGACCTGGTGAGAAAAAAAAAAGCTCCTCAGGCAATTCAATTATACAGAGTATTAACGACTGGCAGACAAGTATGTGAGTTGTTACAAACAAAGTTTTAAACAATTAGCAGAATAAAATGTGACTAGTTACAATATTATTTAAGCTGCTTAGAGCAAAATGAGTTAATAGTTAGGCAGCTAGAATAGTTAGTTCAAGATAGAATGAGGCTGAGGAGTCCTGTTTTGGGGGCTTCACTGAAATTAGTGTTCTGTAAGAATAAATATGACTTTATTTTTTATTTAGTAAGTTAATGAGAATAAAGTATAAGGTATTTGAGGAAGCCAACAAACCACTCAAAAAGAGAACAATGTTAATGAAGAGAAATATAAAGGAAGATTGAATGAAATGCATTTGTGGAAGCTAAATACTAAAACTACATCATAGGAAGTTGTAGTATAAAGAAATATTACTAAAATATTATGCGGTTGACCCGTGATGCAGTTCGTTCATAAATAGCTGGAGAGCTGTTAAATACAGGCTAAGTACATTTAAGACAATTTCAGAATGGAGAGATTTCATGTCACATTTGACACTAAATAAATTGCCAGTTAAGGCTTTCATGAGCTATACAAAGTTGTAAAGAAAGTGTAATACTTGTTTAGTAGTAGGAGAAATATGATACTACTTATCATTGTACAATTTCATGTTGTTTATCCAAAATGAATAATAAAGTACATGGAATGTATTGCTTCATAACATTAAGGAGTGCAGATAGCCAAAAAGGTGGCTGTAACTGCTGATGGGGGGAGGGCTATCTGTGGATGAAAGTGCATTAATGCTCTTAACGTTTTTAAACTGTCATTAATTTGCCTTTGTGGGACTAGTGTATTAGAAGGGAGGGATTGCCTATGAACAAAGGCTGGCTTAGTGATGTAATTTCTCTGAAATTTAGCCACAGGAGAAACAAACACTTGTTTAAGCTCTTGTAAGGCCTTACCTTTATCCTGAAGGGACTTAAACAAACTAGCTGCTGCTTCACCAAACAAACATTTAGTATCCAGAGAAGCATCCATCAACATAGCCTTTCTATCATCAGAAAGATGTTGAAGCCTAAACCAAGAATAACTCCTCATCACTGACCCAAAAACAGCAGCCCTAGAGGAGGCATCAAGCCACATCATAACCGCATTTGATAGAATGATAGAATGACGAACAACCTGATAAGAAGTCCCTAGCAAGGAAACAGTAGAAGGTTTACTCTCAGAGTATGGAAAATCAGAAGTAAGTTGACAGGCCTGAGAAAGAAGAACCAGCACATACCTCGAACTATGGGTCTGACAATTAATAGCCCTAAAAGTTGGGGTAGCAGAAGTGTAAACCTTCTTACCCAGGCTTTCCATGGTCCTGCTGTCCTTGTCAGAAAGCTATAACTTGGTTGAAGGAAGCAACTGAGATGGCGTATCAGAGGCTACAGACACCACAGAGGGGTCAGTAGCGGGACATTTATACAAAAAAATAACAATCCTCAGGCATCATATAAAACCTATCCGGCTTCCTGAAAGCAGGGGCAGAGAATCAGGTGCATGAAAAGCACTGGGAAAGGCAAAAAGCAAGGCAGCCAAAACAAGAGGAATAGCCATAGGTTCAGGAGATTCCAACTGCAGCAACTCATAATACCTGTTATGGATATCAGAGACCTGAGCACAATCCCTCTTAAAAAAATCCATGATCTTAGAGACTGTGTCCCCAAAGTCCAAAGGATAAGGAATTGGAGTAGAACAAGTCAGGGATTCGTCATCAGAATCTGACTTTCCTCTGAAGAATCCTGTTCTCTAGGCCTTTTTGAGGGGAATAAGACCAAGGAAGAGCAGGAATGGAAACCTCTGAGGAGGCTTTAATGACATTAAAGCGGTAAATAGCCCGTGAGTAAAGGCCTGCCACTCACTTTGTAGATCCCTAGGAAAAGAAGAAACATGCTTAGTTTTTTGTTTCTTTTTTAAGGAAACGTCCCCCCTATAAAACTAAGAAGGCTCAGACCCAGGATGGTAAGTCAAGAACCATAGTAGGAACTTTTCCCAAACTAAATTCTGAAGAACTCCCCCAGGCCCCTCAGAAAAAATCAGCCATGGTTCCCCCTGAATGTCTGAAAAGGACACCTGCAAAGCTTCTTTAGACGTACTGCCAGCCGGATCCTCACTGGCCTCCAACTCAGTCGCAGCAGAGAAATTCACCAACACAGCCAGGCAAGCCTCCAGGATCATAATGGCCTCAGAAGAAACACCTGGCAGAGGCTGGACAGCAGAAGATTTCAGTCATGCATTTTTCACCTTCTTCCCTAACGGCTGACCCTCAGGGTGGGAGATTGCTTCCATTGTTTCTTTCGCAAGAAGCATAAGACGCTGATTCTCAAGATACAAGGAAAGGGAAGAAAACCTACTGTGAAGGGTTTTTAGGGACCAATGCTTGACAAATCGAACAAGACGTATGGTCGTGAGAAGCTGCTAGACACTTATCGTGGTGGTCTTTATAAGGAATCTGTCTCTTGCACTGGCATTTCCCTTCCTGGATGACATTAACCCCAAAGAGCACAAAAAAGGGCAAGAAAAAACAAAAATCCGAATGGGGCACTTATCTGAAACTCGCTAGGAGTCAGCAAGCAGGCATAGGAATAACCGGTATCATAAAAATACATACAGCTGGCAAAAACAGATATAGGCAAACAGACTGATGGTAAAAACAAAGAAGACCTGTAGATGGTATGCCTGAATGTCTCCTTTATGTCCTACGCTATAAAGGAGCATTTGGGTGACATCCAGCATACCTTAAAGCAACAATAGGCTTTGGTAGACTTGCCGGACTTTGGGCTTCCACACTAGGGAATCTCATCTATGACGAATACTGCAGCAGTGAATGTAAGGATATCAGATGCACTTATGAATGACTCTAAAAATGTTTGCAGGGGAGGCTTATGGTTTGGAAACAGCCAAGCGCCCAAGGTACAATTATTTCAACACTAAGAACAGGTGGGAAAATACTGTTTTCCTACCATAGCTCTAACAGTATTCTTTAATATAAAACTAAAAGTACAACATTCCAAGTATGCACTGCCCGAACCACTGCTTGTGCAGCAGATATAGTAACAAGTATCTCTCTCTCTGTCTCTGTAATGTGATAAACTTTTGCTGTATACACACTAATAATAACATTGTTTTGTGCAGAACCACAGGAATGGTCAGACAACAGCATTGGCTGCCCTGGGCATTTAAAGGGGACACGGTGAACATAAGGTACTTAAAAAGAACTGTTGACAGTTTACAGGCTGTCATTAAGTGACCATGACTGCTTAATATAAGCTTGTAAACTATCAAAATGTTCTTTTCTTTCAAAAGTAGTGACAAACTTCAGTGCTGTCTTTTACAGATCTGACAGAACGTTAACAGAGGTAATTTTGTTGTTTCAGTATTAGGGCCTACCTTACTTACATACAACTTTGCCAATAAATGCTTTTTACATCTGTTCCACTGTAGCCTATCTCCTATAAAAACAAAGGGTCTGCTGCAGTCTTGAAAGCTGCAGTCCTCACAGCTTTTGATGCTTGTGCTATTTACAACATCACTACAGCTCTTAGAAATCTGGTAATAGCATTTATTTCCCTTACATTTCATATGTGTTGGTCATAATTATTAAGAAAATAAATAATTTACAAATTTTAGAATTAATAAGCAAACTCAGCTGTGGTACAACAATACTGAGTAATATGAGCACAATTATCTTACTGCTGAAAAATGTTTGGAAAAAAATGTACATAAACAAAGGAAACAATAAATGGAAAATAAGCGTCTCCAAGGGATACAGACAACAGTTACTCGGGGCAAAAATTTTATATGGAAGATCCAAGCCAGGAAGATATCTCTCACCATTACTTAGCATGTTATTTCCTTTATTTACATCATTAATTTTCAAGAGGGACTAATCAAAGCTCTCTTCTGCTCAGGGAGTCTGTATACTTTGCAGAGCTTGGCTTTTCAGGCAGTAATGCCAGCCCTTGTACTGTCAAATAAATGTTTCCCTTGTGCAGTCTGTTTTCTGTTTCATATAGACCCTGCCTTACTCTTTTTTTTTTCTATTCTAACTTCAGCCTGATGTGTGTATATGTTAATATGTTTGTTGTTTTTTTTTTTATATTCATAACACAGCAATGATGTGAACTGGTGTAGCAAAATAATACTACAGAGCAATAATTCAATAGATCTTAAGATAGTTAATGTTCCTTTTTTCTTTCATTTTTTCCAGTTTAGACTTTCTATTTTGTGGAATCTCAGTGGGAATGGGAGACTAAGGGGAGTTCTTGCCCTTCTGGCAAAGCAATACAAAAACTAATTCACTACAGTACAAACTCCATAATTTATAATGATCTGTGTAACTATATTCTTTCGTTAGTAGCATTTTTGGGGATGGGTGTTAATGTAATGCTCCATTATTAATTCAGTGAATTTTTATTAAATCAGTACATCGTAAAGACAAATGCATCATGTCTAAGGGAGAATACATACAATAACATCAAGGTACTGACAATTTAAAAATATTTCCAGTACCCTATATCTGTGTGTACATTGTGTCATCACCACTTTGTATGATGTTCAACACATGTTTATTCAGTCTGTGCCCTGGTCATGGCAAAGTGCTGTAGTCTGTCCTTATACTGCAGATTCCCAGTTCTAAGGGAAGATACTATTTGGAATAAACACACTACAGCTTCATAGGTTCATAGGTTAGTACTAGGCTAACTGCCCTTGTGAGTCATTTTAAGCCTAGCCAATTATCCCTTGTGAGATTCAAACCCTGAGCCTTGTGTTTGTAAGGCAAACACCTTAACCATCAGGCCACCCTCCTAACCCCTCCATTTGTGGACAGTTATCTTTCTAAAACTATTTTGCAAATCCAAATTTCTCAGTTACTTATTATGTTCTCAGCCACTGTTAACACCAAAGATTGAAAACAATTGTATGAAAAATTTCTCTTGTTATATTTTTGTAAGCAGTATTGTAAATATATCCTCATTTTTTGTTAGTTCCCTGTTCCATCCCTCCCAGTTCTACAACTATTAAGCCTCCTTCTCCAAGTGGCCCATTCATTATCTCTCTGTATCAAAAGACAACAGGAAAAGGAGGTGAAAACATGGGATCACAGCCATCACCCAGTACTTCAAAGAATTTTGTATTATCTTAACACATCCCTGATAGACAGAAAATGTAAAGTTCCCTATACTGTACATATCTAGATAGCACATTTCTGCACTTAGATGATGTCCAGCTAGAAACCGTGGCATGCACAGTTCAGGGCAGAGTTACATTTCCCAGAGCCAAATAATTTGAGATGCAATACCTACACCATTTGTCAGTTGCAAACCTTGTGCAGAAACTCTGCTAACACCCTGTCCCCTTGGAATTTGCAAGTGTGTGGGCCATTCAGTCTCATTACTCCTTGGTTGAGTTTTTTCAGCACCTGTACTGTTAATCAAAGTTCTGGGTTGTAGTCAGAGATCTAGCCCTCTCTGACACAGAACCAGCTCCTGACTTCATTTTAAACATCCCGCACTAGTTTGAGATGTATGGACTAGGTAGGGTTTTATATAGTTTCTTATAAACAGACCTGCACACCTTAATGAAATGAGTCATTGTTTATAAACCCATGTTATTTGTCAGACATAACCACTCATTCCTATCTGAAAATACAAAACAATAAAACAACACTGTCTTTACCACATGGATCAAAAAGACCCATGAACAGTTTTTCTTGCAAAAGCTGTATAAGTGACTTTATTAAAAGTGATTTAGCAAAAGTGGGAAAGATTGCTAAGAAACATGAAATGCAACTTTGTTCAGTGTTGTAACAGCAAGTAAGTCAGTAACAGTTAAAAATGGGGTATGAGGTTGCATCGATCATTAATTTGGTTTTCCCTTAAAGTTTTTTTTTTTGATGGATCACTGACTTCTTCACGCGAGACAGTCAAACAAATCAGTTTCAAATAGATTGCTTTGAAGATGAGGTGTCCTTAAATCATAAAGAAAAGGTATAAAAATAAAACTAACTAAATAAATAATTTACAGTATGTTAACCACATACAATTTTATTCAACCCTGCCACATGCTGTAAAAATGCTCTTATTTATTTTCATTTTATAAAAAGAAATATAGATTTATCAGTGGCCTGAACAATACTTTAGTTACAAAGAATTCCATTTTCATAGCTTGAAGTTTGAATTAAAATATAATTTAACATGTCTAATATGGAAGAAACACTTAAAAGCAGAGAAAATAGCATCCAGGATGTCTTATGGAGGAAGAAGCTAAAAGGGTTTATGCTGAATTCTGATATGACCTGTTTTCAGAAGAAATGGTCAAATGCTGAAGGGGAAAACACATTTCTAGCAAAAATGCTATCACGCTCAAATATCTGTATGAACAATTGTAAACGTAATAAAGAATTATTATTGAAAAAAAAAAGAAACTATGTGACAAGGATGGTGACTCATTCTATCATGGCTCTCGGATGTTATAAGTCCTTTATTTTGCATGAAGAAAGACACAATTTCACATTCCTAAAATGTAACTGCCATTAAAATGAATACATGTAAAAAAACATGTATTAACTAAATCACTTATTGAGTCACACATTTTCTTCAAGTTTACAGTCCTGATGAATGATAATAGCAAACTAAATGGAAGGGATTTTTGTACTCATCAAAAGAAGAAAGTAAACTTGGACCTGAAGGTCATTCTCTGTGGTCATTATCTCTCTTCAGGTTTCTGTAATATAAACATACACATGGTGACATGTTATAAGAATCGGGAAGAGGTCTGGTGTTGTACATGGTGCTACAACGTGCAATTCTTCCAGTTAGTTATGTTGTAAAAATGTCACTTAGTGTCTGTCAAAATAAAAAAAAAACATTTTCTATGAAGGATGGATATGTTTTAAACAAAATGGATTATGATAGAATGAAAGTCATTGAACAATATAATTATCAAATGCATACTTTGTTTGATTTTCTGACACAGTTGCTCAACATATGGATGTTATTGTGTAATTATCTATAGTTCTGTGCTGCAGATATACTTTCTGTTCTTTCAATTCCCTTAGTAGCCTGCCTGTGGGATCATTGTAACTCAATACTTATACCATTCAGAGCTAATGGAGCTCACAAGATACATTTCTGTCCACCTTAATCATGTGTGCTAACCCTGATCCTGCCCCTAACCCTACTCACTGTGTTACTAAAAACTCTTTCACTAGCAGCACTACAACACTTGGTCTTGGTTTTGCAGCTGTCGTTTACCAATATAGGGCTTTTTTATGGGAAAGAAGTATTCCATGTTTTGTGATTCTCCTGCTTTTTTGTTCCACCATTTGTGATTCTCTCTTTTGAGTTTTCTGGTTTTCATGATATGCTTTTCAAGCACAGCCTCTGCTGAAAATGTTTATTTATTACCCAGATGGACTTTACCAGTAAACAAATGTCAGTACATATAAATATATGTATAAATATATATATATATATATATATATATATATATATATATATATATATATATATATATATATATAGATATATATATATATATAAAACAGGAACCAAAGGAGCCACCAAACCACGGCAAATAAAATCATATAACTTTAATGCAAGAATAAGTGAGCACTTTCGCAGCAAAGCCACTTCATCAGACAAATGTATATATATAAAACAGGAACCAAAGGAGCCACCAAACCACGGCAAATAAAATCATATAACTTTAATGCAAGAACAAGTGAGCACTTTTGCAGCAAAGCCTCTTCATCAGACAAATGTATGTATATATATATATATATATATATATATATATATATATATATATATATATATACACACACACACACACACACACACACACACACACACACACACACATACAAACACACACACACACATGCACACACATACTTATATAAATGCAGATTCATATATAGCACTGTGTTGTAGTTCTACTATTGTATTGGCACTGGCATTTTAACTCTCGTGTAAACTTGCCTCCTTTTCATATCACTCATATTTCCCACCTCTTTGCACATCAGAGTAACTGATCTCACACACCATACCATCTGTCTGATAAACAATGCAAAGGTATATAAGGTATGTTGCACCTCACTACCCAGACTCCCGGATTACATGAGGAAACAGCAGTGTTAAATAGATTGTTCTAAATAAAACAGTTATTTATATCATATTAGACTTTTGTTTACCAGGATAGTCTAAGTGAGCACGATACCCCTTTTCAGTAGAAGCTTGAGGATAAACGCTCCACACAAAATATATACTTAAGCTTACGAAAGGTTATAGTATGAGAGGAATACAAGAATAATAAAAAAAAAACAGTTATTGACTCTTTGTAGCCCTTCACATACCTTTTAACTTACTTTCTCTGTTCACCATCTCTCACACACACACACACACACACACACACACAACATCCAACCTCCATCATTATGCTCTTCTGTCTCTTTGCTCAATATTTCTGCATCTATTTACTGTCACTCTACAGTACTTTGTAAGTTACTCTTCTCTGTCTTACAACTCAGTAGCCCCGCACCTACTTATAACCATTCTTCTGCACCTTACAGACTACCCCTAGAATCTCCTACCCCATCTATAGCAGCCAAGTCACTCATCTGTGAGCACTGTATATTAGCCTAAACCTAAGAGCCAACATTAATAATGTACCCTGGACTGTAGCAGCTCTACTTATTTGCTGCTGATTGTTCATGCATACCTTGCTCTACTCTCTCTCGCTGTTGGATTTTTAGACCATTAACCATGTCTGTAACATGTATAATGCAAATAACATATATCTCCTCTGTGATACCTCTCTTTAGTTGTTGTTAATGTTTAACATATCATATTCCTTTTCTGTATTTGTTTAATCAATTTATTTTATTTGATTTTGAATTTGTTAACCAAGATTGTCTGACTGGGCATGGGAACCCCTTTTCAGCAGAGGCCTGAGGAGAAAAGCTCCACATGACGAATAGCAATACATTACAATACAGTACAATACAATACAATACAAGCTTTACATGGTAAATAGCAATAGTGATATATTCTAAGAGTATACAGACTACATACATGAAGAAAATATAACACGCAACTCTTTGCACATCAAAGCCATGTCTTTATACATGTGCAAAGAACAAATGCATGCATTTACTTTGTAGCTGTTCGCATTGTGTAAAATAGTTTTTTTGAGAGCATGTGCGCATTTTATGTTGGGGATGATTACCTATTCCTTTCTGTAATGAGCATATTTTATCTTCCATTAATTGAGAATCATTTTGTTTTTGCGAAAGGAGATGAGTTTTGTACAAGACTCTAAATTTTCCAGCAGTAAGTGTTACGGTAATGCCTTCATTGTTCTCTGTGTAACAAAACCCATTCTTGAATTGTTGTAAGTCAGCAGATGTAATTCACTCCTGTGTGTTTTCCATTTCCTTCAAAAGTAAAATGCTGAACATTCCTGCCATATCATAATGTGTGCTAGATGACATGAGTTATGTTCTCAAGGGATTAAATGCAAGATAAGAGACATAGAACTTTTAGATTAACAGCTAAAGGGTCCTGCATCTGAAAGACAAGAAAGTAATGTGTTGGAAGTTTTACAGTGGCAGAGCTAAAACAGACTGCTATAGTTAAGTGTGCAAGGGGATGGGGTCTCAAAACAGCACAGAAAAGGCCAAAGCAAGGTCAAAAGGTTAATGCAACTGATCCCTGGGAGAGAGCAGGACAATGACCTATGGTTTATGGGAGGTATCCAATGGAATGTTAACAATGTAAAGATGAGGACAAAAAAGGTTCATGTGCTCATTTCCAGAGATAATTGTATTAAATGGGAGACCCACAAGGTACAACTCCAAGAAACAGTTTAATGTTGATAATGATTCCGTAACACAGTAACTGTCCCAGTACTTTCAGCTGCGGAATTGCTGGGACTACAGATTAGATTAAAAGGCATGAGGTTTTGCAGACTACTAATAGTACTCAAACTCGATTGTTACCATGTGATATGAAGTACACGTGGCATGTGTATTATGCATAGCTGTCCACTGTCCCTGATTTTGAAATGAAACTGCATGTTGATACAGAGCCTGCTGTTCTATTAATGTTATGTGAATTAAAGTCATATTTAAAAATTATCCCTGACTTTGGGTCTTTGCCATGATTATCTATGATTTTGTCCCTGATTCTTGAGCCAAAAAGTGGAGATGCATGTTGTAGGGACACCTTACCAGTGGCTGTCACTAAAGACTACAGAAAAAAAGGTATGCCCCTTCATTGCATGTTTCTGTATAGTTTTTCACAAATCAAACTATAATAATGACAAATATAAATATCTGCAATTGTCAAAAGTCCATCTGCAGTGCCACAACAGAGTTTGATACAGATAAGAGCAGTTGTCTTTCTGAAGTACAAAAAACATGTCGGTTCGCATTTTTACCTGAACAGAAATGCTCCAGTGCCTCCTCTGTTATAAACAAAATGAGAAGATGAACATTTACAGTATTACAGAAATGTTTCAAGTGTTCGTTGTTTGCCTATCATTCCTGAGCAGGTATGCATTTAGAATTAACACTGACAGTATGGATATTTTGGGTAGAACAGTAGTACATGAATAATATGTGTAAGTTAATGAGGAGTTTTTTTTTTTTTAATTCCAGTACATACAGCAAGAAAAAGGTGTCAGACTCTCATTCCTTATTTCTGTTATGTCTGAATGTGAATCTGAGATCATGCAGTAAGTGTATGTTTGTAAGGCAGTATATATCACTTGCAAATTAGTGCATTATGGCACTAAAGACATATAGGTGTATCAAGCAGTATAACAATGGTTCGTACCTGGTTCGTACCTGTTTACTAGGCTAACAACCACAAGAGCCTTTTTAAGCCTAGCCATGCATCCCAAATCTCTGACAAGTTCTGATACCCTTGATAAGTGCAAGCATGGGCCTGGGAGATGAACCACTTACAAGTTACCTGTATCCATTAGAGACATAGGTGCTAAACCAGGATGAATTTCCGGTCTCCCATCCAATTGTCCAAGCAGCACTTGAATTTGGATAGGGAGGAACTCTGCTTTACATGCACTCAGAACCTGTTCCATAGACAGGGTAGTCTCTGGGATACATGCCTATCTCTCCAGCAAGTCCTATTTATATCACAGATAAGGTTTAAGTCTTTAGAATGGTTTAGAATGGGTAATTTTGGTGCTGTTTGTTTTGTTGCTATGCAGGAGGTCCATCGGTGGGGTCTGACAATGCCTGGCATAGATCTTCCCTGAGCTAAACATTTTAGCTAATATTCAAAAGCCTAGAGGGGAGAAGTGCAGACCATCCCTGGCAAAGAAGCATGGTCTGTTGACCATCTCCTTCCATGCTAACAAATATTGCACCCCCTTAGAATGACACCAGAAACTAAGCCAATTATTAAAGTCAATCATCTTTTGTTCGTATTGTGACATCATCCTTGGAGAAGGTAAAATGCTGCTCAATGTTAGGCTCATACCAGCCTGAGACACATATTCCGAGACCTCCATGATGTCTCTCTTCATATAGTCTAGAGAGGTACATAGGTTCATAGCTCTGTACTAGGCTAACAGCCCTGGAACCTTTACAAGCCTAGCCCCAAAAAATTGCCCAGGCACCATGCTACCCGATGTTAGTTTACAGTGCTGTTATCCAGTAAGGCAACTGGAGTGATCCCTGGGGTGAATTTTCTGTTACCCATCCACTCATCAAGATTTCTCTTGAAGTGGGCCTGTGAGGTGCTCTGCTTGACATGAATGGGAAGCTTATTCCAGAGTATGGACAGTCTTTGGGAGATGAACCTATCCCTCCAGCATGTTCTGTTAATTGTGGTAATGAGGTTGTGATCTCTGGAGCGTGTGGCGTGGGGGGATTGGGATTTCTTTAGGTGTGACATTTCAAGTAGGGCTGGGTCAGACATGGTTTTGTAAGTCAAGCAGAGATCACCTCTACATAGACGATAAGAGACTGAGAACAGCTGAAGTTTCTGGAGTCTGTCCATGTAGGACATGTGTTTAAGACCTAGGATCCTTTTTGTGAGGTACTTTTGTGGCCTCTACAACTGTTGTAGGTGTCTGGTCAGGTACATGCCAAATGGGGCATTATATTCGATGATTGGTCTAATGAGGGATGAGTAGAGAGGGATGATGACCTCTTTCTTCCTGGATGTGAAACCTTTGGTTATAAGATGTGCCACGTAGAAGGACTTTCTGACCACAGTGGCAATGTGGTGGTCGAAGGTGAGGAGGCTGTTGACCTGGGTGCCCAGATCTCTTATGGCCCTTTCAGTGTTCAGGGGGCTCCCATCAATGTAGTAATTCAGGGGAACTGAGTTTTTTCCAAAGGGAATGATAATGCATTTTTTGGCATTAAACTTCAGGCCATGGTTCCGACACCAGTCATTGGTCTCAGGTCATTTACTCCCATATGGACTATGACTGAGTCATACTGGTAATTGTGGTCCAATGACCTGAGTGCCTGTGTAATGTGGCAGATACTAGCCCCTGATAAGCAACTGACCATAACTTTCTCCTTACGCAGCCTGGTGAGAGGGACATCAGTGTGTCTCAGGATGGAGTCTTCAATGACTAGAATGTTGGGACTGTGTGGTGGCTTGCCTTATGGACTTAGAGGTAGAGGCTCCATGAGATGTAGCTCTTTGTGTTGATGTGGGTGTTGTTTTGAAAGACTCCACTTGGGACTGCTGAGGGTATTTGTTATGTGTACTTCGTCTTGGAGGTCTTTGTGGTTTAGGAAGGTTACATGTAAGTGCCTCAGCATATGTGGGTCGATATGCCTGCTTTTGAATTGTGCATGATGGATGCAGTGTGTGTATTACTGACAACCTTACTGACATTAGGAGTACTTTTATGTGAGAGCTTTGCCTCCAGTAACATTGTGTAAATACATCTCTCGCATACCATACCAGTTTGTTTGCCAGTAACAGAGACAGTAGGAAAGTTCATATCCATAGCAACAGACCCTCTTTTATCGATTAGGCAGTTGGAGTGAAAATATCAATCATTGTCAGGAGTATCTGGTTTGCAACTATGTGGACAGTGCTTGTCACGGTAAACTAGTTGTCCTGTGTGCAACTAGGTATTGGAGAAATTTCAATTGTGCTTTTACAGGAAAAATGTAACTCAAGGTGACTGAATCTGTACAGACCACTGCCAGACACTTGAGGGGAAACTAATACGTAGACCCCTAAAATTTAAGGATGAAGTATTTAGGCAGATATTCTGAAGTTAGAAACAAATCAAGCAGTACTTACTGAAAACAACAACCCAACAGCTCATCAAACTTTTTAGATTGGGCCAGGTGGGTGGGAACAACTGACAGTCTCACACCAAAAAGGCTGAGCTGACCTACACTCTATCCTTTAACCTAACCAGCCCTGCCCTTACGGATCTCACTTCCTCCCAGTCTGTGCCATACCTATGCTCCTCATAACCAGCAAAGAATAGGAAGAGTTGCCCCTCTAGTTGTTAAAGGCCCAATGAGCCAAATCCTGTTTCAGACAATGCCTTCAAAAGTCTGGGCATCGGGCTTAAACCTCTCACTCTTTTCATTTAACATACTGAGGTTTTCACAAAGTATGTCCCACCCCTGTTAAATGCTGCCTTTAAGATAACTGACCTAATTTTTCCCAATAAACTGGTAAGAGCTAGGGATACATTCTTACTAAAACTTGACTATGTGCATCTCCTTGTTCAGAGACATAGCTGACACATCTAGCACCCACAAGCCTGTCACCCAAATAGTGGTCCTCAACTCTAAGTTGAAGAGCAAAACATCAGTCTGTTCTCTGAACTGTATGCAAGATCCTAGCACCAAATTTACTTCTCAACTCAAGCAGTACTTCAGACTTGACAAGACACAAAAACACTATTTTAGGAAATTAATGCACTACCAGTTGCTCCCCCTAACATCCTGACTCTGCCCCACTCTGCAAGAAAATGCTCAACACCCGGACTTCCTCTTCTGCCTTTATTTCCCAAGGGGTTGCAAGAAATATAATAACAAACTGCTGTAAACAAGATTTGCAAGATCATGATGCCCTCTAGCCCTTCTGAGCATCATTTTTTCAGATGCTTTTCCCCATTATCCCTACCATAAAGCCACTACCTTAGAATTGAGTCTATTTGCTCCCCCACCATGTGAAGTCCCCAGTAAATGGGGGGAGGCTATAGACATAGAAATATCTTCTGCACTTACCTACATCCAATGACAAAGGAAATTAGGGCATTTTTCCTAATGGCCTTTATCTTTCCTGCTGGGCCACTGATGTGGGGCACTTTTATTACTAAGAGGGCATATAATGTCCACCTCTTGCATACGCTTGTTTCTATCTACATACTGAGTGCTACCTTCACTAGTACTGGAACCAGAATCCCCATTTTTTTACCACCTGATTCCAGAGGAAATGTCTCCTCCAAATGACTTAAACTTTCATCAGATCCTGAGTTTAAAGCAGAAAAGAGGAGGCTGTGCCTCAGAAGGCAGTCTCATCAGCCCAGGGGTAGGCTTTAGAAGACATCCAAGCTGAAACAGAAACAATCAAACATAGTTTCTCCTTTTGCAAGTTTAACAAAGAATATTACTGCCTAATAAAGGAAACACCTTAACAGTGCAGCTTCATTTTCAAGGAAAACAGACCAAGTGTTTTACACCCTAAGAAGTGTTCCTTATGAGGTGCCGCTTCCAAACCAGATTTGACAATTTTGGCAGTGGTTATAAAGTGGAAGCCCCCTCCTCAACTTCCAGCTTTTCATCGCCCTGTTGGAAGATCTCTTGAATACACTGTTTGCGACGGTTTACCTTCATAACGGCGATCTCAAAAAGGTCGACCTTGCTTCCACAAACACCGAAGTGCGAACGTCCCAAACGATGAAAACCACATATGCAAATGGCAAAATCTCGCCCCTTTTTGATCCATGGTAGCACTGGTGTGGAGGTGTGGCATGGCCGGAAATTTTGAACTTTGACATTAATTCGACATATTAGAAGTTTTGCGGATTCGACTTCACGGAAACGTGTCAACGATGTGGTCGGTCGATCATATGTGATCGATATGAAGGTAAACCATTTGTGACATCCCTCCTCAGGGTTAGTAATCAAAGAGTATTAAAGCATCATTTCAGTGCTGGATTACAGAATGACATCATATACGTGTGTGTGTGTGTGTGTGTGTGTGTGTGTGTGTGTGTGTGTGTGTGTGTGTGTGTGTGTGTGTGTGTGTGTGTGTGTGTGTGTAAATCAAACTTCAAAGAGTGTGTGTGTGTCAGCTACTTGGAACAGGGACACAGAACTCCTTAGCGGTCAGTGTGGACTCTTATTTGGTTTGGTGCCTGGAGACAGAGTCCAGCCCCAGGACTGGAGTGTGTTCCCTGTGTGCTAATTGTGCTTGGTGCAGAGAGCTGCATCTCAAAATAGTGTGTGTATCCACTTTTGTTCCAAGTGAACGTCCCCCACTGTTGTCAGTAGTGAGGACTGAGGTTCCCTGAATACTGGCCCAAAGGAGGGACATCACAGTTGCAACATATTCATTTCAACAGTTACAATACAGTCAGAAATACAGGTGTAGTTCATTTCTGTCCAGCAGGACCCACTCCTGGTACATTTTGTTTTAACACAAGCAACTTTACAAATACATTTTCAACACAAGCACCTGTACAAATCAGTTTGATATACAAATTACATATAATTCTTTACAAAATTACAGGTAACTATGCTGGCACTACCTCTCATCATCAGACTGTTGATCAGTGGGGTCTATATTAAATCAGTGAACACTTAAAATAGAGAACACTGATTTATCAACCCTTCAAAAGCAAACGCTTGAAATCCCGAAGACACAGAATAGCGATTTTTTTCCCCAGGGAAAAAAAAATCGCTGTTCCACAAAAAAAAAAAAAAAACTTCAAAACACAATGTATCAGAAAGTTTAGAATGTAAGGTGTGCTCCATGCCACAGAGGTCTGAAACTTTGCAGTTCAGATGGCCACATTTCAATTAGAGCCTAGGTGTTACAGGACCCAGTGATGGGGATGGTGAGACGGTGATTGCCTACTCACTTATCTCAAAGGGGAAAGGAAATGGGTATGTGCTGTGAATAAACATCATATGACAGTTCCAGAGAAAGCTTGAGAGCATCATTGGTATGGTGTTTTTTGAGATAGTGAATAGAGCAGTTAAGGTATATGTCATTCTGGAGGTGGGACTCAATGCCTCGCTATTGATACAGTACACTCACTTACTACCTGACCCAGCCCAGCATGCAGAGGGAGGTATGCCTTTTCTGTACATCATTCCACCCAGCATGTCATCTAAAGATAGCACTGCTTCCCAGCTGCATTGGTCCAGCCAAGTCCTGCTGCAAAGAGAGGGTGGGTGGAAGCATTAGACAAGAAAACAGCCATTGGTGTAGATGGGGTACTGATGGCAGATGTACACAGCTATTGTAGATCATATGTTGCAACAACCCCCCCCACCCCCACCCCGCAAAAAAAAAAAAAAGTTGCAAAAAAATATACAGAAACTATTTTTTCAGAAGATGTATGAGAACGTGGCAGGAAGCTGGGGATAAGTAGTTCTGAAAGTGTTTGTTTTGGGAAGAACTGTATCCCAGCTATCCAAATCAAAGCTGATGTATCCTTGGCAGTATAATATGCTGTCAGATTAACTGAAATTGTCAGGATGATAAACAAAAAATACAGATTCTTATCTTTCACATAAAAGTTTTAAATACACTGATGATTTACATGCACACAACTACTGTAAAATAGAGGGCTCCCATTTTAGAACTCTTCTGAACCTTTTATGGCCTTCAGTATATTTACATGTTAGATCTGTTAATATGCAACTGATACACTAAAAACATTCCTTTAAAAGAACATTAAAGCATGTTATGGGACTGATTTCATTACATGCAATCAAGCTGTTGTTTATTATGTTGTTGTCAGTGCAGTATTTCCTACACTGAAATGACCATAAGAAGTCAAAATGTAAATGCCTAATGCAGAAATTATCCATTATGAGTAAAAGATAGAAAATGTATTTGGGATTTCATTTTGCATAATTTCAGAAGTCTTTGTCTAATACAAATAAAGGAAAATACTGGGCAGGAAAGTGAGCTAATAAATAATTATACAAAAAAAAAATCCAGTATAGATTCAATTTAATACAGTAGCACTGGAAGGGAAACTAAATGATAAATCGGAATGGGTTCTCCAAACATTGAGTGGTTAAAAAATGATATTACCTTCCTTTCATGTCTATACTTGTGTTCTCTGTGATTAGTTTTATATATATATATATATATATATATATATATATATATATATATATATATATATATATATATATATATATATATGTATATATATATATATATATATATATATATATATATATATATATATATGAGTACTGTACAAAAAAAATTGTGCTGTACTTGTAAAACTAGCATTCTGAAAAGAACAGAAGGTCTGACATAGTAATACATTGTTTGCCTTCCTTCATATTTAAATTCACAGTAAAAGAGATATTGGACTGTACATAAATGGGCTGCATTTTTAAGATTCCTGTATGCTTTTGTAAGATTTATGCTTACTCTAGTTGCTAGTTGCAGATCCTTTACACGTCAGTCCTCTTACTACTTTATGTCACACATCTAGGTTGTGCAAACTACAACAATCTCAATTTTTGTGATTTTCTAAATATCATTTGTCCCCTGGATCCAAGCCAATAAGTGCCAGTGCAACCATTTTTTTATGATCACAGGTAATAAGCAAATAACATCAAACTTCTTATGAGATATTTACCAACATTGCATAACATATTCCTTCATATGCTGCTGATTGGTGTAACCCAAACTTTGTCAGGGCATCAGATCTATCCGATGACATACCCCATGTCTGCTCAGTAACTTGGTGTTACCTATCATTTTCACCAGACCTGATCTGTGTTTGGAGTTACTTGTGTGCTTCTTGTATTTTTTTTTTTTTTTTGTGGTGCCTGTATCATTTTGCTCTTATCAAAAACACAAAGAAGATAGTATGGTCCATAGACATAAAATCATGTGCCTTTGCTTGATAGGCTAGTATTACACCTTTAAGCCACATCAACCCTAACAGGAGGTCAGTGACAATCAAAAAGAGGAAGGGGAGGGAGAGTGAGGCTGCACCATGACTGTTTTTCCATCTGTCTTGGTGGTAATGGTAAATCAGAGGGAGGGCAGAAGGGTTGCTCAGCTGAGCTGACCAATGATATGACAGCTTGCCAGTGGGGAGGACAAAAAGAATTCTTACAAGCCTGACTCTGAGCCCAGCTCAGTGACAGATAAAAACATTTGCGAGCAAATCCCTCTTGTGTTTTTAATGCTGCACACTCTATGATATTTTAGCGAGCTAACTCTATTTTTCAGTGCTAGCACAGATCCCTATACGGAAGCAGAACATAACATTTGAAGTACATTTCTGCTTTCTCTTCTTATTAAGCATGGAGCTTTATCAAATTACAGGCCTTCCTTAAAACATACCAAAAAGAGAAAAGAGAAAAGAAAAAAAGGGGGGGGTGTCTCTGGTGTATGCAAAGGAAACATGGAATCAAATGAACAAATCAAAAAACAAAATAAACAATCAATAAAAGAAAATCAGGCAAGCAAACATACAAATAATATAGTACCACATACTACAGTTTTAAGTAGCTAATGAGGTATAGATAATCCCCTGAATTCAATAAACTCCTGCGTGGAGTGAACCGTATCCATTTACCCTTAGCTTTAACAGCAGCACACCTTGCATATTCATGAAGGTGCGCTGCTGCTAAGGCTAAATGGAAACAAACACTACTGAGTGCAGGGGGTGTGTTTAAGTAGTGCATGCACATCTAACATGCCCCCTGCACTTTGAAAGTGCAGTAGGGCACTTTTTAAAAGCATTTCAGTGTCCGCAGACACTGAAATCAAATAAAATGAGTATTTCAATGTCCACGGACACTGAAATGGATAGGGGAGCAAGAAATCAATGCAGGGGTGTATGACAGGTTCTGTCACACACACGCTATATTGTAAAAGTGCCGTACGGCCATACCCCTCCACTGTACAGGTTTGCGCAGAATGCCCAGATGCCTGCCTCACATACATCTCAACCTCCTAGAGCAAGAAAGCTGTACAAAGCCATAAATAATAGGTGGACAAAGGAACAAAAATAGGGACACTTTTTAAATATCGCACTTACAAACCTGGAAAGTTGATAGAATAAAAGGTTTGCATTAGCACAGATGTTCTGAAGGGTATGAAATCAGAAATCCAAATGTCTGTCAGTATGTTCTGACTTAAACCCCAAGTGACTTGCCAATAAATTGCTAGAAAACCACAATCATAGGTTCATAGGTTCATACTAGGCTATCTGCCCTAGGGCATTTATAAGCCCAGCCAGAGTGTGTTTGGCTTTCGCCACCCATTTTAAATTAATTTTGCTATGCCCTTTTTCGAGGTTAGTATACTGTGTCTCTGTCTAACAGTGACACAGAAGTGATACCCGGGGTAAACCTACGATCTCCCATCCACTCATCAAGATTCCTCTTGAAGAGAGTCAATGAGGGACTCTGCCTAACCTGGACTGGGATTTTATTCCAGAGTGAAGGGAGCCACTGGGTTATGAATCTGTCCCTCCAGCATGTCCTATTTATTTCAGTGCTGAGGTTCAAGTCTCTCAAGCGCGTAGCTTGATGGGATTTGGATTTTTTGAGGTGCAGCATGTCCATTAATTCCGGGTTGGACATGGCTTTATACGTCAGGCACAGATCGCCTCTGAGCAGGTGGTATGCCACTGAGTAGAGCTGGAATTTCTTTAACCGGGCAGCATATGGCATCTGTTTGAGCCCTATGATCCTCTTGGTGAGGTACTTTTGGGGTCTTTCCAGTTGCTGCAGGTGTCTGGTAAGGTACATCCCAAAAGGGGCATTGTACTCAATTATGGGCCTGATGAGGGATGAGTAAAGAGGCACGATGACCTCCCCTGATCTAGATGTGAATCCCTTCATGAGTAGGTGGGCTATATAAAATGTTTTTCTAACCACTTTGGCCATGTGGTTGTCAAATGAGAGATTGTTATCAACTTGGGTCCCCAGGTCCCTAATTACTTCTTCTGTACTTAATGGATTACCACCTATGTGGTAATTTGTGGGCACTTTGTTTTTGCCAAAAGGGATGACTATACACTTTTTGGCGTTTAGCTTGTGGCCATGGCTCTGGCACCAGTTGTCTGTTTCTATGAGGCCCTTTTGGAGGATGCTTGTGTCGGCTGGAGAGTCGATTATAGCGCCCAGTTTGCAGTCATCTGCGAACTTAGTCAGCCACAGTCCTTCTGTGTTGGCCTGTAACTCTGAGAAATATATACCGAACAAGAGAGGTCCCAGGACTGAGCCTTGGGGGATGCCACTTGTAACTGGTTTGGAGTCTGACATGGCTCCAGCAATTCTAACCATGTGGGTTCTGTCCTTGAGCCAGTTTGCAACCCATCTAGTGACATAGGGGTTTATATTTAAGCTGGTGAGCTTATCTATAATGCCCGAGTGGGGTATTGTATCGAAGGCTTTTGCGAGGTCCAGGTAGGCTGTGTGGACCACCTTCCCCTCGTCAATGGCCTTGGTGACTGTTTCAAAGAAATCAACCAGGTTTAAGAGGCAGGATCTGCCCTTAACAAAGCCGAACTGGGTAGGATCCAGTGTCTGTAGGTCCCCAATATCTTTATTTATGAGGTCCATGATGATCCTTTCCATAGCTTTGCAGACCAAGCTAGTCAGGCTTATGGGGCGATAGTTTCCAGGATCCGTTGAGGCACCACCTTTGTGGAGAGGGACCACTGTTGCTGCACGCCACTCTTTGGGTACATATCCTGTAGTAAGGCTGAGATTGAACAGTAGTTTTATGTTTGGGTTTAGCTCTTCTTGGAGTTCATGCAGGACGCAGCCCGGGACACCGTCTGGTCCCATTGATGCTGTGTTTTTTGCTTTGGAGAGGGCAGCTCTTACCTGAGCATCTGAGATGTCAGGGGGGCAGCACTCTGCTGGGATAAATATTTGCCCTTTTGGTGGGGAGGGGGGAGGAGTTTGCATTGAACCTGGCCTTGTTGGCAATGTCTGTGGGTTTGGTGTATTTTTTGTCATTTTGGATTAATTCTGAGCATATCTGGGAATTCCCACCCAGGTTCCTAACATAACTAAAGAAAGCCTTGTGATTATCCTTAGTGTCCTGTGCAATTTTTCTCTCGAAGCTGGCCTTAGAAGATTTTATGAGTGCCCATAGTTTTTTGCTAATACTGATCAGAGATGCCTTCCCTTTTTGGGATTTTGCTCTATCATGTAGTAGCTTCCTCCTTCTATTGTATAGTTTGTTTATGGCTGGGGTCCACCAGTCTGCCTTTGAAGGATTGGGTCTTGGTTTTATTTGGGATTGCAAGATCCATGCATTTCTGAAGGTGTTCACAGAATGCGTTTATAAAGGATTCTGCAGTCTGGGCCGTATTTTCCACAGGCCCGGGGGCTTTGAAGGATTCCACCTCAGTTTTGAGGAGTGTGAAATTTGCTTTGGAGAAGTTTTTCACTGTGTTTTTCTGGGCAGGGGGTGGGTTGGGTTGTGAATATCCAGTGAGATTAGTTTATGCTCTGATCTTACCAGTGAGGGATACACTTCTGGTCTGGAGCATAGCGTCCCCATGTTGGTGATGATCAGGTCCAGTATGTTTTCCCCTCTTGTGGGTGTGGTAACAAGTTGTTCCATAGCATTTGAGTTTATAAATTCTAAAAACCTTTGGGCTAGGATGTTGGAGATAGAATAATGCTCCCAGTCTATGTTTGGGTAGTTGAAGTCACCCAAAATAATGGTGTTTGGAGAGACCTTCATATTTTCCAGTGTTCTCAGGAAGGCCGAGTGGGGTTCCTGGGTTTGGGAGGGTGGTCTGTAGCAGGCTATAAACTGGAAGGCAGTTTTACCCACTGTTAGTTGCACATGGACAGTCTCTGATGCTTCGTGCTGTACCACCAACCTGGAGGTGTGGGTATCTTTGACGAGTATTGATACTCCCCCTCCTTTTGTAGTATGGTCCAAGTTTTGGGGCCGAAAAGCATGGTATGAGGTATAACCTGGTAGTGCTGGGGTGCTCTCAGGAGCCTTGAACCAGGTTTCTGTTACTGCACAGATATCGATGTTCTCCATGCTAAGGAGAGTTTTGAGTGCATGCATATTGAGGTTTAGACTTCTGGCATTGAGTAGCATTACTCTTAGTTTCTTATCCCTTGTGATACCTATGGAGGTGGGTTTGTCTTTTGAGCCTTGCCTAAAAAAGGCACTATGGGGTAGCAAGAGCCTTTGCCAATATCCAAAAGCCCAGGGGTGACAGGTGCAAGCCGTCCCTAGCGAAGCATCATGGCATGTCATCCCAGGCTGACAGGCATTGGATCCCCTTTAAATGACACCAATACTTAAGCCAATTGCTGAAATTGATCATCTTGTCTTCATATTGTGGCATCATTCTTGGAAAGTGTAAGATGCTACTCAAGGTCAGGGTCATACCGGCCTGGGCTACATGCTCAGAGAGCTCCTCTATGTCTCTTTTCATGTAGTCCAGGGAGGTACATCTCAGGTCATTCACACCAGCATGGACAATGGCTGAGTCATATTTGTACTTGCCTTGGAGTGACCTGAGTGCTTGTGTTATGTGGCGGATCCTAGCGCCTGACAGGCAGCTCACCATGACCTTCTCCTTGTTCAGCCTGGTGAGCGGGACGTCAGTGTGGCTGATGATAGAGTCACCTATTACAAGTGTATCAGGTGTGTTGTTTAGCCTTAAGGGCTGTGACTGTTCAGCACACTGGCTTTGTGAGCTATGTGTTGCACAAGTTTTGTTTTGGGGTAGCGATTGCTTGGGTGTCTGCTTTGGAGGTCTCTGCTGCTTAGGCAGATTTTTATTTAAAGCCTCCGAGTATGTTTTTGTGTGTTTATGTGTTTGGCTTGCTGTCGTGGTAGGTCTATGTGATATTGGAATTGTAGTGAGTGTGGTTTCCTTCTCCTCCTGACTGGTTTCGCCAGTACTGAGTTGAGAGAGCTTAGCCTCCAGTATGGCTATATGGTTGCAACTCTCACATGTGTTGGAATTTGTTGGGAGGAGGAGAGGGTTGTCTGTGTACATGAGGCAGTTGTAATATTGCCTCAAGATTCCGAGATTCACCAGCTGGACCGGAGAGGAGATTGACAATTGACCTTTGGACATGCTAGAATAGTATTGGGAATTCCTTTATAATTGAAAAAAAAGGGCCAAAGGGGAACGAGGTACTCAAGGGGAGTTTGTGAGGGTATAGTTCTTTTAATATTTTAGTGCTGACTTATATAATTGCTTTAGTGAGCAAGTGCCAGGTAACTTAAATGCAATGTGTTTCAGGTAACTTAAATGCAAAAACGTCAAACTGTAACTTTCTTTCAAGTGAAACAAGGAAATAAGGACAGTAAGCAATGCAGATATCACTAGGGATCCACAGAAGCGCTGAAAAGCTAAGTTTTAGGTGGAATTAGTGTTCCAGGGAAATAACAAGCAAACAAACAAGCAGCATACAAATAAAGCTAGATTCAGCAGGCCTGGATCTAGTCTATGCTACAACAAACAAGGTGTACCAATTTCAGTAAGAAACAGTTCAAATATGCAGGCACTATAAGCCTTTAACCAGAAATTCCCAGCTCAGAGGGGCAGAGTCCAGCCTCTCCTACAACAAGAGTGCAGACCACGAACCTTCTTAATGTAAAATAACTGGCCTGAAGCCCAAGTGCTTAAACCAGAATTAATACACTTTTAGAATAACAGACACTGAGCCCTCAATCAGCAGTTCCCAACTTAGAAGGATGTAAGCTACCTGTTCTGCTATTACAGTGCAGACCACAAACCTTCTTCATGTAAAACAACTGGCGTGAAGCCCAAGTGCTTAAACCAGAATGAATACACGTTTAGAATAACAGACACTGAGCCCTCAATCAGCAGTTCCCAACTTAGAAGGATTTAAGCTACCTGTCCTGCCACCACAGTGCAGGCCACAAACCTTCCTAATGTAAAACAACTGGTCTGAAGCCCAAGTGCTTAATCGAAAAGACTTAGAATGATAGCTACACTTTAATCAAGTTACTACCAAGCAGTAATAAATACAATTGAATACTTTAAAGAATGCCTGGATTAGCGCTCAGGTTATACAAACAAAGCTAGATTCAGCAGGCCTGGATCTAGTCTATGCAACAGCAAACAAGGTGTACCAATTTCAGTAAGAAGCAGTTTAGATATGCAGGCACTATAAGCCTTTAACCAGAAATTCCCAGCTAGAAGGGCAGAGTCCAGCCTCTCATCCAACACGAGTGCAGACCACGAACCCTTTTAATGTAAAATAACTGGCCTGAAACCCAAGTGCTTAAAACAGAATTAATACACTTTTAGAATAACAGACACTGAGCCCTCAATCAGCAGTTCCCAACTTAGAAGGATGTAAGCTACCTGTCCTGCCACCACAGTGCAGACCACAAACCTTCCTAATGTAAAACAACTGGTCTGAAGCCCAAGTGCTTAAACTAAAAGGCTTAGAATGAGTTACACCAAGCAGTAATAAATACAATTGAGTACTTTTAAGATGACCTTAAAAGCAAAATAAAGTAGGAAGAAACACAAATACAGTAAAAGCAGATTTTTTTTTTGAGTGAGCAAATGAGATGGGCCCAGGAGTTACAGGAAATAAACAAGTGCAAATGCAGGCCTTCAAATCAGAAAGTTGAGAGAGATGGAAGACCGCCCAAACGGCCAATAACTACAAATTCTGGGCCAGAACCACTCCTTATGTGGTAGACAGGTTACCTAGTGCTTACCACTCCCACTGATAAGCTAGAAGGCTTCCCTCCAATACAGAAAGGCTTGGGGGCTCAGAAGCTTACAAATAGTCCTGGATACAGCAAATCTGTATCTGGAACACTAATTACAGGAAAGGTAGGAAACAGGCTTATACACTTCCTAAGTTTGTAAGAAGAATAATTTAAATCGGTCCCTATGTCTCCCTTTACAATTTCCCTTACTGTGACTGGCAAGGAGTATGGATACATGTGAATAAAGTGGGTTTATTAAATTTCTTTTTTTAACATCCTAAGGTATGTTTAAGCATAACTGAGTGGGTGTGAATGTTATGGTCCTCTGCTCAGCATTGTTTAAGCATCCCATAGGAGATAAATAAAAAAATATACAGCTAAAATCCTCATGCTGAGATAGCATAGTGGTTAGAGTCCCCGCTTTGCATGCAGGTGCTCATGTTTTGAGTACCAAGCCAGGCACTGTATTTTTACAGGGAAAGCAGTGTTAAAATTATAATTTTAAATTATGTAGTAATTATTTGTCAACCAGGGTAGTGTAGCTGGTCTAAACTGTAAGTATGAGTGCATATAACATGTGAAATGACCCATGTAGACACAAGTGTCCCATACAGTATAGTCACACCCCATGGTAATGTAATCAAAGCACATAGAGGGATGTCATGTAAAGTAAACCATATACACTTACTAATATGTCACTAATGATTAGTTAAATGTCATTAGTCTGATATTCCCTAAAAATGAAAACTGAGCAATGGTTAGTACTGCTCAGCTATGCCTAGCTGGTGTAAGCAGGAGTAAGTAGTGCTAAGTGAAGCTAAGATGGCTTAACTGTCTGTTAGCATCACTTATCTACACGCAAAACCATGCAAATCTGCCTACAACTGATTAAAAGTGCATTAATTACTCTGTCTCCATCAGCCCTTGTTCTACCCAGCAACAAAATAACCAACACTGCTAAGTCTCAAACTCAGGATGCTGGCACTACAATCACTGCAATGTACCATTGCACCATCTGAACTGTGGGAATTTGCAGTGCTTTTACAAACATATCATGCATTCTGGTCATTTAACATTAATGAAAAAAGTCATCACTGCCACATCTCTGGCACTACAGTCACAACAATGTACCTCTACACCACTGGAGCTGTAGAAAATTGTAATGTTATTGCAAATATATCATGCACTACAGTCATTTAATATAAGGGAAAAATACATATGCGTAGTACTCTTATATACATATACATGTATATATAAATACAAATATATATATATATATATATATATATTTATATGTATATATATATATATATATATATATATATATATATATATATATATACATATTTATATATATATATATATATATATACATATATATATATATATATATGTGTGTGTATATGTATATATATATATATATATATATATATATATATATATATATATATATATATATATATAAAACCAACCTCTTACTGCAAGGCATCTGCAAAAAGCCTGACAAAGTGGAGGGATAAAGGGCAAACAATAATGACATCTTTGAAATGTTGCTGTTATACATGTAGACGTCTGCTAGAGTAGCATGGTTTGGTTTAGCATGTAAGTCCTGATACATTCCAGGTCTGAAACACAAATAAATGTCATCATTTACTGATGTCAATACGGACATCACCCAGTGATTTGTCAGAAACCCAAAACTGTTATGGGGAACAGACCAAACATATGAGCCATGCATCTGGACAATGTCTAGACATCTGGACAGTGGAGAGGTATGACTGCAGTCATGTAATAGAAGAGAAAAAACAGTCAGAGCTGCAAACCATTTCACCAGCACCTTCTGAATCACAGTAAGGCCAACACAATACTACCCTAAATCAGATCTGGGGAATTATCCATGTATTTCCAAATATATCATGCACTACAGGGATGGAACTGTATGGAAAAGCAGATATTGGTGCGGAAATGTCCACCCACAACCATTTTCACCACAGTCACAGCAACATACCAGTACCCCAAATGAACTCTAGAGTAGCACAACTGTTTGAACAAACATATCCTGATTGCCAGTCACACACTACACTGACATATACTGCCCCAACTCACAGTCTACTGGGAATACTGAGGTGTTACAGGACATTTCACAGTCTGCCCCTACAAACATATACAGCTGATAGACCACCAGCAACTGTAGCAGCATGGACAGTCAGATAGAAAAGGATCTATGACACACATATCTGCTACTCTCTCTACTCAGCTCAACAAACATAGGTTCATAGGTAGGTACTAGGCAATTGGCCCTAGGGCCTATATAAGCCTAGCCAAAAAGGTACCCTGGCTTTTGCCACCCAAGAAAATTATTTTCCTGTGCCCATGTCAAGCAGCACCACAGAAGTGATCCCCGGGGTGAGTTTCCTGTTTCCAATCCAATCAAGATTTTTCTTGAAGAGTGCTAATGAGGAGCTTTGTTTGATGTAGATAGATAGTTTGTTTCAGAGTATGGGAAGTCTTTGGGACAGGAATCTGTTTATTATTGTGGTGACAAGGTTTAGGTCCCTAGAGCATGTAGCTCAGAGGGACTGGGATTTCTTTAAGTGGAGCATGTCCAACAGCTCTAAGTTTGACATAGCTTTATATGTTAAGCAGAGATCACCTCTGAGTAGGTGATATGCAATGGTGTAAAGCTGGAGTTTTTTGAGTAGGTCTGCGTAGGGCATCTGTTTGAGGCTGGTAATCTCTTTGTGAGGTATTTCCGTGGCCTTTCCAGTTGTTGTAGATGTCTTGTGAGGTACATACCAAAAGGGGCATTGTACTCTATAATGGGTCTAATGAGTGACGAGCAGAGGAGAACAATGACCTCTTTTTTACTGGATGAGAAACCTTTTGTGATGAGGTGTGCCACGTAGAAGAATTTCCTGACTACTGTGGCGATGTGATTATCAAAGGAGAGACTACTGTCCACCTGTGTCCCAAGGTCTCTTATACTTTCAGTGTTAAGTAGACTACCGCCTATGTGGTAGTTCATGGGTACAGAGTTTTTACCAAAGGGGATGGCAATGCACTTTTTGGCATTGAGCTTGAGACCATGGCTTTGACACCAGGCATCTGTCTCAGTGAGGTCCTTTAGTAGGATGTCCACATCATTAGGAGTTTCAATTATGGCTCCTAGTTTGCAGTCATCTGCAAACTTCATTAGCCAAAGACCTTCTGTGTTAACCTGTACTTCAAAGAAGTAGATACCAAACAGGAGAGGACCCAGGACTGAACCCTGTGATACTTCACTTGTCACTGGTCTGAAGTTGGATTTGAAGTCTGCTACTTTCACAGTGTGGGTTCTGTCAGTGAGCCAGTTGGTAACCCATCTTGTGACATAGATATTTATACCTAGTTTAGTGAGTTTATCTATAATTCCAGAGTGGAGGATGGTGTTGAAAGCCTTGGCAAGATCTAGATAGGCTCTGCGGACCACCTTTTCCTCGCCTACAGCTTTGGTGACTACTTCAAAGAAGTCTATCAGGTTTAGGAGACATGATCTGCATTTTATAAACTCAAACTGCGTGGGGTCCAGAGTTTGGAGATTACCAATGTCTTTGTTTGTAAGTTCCATGATGGTACGTTCCATGGCCTTGCAGACCAGGCTCATCAGGCTAATGGGGCTGTAGTTTCCGGGGTCCATGGTGGTTCCCGCTTTGTGGAGTGGGATAACCATCGCTGTGTACCATTCAGTGGGCACAAACCCTTAGGTGAGGCTATGATTGAACATGGTACTTAGGTGGGGTGCCAGTTCGTTCTGTAGTTTGTGTCGAACGCAGTCTGGGATGTTGCCAGGTCCCATGGATGCTGTTTTCTTGGCTTTGGAGAGTGTGGTTTTTACCTGTGCAGCTGTGATTACAGGAACTTTGCATTCTTCCTTTAGGGGCTGAGAGGGGGGTAAAGTTAGCACTGAACCTATCTGCCAGGATGTTGGCAATATCAGTTGGTTCTGTATATTTAGTGCCATTGTGCTGTAACTCATAGCAGATCTGAGTATTGCCTTTGAAATTCTTGACATAGCTTTAGAATGCTTTGTGGTTGTCTTTAGAATCAGTGTTGATTTTGTTTTCATAACTAGCTTTGGAGGATTTTATAAAGGATCTCAGCTTCTTACTGAGGCTGAACAGGGAGTTCCTCCAATCATAGGATTTTACTCTTTTTTGCAACAGTTTCTTTCTTCTGTTATAGAGTTTGTTTATGACAGGGGATCACCAGATTGGCTTCCTTTTTTTGGATGATAGCATCTTGGTTCTGTTAGGGATAGCACGATCCATGCACTCATGTAAGAGCTTATAAAGTGCATTTGTGTAGGATTCAGCAGTCGTATCTCTATTGTCCATCTACATGGGTGTTGTGAAGTTTGCCTCTTCTGTCTTAAGAAGCATGAAGTTGGCTTTGGAGAATTTATTTACAGTGGTTTCCCTAATGGGGGGAGGGGGTGGTATATGGATCTCTAGGATGATTAGCTTTTGATCAGATCTGACCAACAAGGAATTGACCTCTGGTGTGGATCACCGGTCACCCATGTTGGTAATGACCAGGTCTAGGATATTGCTGATCCTGGTGGGGGTGTAGATAAGTTGATCCAAGGCATTGGAATTTATGAATTCCAGAAAACACTGAGCAAAAGAGTTGGTACATGAGTTGCAGGGGAGGGTGGCCTAATGGTTAAGGTGTTTGCCTTACAAACACAAAGTGCAGGGTTTGAATCTCACAAGGGATAATTTGCTAGGCTTAAAATGGCTCACAAGGTCAGTTAGCTTGGTACTAATCTATGAACATATGAACCAATTTTCCCAGTTAATGATGGGGTTGTTGAAATCGCCCATTATTAGAGTGTTGGTTGTACCCTGTTATTTTCCAGTGTATCAAGAAATGAGGAGTGGGAATCCAGGGGCAATGTGGGGGATTACACGCAACACTGCTACACAATCTTGGCAGTCTGTTAACAATAGTCAGACATACATAACTCTCAACTGTACAGATTTCCACAGAATGTCCAGGGTGTGGGACCATATTTATGGCCGCTGCAGCATACCACTTCCAGGTGTCTGCTAAGTCACTAGGATGATATCATGAGTACAGTCACTGAATAATGATATGACATGCCTCTAAACCTCTTACTGCAAGACATCTGGACAAGCCATGACATACTTGGGGGAATAGGGGTCTGAAAAGAGGGACATATATCACATAATGATGTTACAAACTGAAACCTTTGCTGGTGTTACAGGGTCTGTTGTAACATAACATCCCTGAAGGATATGATGCCCAAAATACTAATGGGTGTCAACATTTACAATCCTCACATTATCTTACTGATTTCTCAAAAATAGATATTGTCTGATGAACAGACCAAACATAGCAGGCAAACCTTTGGAAAGTCTGTGGACATCTGGACAGTTGACAGGTATGTCAGAGACATATCACTGTCAGCCGTCAAGTCATGAAGAAAATGCATGCCCAGACAAACCCTGTTAATCTGGCAATCCGCTATGTGTATAACAGCAATACTTACTTACAATCTGTACCCAATTCTGGAGCTTTGTCCCCCATGTTGTTGGGCTATCTCCACATGTTCATAGGTTCATAGGTTACTACTAAGCTAACTACCCTTATGGGCCATTTTAAGCCTAGCCAATTACCCCATGTCAGAATCAAGCCCTGCACCTTGTGTTTATAAGGTAAGCACCTTAACCATTACGCCAACCTCCCACAAAATGGAATGTGCTGCAGTGGGACTCAAACCAGGAATCCCTACTTGTAAGGTGAATGCTCTGCCCACTACACTATTGCTAAACTACTTGTCCTGAGAGGTATTTCCACCTACTGTCTGTGAAGTTCTAGCCCCCACACCTCGATAATGTCCTTCACACAGGCAAGGAAAAGGGGCAAGGCCCACATGAAGGACTTAATTGTAGCACTGTGTTGCTATGGCATTGGCTAATGGAAAGGCAATGCAGTTGCTCTGGATGCAAGTAGCAAGAGGGAGACATTGATTGGTGCACAGGCCATCACCTGTTCATGAGCATTACCTACAAAAGGCAAGCTGCTGTCTATGCAACCCAGGTCTAAACCCATCTGCACAAAGACAGACTGTGACTACACAAACCTAACCATTTCCATTATTCTGAGGAAACTCTTCAGCACTATAACAGGTATGTCAATCACGTAGGCTTGTAATGGAAGGCAGAAGGAGGGATGCAATAATGTCAAATAGGAAGTTAAACACTAGGTTGCAACAAGACCTGCTGGACTCACATGCTTCTGTCTGGCACCTATGGCCATTCCTGCTTGCCCTGTCTGCATTGACATGGATCACATCTCCGGCCCCTGAGTCACCCCAGCAAAGGTCAGCTCATGTATGACTACTACTGGAGTGTCTGTTGTCCACTACTGAGTGTGACACTGCTAGGCCAGTTACCTGAGATGTTGTAAATATTCATATGTCACCTGTGAATGCTACTATGATGTATATGCTTGAAGCAAAGGTTATGTTACAAAGATTTACATACTGGAAGGGTTATGAATAAGTCACACAGACAAGGAACTTATCCTTGCACAAATTGTAGTTGCTGTGCTGACATTATCACTGAAATTAAGTTCGTACATCCACTTACAAAATGCACCTATATATTTGAATGCTATGCCAATTGTAATACGGCGCAGATTGTATATTTACCAAAGTGCCAAAATTGTCTCTGCTTCTATATAGGAAAAAGTACCAGAGGACTAAGAGATCTTATAACTGAACACAGATCTGACATTAAAAGGAATGTATCTACTAATGCAATGTCTAAGCATATTACCGAGAAAGGTAATGACCATAATTTCAAATTTAGGGTGATTAAGGTAGTAAATAAGAGCATAAGAGGGGGTGATGTTAATAATATGCTTGAGAACATAGAATTTGCTTGGATTACAAAGCTACAAGCAGATGTATACCCTGGTATTAATAATGCGATAAGCATAAAACCAGTTATATGTAAAAAAACAACAAAAGTTTCAGTAATTGTACTAGTTAATGTGTTTATATTGTAAAAATGATATTTTAGTTATTTTTAGATTTGTGTTTTACTTAGTTAATTATATGGTATGTTTTTACTGGATGGGCTGTGTCACATGTTTTTTATTACTGCTATTTATTTGAATGGAGAATTGAGCTTGTTATGTACTAGCACTGAAGAAGGGGAAACCCAAAAGATTTGCTGTTGCTGAAATAAAGTGGAGAAATTAGTTGATCGTTTCTGTTATCCTTGTTTTGATTTGGTTGCATTGACATGGATCACATCTCCGGCCCCTGAGTCACCCCAGCAAAGGTCAGCTCATGTATGACTACTACTGGAGTGTCTGTTGTCCAATACTGAGTGTGACACTGCTAGGCCAGCTACCTGAGATGTAAATATTTATATGTCACCTGTGAATGCTACTATGATGCATATGCTTGTCTTACAAAATTAAGGGACTTATATAGGGTATGTGCATAGTACACAACAGGCGCAAAAGTATGTGTTGAACTGTAAGTTATATACTGAGCCCATATGTGACAACTGTCCAGACTTTTTCAGACTGACCACATGTCTGCCTCATATTTGTAGTCAATGCCTCATACAGTTGTGTATTCTCTGGCACATCACTGGCAACCCATTATAGACTGAAGTCATAACATAATAGCATACATTTGATTGTCAGATGTCATATCCTGTGGAGCAGACCTGTGAATGCGACACCATCTTTGCTGGCAACTGTGTTTCAGCTAGATTCATAAAGTGATACCATTTTCTGGACTTTGCCCACCAGTGATGTGTGCCTTTGTGCAGATGTCTCGCTCTAACAGGAGCTAGGGATCTTAGCATGAAACCCATGTCAATTCAAGCATATCTTCTTTAGGATGCTGACATTTGTGCAGTCATTGACACCTGCCTTGTAGCTGTGGAGAGCACACTAACCTTGCCAGGTTACTCATCCCATCATATGTTTAGACCCCAAATGGAAGGCTGCAAAGCCACAGGAAGTGGAGTGTTGAACATTATCATACACATACACACCTCCAGGCTGGCGAAACAGTATGACACATGGGACACATCCTGAATGCAGTAAACAGTTGACAAAACACCTACTCAAATCATAGCTAGCTACAGGCCTCTAACCATGACTATGGACACCAACCAACACCTATTGGAACTTGCTGGTCACTGTCAGGATTCAATTGTGTACCATACTCCTGGGTGACTTTAACTACCCAACCATAGTGTGCATGACCTATGCCACTTGAATATGAATGCATAGAGGTTCTTCGTCTTTGTCAATGGCAATGCAGTGGATCAGCTGGTCAACACTCCTGTGACAGGTTTTAATATCCAGTACCTGGTCCTAACCAACATGAGTAGCCACTGTAGCACTCCTACAGTGTCATCCTCCTCGGTAAGATCTGACCACATAGCCATCACTGTTCAGTTCACCATCTTCTCTGCCCACTCCCTTGTCAAGGTCAAACAAAATTATCTTTATACAACTGACTATAAATCTCCTAAGAGCAGGTAGAAGTAGCTTTACAGCCAATGTCCCATCAGCTGGAACGAGCAGTAGTGTCCAGGCCCACAGCACAATACTATGTGGACCCCTACATAGCTGCATGGACTCAGCAATATCTGACAGGACAACACCATCTCCCTCAAGTTAGGGTAAACATCTGTGGTGGACAGCAGCAATACACAAATTCCATAATAGGTGGAAATAATTGCTGAACAGGGCCAAGAAGGAACACATGCCTTATTGGAAGCCATGTCACCTTGGTCTGCACAAGCAAATAAGGTCACAGTGAATCACCCTAAGGCTATCTTTGAGTGCAAATTGGACACATCCACCAAGGCCTATCACTAGGCCTTCCATACACGTCTGCAACTCCAGAGGCAACACACAGATGTGCTCTGTAGTGGTGGTCAATAACACCACATACACATATGACATAGATATAGGCAACCAGCTGCAGACAGTGTAAACATCACACCCCTGCCCCCCCCCCCCCCACTGGTACACATGTGCATGCACAACACCTGCCCTCCTCTCCTCATCATCAGGAAGCAAGTCCATAATGCCCTCTCAAAGGCAACACACAATAGTCTCCACAGGCCTGATACCATCCCTGGCTGCATCATACATGAACACAGGCATGAGCTCTCAGATCCATTACACACTGTAGCCAACCAAAGCCTGAGTACCGGTGTCATCCCATCTGCACAGAGGACAGCTACTGTCACCCTATACACAAAGACGGAGCAATCCATATGCATGTCAGCCTAACTAGCCTGCGCCGCAAGGGCATGGAAGGCAATATCAAGGACATTATGAACAGGGACATCGTCAACCTCAAAATGCCTGGGCCCACACAGCATGGTATTGTAAAAGTGATATCAGGCTTGCTAAACCTGGTCAATCTCTCTGAAGTGGTCAACAAACACAGGGACAAGGGGAAGATGGTGAACAATGCCTACCTTCACCTAGCCCAGTTCTTTCACAATAATCCCTAGATGGCCAGGATATACATACCTAAACAGCTAAGCATCAACCTGTATGTTACCAGATGGAAAGCTAACTGGCCCAATGATAGTACCCACTCGGCCAGAGCAGTGGAACCCACCTCTTAGTAGTAGGGTCTTCCAAAGTGGTGTACCCCAAGGATCGGTCTGGGGTCCTCTACTGTTTGAGATATACGTATCTGGGTGCAGGACAAAAGCAGTGGTCTGTGGCCGACCAGGTGTACAGATGCTTGCAAACTAGCCACTGTTTTACATTCCCCTATTGATGGGAGCATCCCCAAGAGGCCCTCACCCAATTAATGACTGGTGCAAGAAGCATTTCTGCAAACTGAATTCCAGGAGAGGCATCATTCTCCCTGCTATGGCAGATGTCATCCACAATAATTATGACAGTAATAATGTACTGAGCATGCAATCAGGTGTGAGGTGACTTGTGCACCGAGGTTGGTAGCAACCTGACAGTTTCTCACTGTGTGGGCACCATTGTACGGAATGCTGTCTACATGGCCCATCCCAAAAATACAGGTATGTCATCCAGGAATCAGGGGGCCACAACATCCCTGTACCGCCCTTATTAGATGCATTACCAAGTACAATGGCTCCTTTGGCATGTACCTTGCTAAGCAAATGCAGCAGTTGCAGAGACCACATAGGTTCCTGACCAGGCAAATTCAGGGTCTGTCTGTAACACCTATCCAATACAGCACCAAACAAAATGAATCCACTTAGCCTTGCCAAAGTCCCGCGAATCCAAAATAAGCAAAACAGAAGAAAAGATGGCAGGACACTGCTGTTGCTCAATAAAACTTTTAATAAATACTTTAAAACAAGTAAACGAAGTAATCCAAATGCAGACAAAATGAAAAAAGGTTAGCGCTTTCGGGTTACACCCTTCATCAGACAACAAACACTGCATGCACATTCTTTTTAAAAAGAGTCACAACCAATAAAAACCTTATAGGTCAATGAAACACATGCCTCTTCAGGAGTGTGGGTTTTAAAGGAATAACATCATTTAAACCTGGGGGTAGGTGTGCCATTAAGTCTATAATCCATTTAGTTTCATCCAAGGCAGTCTGCAGCCTGACATCCCCCCCCTGATTATTCATTCTAATGTTAACTATCACTCTAAATGAAAAGCTATGTGTTGGATGTATACATATGTGCTTATACAAGGCATTGCTGTCATCCCTATTCCTTATACTTCCTAAATGTTGTAGGATTCTCACCTTAAACATGTTTGTGGTCATGCCCACATAGAAACTGGGGCATTTTGTGCATTCAGCCAAATAGACCACATTTGAGGTCCTGCAAGTGGCTCTACCCTTAAAAACAACACTCTTCCCGGTGGTTCTATGTATGAAGTTAACCTCTTTATTGATAAAGCTGCAAGCTTTACACGTACCACATGGAAGTGTACCTGCCCCGCTCTTAAATGGCCTGCTCTCAGAGAGACTATTCTCCTTACATAAAATGTCACTCAAGTTCTTATTCCTTCTATATTGAAAATAAGGTCTGTTATCGATTAGCCCCTTTAAACTGGTATCACTGGTGAGGATGTTCCAGTTGTTGTTAACAATTCTACAGATGTCACTGATGTTGCTCCCATAGGTAAACAACAACTTGGTGCCTCTCTGTATGGTGGTATCCTGCACGGTCACTACGGGAGCCTGGAGCTGATTCCTATTGAGCCAAGGTCTAGATTTAGTCTGTCTATGGATCTTACCATTATCTATAGCGTTCCTTACCATATTCTTCCCATAGCCTCTCTGCTCAAAGTGCCCGTTAGATTCACTAACTCTTGTTCAAATTGCTTGTCATCTGTGCTAATCCGGGAGACACGACTCACTTGCCCTCTAACAATGTTTGGGAAAATGTGGCGAGGATGCATGCTGTCGTAAGACAGCAGGGTATTTTTCCAACAGTCTTTCTTGTGTAGGCTAGATGAAAAGCCTACTTGTTGTTGTGTGACCCTCACATCTAAAAAATCTATAGAGTGGTAAGATGTGTTCGCACTAAACTTAAGGAAGGTGGTGGTAGTATGTAGGTATGACAAAAAACTGTTAAACTTGTCATATTCTCCATTCCAAAGAATAAAAATATAATCTACAAATCTAACATACATCAAGATGTGATCCTTCCAAGTAGCATTTCCCAAAATATTCGTCATTTCCCATTTTGAGAGGACAAGGTTCGCATAGGTATTGGCACAGAGTGTGCCCATGGCTACACCCTGTGCTTGCCTATACGTGGAGCCAGCTCCCAGAAAAACATTATTGTCCAGTACTAACGTTAACAGATCCCTAATGAGTTCTATTTTGTTCTCAGTGACACCCAAACCTGTCAAAAGTTCAATTATAGAGGTAATACCATAATCATTGTTAATCACTGTAAAAAGACTGTTAATGTCTAGTGTCACCATAAGAACATTATCTACATTGGCAGGTTTGATAACATTCCCCAAGATCTGTAAAAAATGCCCTGTGTCTATCAGGATATTATCCATTTGTTGGATATAAGGTTTTAATAAAAAAAAAGCTTGCAGCTTTATCAATAAAGAGGTTAACTTCATACATAGAACCACCGGGAAGAATGTTGTTTTTAAGGGTAGAGCCACTTGCAGGACCTCAAATGTGGTCTATTTGGCTGAATGCACAAAATGCCCCAGTTTCTATGTGGGCATGACCACAAACATGTTTAAGGTGAGAATCCTACAACATTTAGGAAGTATAAGGAATAGGGATGACAGCAATGCCTTGTATAGGCACATATGTATACATCCAACACATAGCTTTTCATTTAGAGTGATAGTTAACATTAGAATGAATAATCGGGGGGGGGATGTCAGGCTGCAGACTGCCTTGGATGAAACTAAATGGATTATAGACTTAATGGCACACCTACCCCCAGGTTTAAATGATGTTATTCCTTTAAAACCCACACTCCTGAAGAGGCGTGTGTTTCATTGACCTATAAGGTTTTTATTGGTTGTGACTCTTTTTAAAAAGAATGTGCATGCAGTGTTTGTTGTCTGATGAAGGGTGTAACCGAAAAGCTAACCTTTTTTCATTTTGTCTGCATTTGGATTACTTCGTTTACTAGTTTTAAAGTATTTATTAAAAGTTTTATTGAGCAACAGCAGTGTCCTGCCATCTTTTCTTCTGTTTTGCTTATTTTGGATTCGCAGGACTTTGGCAAGGCTAAGTGGATTCATTTTGTTTGGTGCTGTCTTTTTTCCTACAAGCCATGCATGCTGCTGATACTATGGGTGAGTTGAATAACCCCCTTGTAGGAGCTTCTGAATCTGGACCGATAAATGGTTGTTGGTCCAAGAAGCTTCTTACACCTTTTTTAAATCCGCTTCTTAACTTGGGTTTTGATACAGCTAAAAATAGAAAAGGAAGTAATGATATGCCTGCACCTGTTGATAAAACATTTGAGGACTTGCTGAAAGATTTGAACTTTAAAATGAATAAATTACAACATTTTCAGTGGCAAAAATTTCATTTTGAAGCTTGCCTTGAATATGGCATTGTACCTAGAGGCATGAGAGTCATGTGTATGCCGGCACAAAGAGATCGTTTCCCTGAATTGCTGGCTAAATGGCAGGCACTAAACATAGACACCAGTTTTAAGTACATGGAACTGCTTATCAGCTTCTTTGCACCTGAAATGGAAAAGTTAAATGAGGAGGTGAAGCTCCTCCTGTGCAAATTAGAGGGTGACTTTACTGACTCTAGAAGTAAGCAACGCTTACAACAGATATGCGGAGCACTTCATGACAATGCCGAGAAATTA
The DNA here is from genome assembly GCF_019279795.1 of Protopterus annectens. Taxonomy (NCBI): domain Eukaryota; kingdom Metazoa; phylum Chordata; order Ceratodontiformes; family Protopteridae; genus Protopterus; species Protopterus annectens. Next base: position 1,665,898,372 of record NC_056733.1, on the reverse strand, counting down.
CGTCTTGATAAGTTAAACAAAATTAAGAGGGATCATGAGGATTTCTCTAAAGGAAATATCTTCATTTGGCCCAGAAATCCACGGTATCAGAGGGATTCCAGAGCACAAGATGAACGGTTGAGAGAGACACACACCTTTACAGAACGCACTGGGCATTCCAGGGACTCCAGAGAACGAGCAGGGTTGCCAATGGCAGCAGGCGTCACAGCAGGACGCACAGAGCCTGCTCACGTCATCAACGGATGACGTAACACCATTGCTGACACAGTTGATCCACTTTCACCCCCCGTTCACCACACACAGGGAGGTGACACTGACAACGGGACTTTTTCCACTCACTTGATCCCGGACATCGATACCAACAGTGCCGGCTTGCGTAGCACTGGGCAGCAGTGCATGACCAAAGCCGGAACATCTTCTGCAACGGCTGAGAATGATGTCCTGTCGATTGTTGCACAAGATATGGAAGAGGTTACAGCAGGGACTGGAGCACGGCCCAAGGCATCGCAGGGACGTAAGCGTTTTTTGGAACTTTTACCGGCGCCCGTCAAGAAGAGAGGGGCCGGGAGAAGATCACAGAGCGACGACAGGGAGGCTGGGAAGAGGAGAAGGATTCTCCAATGACTCCTGGCTTCTGCAATAACATTGTTTATAATTTATCATCACACTGTCTAACCACGGACGAGTTGTTCGTCTTGAACAAGGGACTAACTTTTGTGCCTAGCAATCCTTGTATGCATAATGAGGTAATTACTGACATCATGTTATTTTGTAGAAATATGATGCTGAAGAGCATGTTTGGTAATGATACATCTAACTGTAATGTACCTAAAAAAGCAAGTGGATTTATACCACAGCTCTCACCCACCTTACATCTTTTTTTGAGTGCTTGTGAGAAAGATATGGCCAAGTATTATACTGAAGGTCTCTTTTCCAAATACTATAATTTAACTATAGAGCAGACCACAGCTTTGAAGGGATTAGCTAACAACGCTTCTATAACAATAAAAAAGGCGGATAAGGGGGGAGCTATTGTTTTAATGGACACTACATGGTACAATGACAAAATAAAACATTTGCTACAAGATGATATGGCTTATATAGAGATTAATCCTGTATCTGTAAAACATATAGTTGATAAAGTACATAAGAAGTTAAATACCCTGAAGAACAACTTCAGTATCACTGAAGAGACTTATCAGTTTTTACTGATAGAGAAACCAGTAATCCCAATATTTAAGGCACTACCCAAATTGCACAAATGTTTGAATGACCCACCCCTTAGGCCGATTGTTTCGGGCAGGGGATGGGTAACCGAAAATGTCTCCATATGGATAGATTTTTTTATTAAAACCTTATATCCAACAAATGGATAATATCCTGATAGACACAGGGCATTTTTTACAGATCTTGGGGAATGTTATCAAACCTGCCAATGTAGATAATGTTCTTATGGTGACACTAGACATTAACAGTCTTTTTACAGTGATTAACAATGATTATGGTATTACCTCTATAATTGAACTTTTGACAGGTTTGGGTGTCACTGAGAACAAAATAGAACTCATTAGGGATCTGTTAACGTTAGTGCTGGACAATAATATTTTTCTGGGAGCTGGCTCCACGTATAGGCAAGCACAGGGTGTAGCCATGGGCACACCCTGTGCCAATACCTATGCGAACCTTGTCCTCTCAAAATGGGAAATGACGAATATTTTGGGAAATGCTACTTGGAAGGATCACATCTTGATGTATGTTAGATTTGTAGATGATATTTTTATTCTTTGGAATGGAGAATATGACAAGTTTAACAGTTTTTTGTCATACCTACATACTACCACCACCTTCCTTAAGTTTAGTGCGAACACATCTTACCACTCTATAGATTTTTTAGATGTGAGGGTCACACAACAACAAGTAGGCTTTTCATCTAGCCTACACAAGAAAGACTGTTGGAAAAATACCCTGCTGTCTTACGACAGCATGCATCCTCGCCACATTTTCCCAAACATTGTTAGAGGGCAAGTGAGTCGTGTCTCCCGGATTAGCACAGATGACAAGCAATTTGAACAAGAGTTAGTGAATCTAACGGGGCACTTTGAGCAGAGAGGCTATGGGAAGAATATGGTAAGGAACGCTATAGATAATGGTAAGATCCATAGACAGACTAAATCTAGACCTTGGCTCAATAGGAATCAGCTCCAGGCTCCCGTAGTGACCGTGCAGGATACCACCATACAGAGAGGCACCAAGTTGTTGTTTACCTATGGGAGCAACATCAGTGACATCTGTAGAATTGTTAACAACAACTGGAACATCCTCACCAGTGATACCAGTTTAAAGGGGCTAATCGATAACAGACCTTATTTTCAATATAGAAGGAATAAGAACTTGAGTGACATTTTATGTAAGGAGAATAGTCTCTCTGAGAGCAGGCCATTTAAGAGCGGGGCAGGTACACTTCCATGTGGTACGTGTAAAGCTTGCAGCTTTATCAATAAAGAGGTTAACTTCATACATAAAACCACCGGGAAGAATGTTGTTTTTAAGGGTAGAGCCACTTGCAGGACCTCAAATGTGGTCTATTTGGCTGAATGCACAAAATGCCCCAGTTTCTATGTGGGCATGACCACAAACATGTTTAAGGTGAGAATCCTACAACATTTAGGAAGTATAAGGAATAGGGATGACAGCAATGCCTTGTATAGGCACATATGTATGCATCCAACACATAGCTTTTCATTTAGAGTGATAGTTAACATTAGAATGAATAATCGGGGGGGGGGGATGTCAGGCTGCAGACTGCCTTGGATGAAACTAAATGGATTATAGACTTAATGGCACACCTACCCCCAGGTTTAAATGATGTTATTCCTTTAAAACCCACACTCCTGAAGAGGCGTGTGTTTCATTGACCTATAAGGTTTTTATTGGTTGTGACTCTTTTTAAAAAGAATGTGCATGCAGTGTTTGTTGTCTGATGAAGGGTGTAACCCGAAAGCGCTAACCTTTTTTCATTTTGTCTGCATTTGGATTACTTCGTTTACTTGTTTTAAAGTATTTATTAAAAGTTTTATTGAGCAACAGCAGTGTCCTGCCATCTTTTCTTCTGCTATCCAATACAGGTGAGCTGAAAGCCCTGTCTCTGTATTCAGTCTCATACAGATTGATCATAGGTGACCTGTGTCTAGCATACAAGGCCATTTCCAAACCAGCCTTGATGGTTTTTCAGCATATTTGTAAAACAAACCCCACTCACACATCATGTGCGCAAGGCCCTCGCCTGGTCTGTGACATATATAGGACTTGTTGGCAGGATAGTGTAGTGTCCCACACAATACACTGTCTGTAAAATACACTTCCTCATGTCTAGCAGAGTACACGTACAGCCCTTTTGAAGAATATGCTGGGTGATTGTATGGGAAATGGATGGGACACCTGTGGGATCCCACGTGTGTCCCAGCTGGACAGGGGAAACAGGTGCTGGCTTGGAAGGGACATGGGTGAAAGTCTGCGCCAGGCTTATGAGGGCATCAGAGCAAATAGCCTGGTATTATCTTATGAGATTATGCACCTAGTACTTTACATGTTTCATAGGTTCCTAGGTTCATACTAGGCTATCTGCCCTAGGGCATTTATAAGCCTAGCTAGAGTGTGTTTGGCTTTTGCCACCCATTTTAAATTAATTTTGCTATGCCCTTTTTCGAGGTTAGTATATTGTGCCTCTGTCTAACAGTGACACAGATGTGATACCCGGGGTAAACCTATGATCCCCCATCCACTCATCAAGATTCCTCTTGAAGAGAGTCAATGAGGGACTCAGCCTAACCTGGACTGGGATTTTATTCCAGAGTGAAGGGAGCCTCTGGGTTATGAATCTGTCCCTTCAGCATGTCCTATTTATTTCAGTGCTGAGGTTCAAGTCTCTCGAGCACGTAGCTCGATGGGATTTGGATTTTCTGAGGTGCAGCATGTCCGTTAATTCCGGGTTGGACATGGCTTTATACGTCAGGCACAGATAGCCTCTGAGCAGGCGGTATGCCACTGAGTAGTGCTGGAGTTTCTTTAACCGGGCAGCATATGGCATCTGTTTGAGCCCTTTGATCCTCTTGGTGAGGTACTTTTGGGGTCTTTCCAGTTGCTGCAGGTGTCTGGTAAGGTACATCCCAAAAGGGGCATTGTACTCAATTATGGGCCTGATGAGGGATGAGTAAAGAGGCACGATGACCTCCCCTGATCTAGAAGTGAATCCCTTCATGATTAGGTGGGCTATATAAAATGTTTTTCTAACCACTTTGGCCACTTGGTTGTCAAATGAGAGATTGCTATCAACTTGGGTCCCCGGGTCCCTAATTACTTCTTCCGTACTTAATGGATTCCAACCTATATGGTAATTTGTGGGCACTTTTTTTTTGCCAAAGGGGTTGACTATACACTTTTTGGCGTTTAGCTTGAGGCCATGGCTCTGGCACCAGTTGTCTGTTTCTATGAGGCCCTTTTGGAGGATGCTTGTGTCGGCTGGAGAGTTGATTATAGCACACAGTTTGCAGTCCTCTGCGAACTTGGTCAGCCACAGTCCTTCCGTGTTGGTCTGTACCTCCAAGAAATATATACCGAACAGGAGAGGTCCCAGGACTGATCCTTGTGGGACACCACTTGTAACTGGTTTGGAGTCTGATATGGCTCCAACAATTCTAACCATGTGGGTTCTGTCCTTGAGCCAGTTTGCAACCCATCTAGTGACATAGGGGTTTATATTTAAGCTGGTGAGCTTATCTATAATGCCCGAGTGGGGTATTGTATCGAAGGCTTTTGCGAGGTCCAGGTAGGCTGTGTGGACCACCTTCCCCTCGTCAATGGCCTTGGTGACTGTTTCAAAGAAATCGACCAGGTTTAGGAGGCAGTATCTGCCCTTAACAAAGCCGAAATGGGTAGGATCCAGTGTCTGTAGGTCCCCAATATCTTTTTTTATGAGGTCCATGATGATCCTTTCCATAGCTTTGCAGACCAAGCTAGTCAGGCTTATGGGGTGATAGTTTCCAGGATCCGTTGAGGCACCACCTTTGTGGAGAGGGACCACTGTTGCTGTACGCCACTCTTTGGGTACATATCCTGTGGTATGTATTGCAGAATGTCCTGCTATGTTGTCTGAAATAAATCCCTGTGAGTCTGAACTGCGTAGGTACTGCAGTGATAATGTATAGTCTTGTTACTTCATCTGTTATCATCACGTATTGTTACACATTGTCATTGTGTGTGGTCTGTATAGCAGTAAGTCAGCTCTTACAGTACATGCGTATGCACTTGGTGACACTGTGTAGCTCACTCCAATAGCCTTGGTATTGGCCACAATTACCATTCTGCTGCTAGGCCCATCACACAGTAGGGTTTGTCATCCTTCATTGTGGGCCTTACAGTACCAGTGAAATATATAGATTGTTCATAGGTTGGTACTAGGCTATCGACCCTAGGGCCTATACAAGCCTAACCATAACAATTCCCTGGCTACTTTTTCCCATATATTTACTTCCCTGGACCCCTGTCTAGCAAGGCGACTGCCGTGTGGCAGGAAAAACTACCATAACGTCTGCCCTGAAGGGCCCATAGGTGTCACAGCTGTGCCAGACTGTACCAGAAGTGTGTGTGTGTGTGTGTGTGTGTGTGTGTGTGTGTGTGTGTGTGTGTGTGTGTGTGTGTGTGTGCGTGTGTGTGTGTGTGTGTGTGTGTGTGTGTGTGTGTGTGTGTGTGTGTGTGTGTGTGTGTGTGTGTGTGCGCGTGTGTGTGTATCAGCAAACATACTACTTGCAGGGTATTAATTTACATATGTTGTCTTCCCCTCACAGGTGATCATAGGGGTTGCTTTCCCTCCCACTCACAACCTGATGTCAGTGACTTAGCGGACTCCAATGATGATGGTAGTCATAGTCCCAGGTGGGGATGTTGGTGCCTGAATCCATGCCATTGTTTGGTATCCTACTTTCACTCACCATGTCCCCCACACACAGTCAGTATGCCCACACATACCCCATCCCCAGCAGCCATGGATAAAGGACAGGTTAAGGATGGTGGCATGGAACAGGCTAGTGTGTTGAGCATGGCGAGTGTGAGTGTAGACACCAGCCATAGGCAGAGAGCAGGCAAGATCACACACAGGCAGATGGACAGGGTTGCTTGACAGAGGACTGCTGCCCATCAAGCCCCTGTCACAAGTGCCACAGTAGGTGTCACCAGAGGCATGGAGGACACAGGCGCGTACTGACTGCAACACCAGACAGATGCTCAGATTCATGAATGCAGTGCTCCCTGCCATGCATGACGACCTCCCCTGCATTTGTGATGCCATACGTCATCTTGCTGATGTCGTGGATAGACAGCGAGGTGAGAAATTGTCAATGCTCGACCGTGCAGTGTCTGTGCTTGAGCATGTGGTGGGAGTAGGGCATCGGCCAGGTGGACGTAGGTCTGCAACATGATCAGCTGTGAGCCCATGTGGCTGTGCACATTCACAGTCCCGTAGTGGCAGTACTGACAGCACTACCAAAGAGAGGGTGCTGTCCACACCACACCAGAGCAGGTCATAGGCACATTGTCCTGGCCAGTCCCATCAGGGAAGTGGATCCAGCAGACAGCAGTGACTATCATGGAGTAGTACTGGATCTGTCCTTGTGCCTGGTGGTGCCAGTGGTACTCCTGGCAGAACCAGTTACCAGATCCCTGCCGGGAGACAGTGAGCTGTACATCCTGCCATGTACGGTCCATGGCTGTCCAATATAGCCCTGTGTCGAGCATCCTCATCGCTTTGTCGTTTGCAGACAAATACACACATCTCTGTCACAGGCCAGTCACCACCAGACATGCACAGCTCTTCTGCCCTGCCCAATTGAACATCACCCCTTCAGACACACACACACACACACACACACACACACACACACACACACACACACACACACACACACACACATGCTGTCAGCCATATGGCCCAGCTTAGGCCTCTGGCAATACAACACCACACCCTGTGCATGTGATGATACTTGTGCCACAACCCTGTTATCCATACCATCGATGCATGGACATACTCATATGGGTCTAATGCACAGGGTGACTATAGTGCAGTGTAGCAATGTCATGCTCTGTAAGGTTCTGTCTGCTGGCAGTAGTTATGAGTACACATCCAGGTGTATGTACCTTGTTAGCCATGATGCACTATTGCTGTTAGTACTGCTGACTGACTGTAGTGTCATGTACTGTATTCTGCTTGTGTTCCAGGTGTCTGTGTGACTGCAGACTGTGGGTCTGCTGACAGTAGCAATGATGAGTAAGGTGGGGTGGAAAAACAGTGACCTTTACATAGCCAAGGTACAGCTGTATATGTGCTTGTTTACCTGGTGTGTTTACATGCAACAGTGTGTGAGGGCAATTATGGCAGACAGTGTAACATTGCATACATACCTTTGACACAGGCCCATAGCCTTCATACGTGTCACCTGAGTGTTCTGTATGACTGCAGGCTCACACATACAGAGAAGGTTACTTGAGTACTGGCACTAGGTCCCTCACAGGCTTAGCCATTACTTCAACTGCAACAGATTCAGCTATCAGCACCTGTTGACCCTGCCATTTCTGTCACATCCACTCAAACATCATACAGTTGATGAGGGTATGCCTGGTACTGTGTATGACAGGTTTGGGGTATGTATTCCTGACACAGGTCAGCCTGTGTCAGTCTAACCTGACAATTACCAGCATGTGTGTCTGCCATCTGATATGCATGTCTAGCCTCTTATGCTGGTAGTCCACATAGAGTCATAGTCCCATACATGGGGCAGCTGGCAAAGGGCTGAGCACAGCCCCTACCTGCACATTCTTACAAAAAATATGGCTAGATACATAATACAGATTGCACAGTGGTATTGTGGTGTGGCAGTGTCTGCCACCACTATTGAAGTGGATGACAATTGTAGGGGCTGTTAGGATTGCCAGTGGTGGGTTCAGAGGCCCTTAACATGTTAAAGCCATCTGATATACACACACACACACACACACACACACACACACACACACACACACACACACACACACACATGCACACCAGTGCATGTGGACATGCATTGACACATACATGCAGATGGAGGTGACACTTAGAGTAGATGACCTACCCATCTATTAATGTACAATACACAGTGATACGACCATTGCACCACATTGGCTTGCTGTTAGAAACTGTGTAACTGTGCTTGTACAGTGGATGACATCTGTATGGGATGACACTAGGTTGATAATGGTAGAGTTCACAGGGTGAAAGAGGCACACAAAATGGTATAGCCATCACATACACACACTGAAGACAGCCACAGGGGCTGTGCATACAGAAACGCATACACAGTTGCCAATAGACATATTAGTAACTCTGTGTAGCCACTTTTATGTACTATAGTGCTGTGTACACATGACATGCTCCACATAGATTATATGCCTGGGACATAACACACAACCTCTTACAACAGGTAATCTTGCAACTGCCTTAATGGATGGTGGGATAACCCACCAGACATAGCGATTGGTTTAATCTACTGCTCCTACAAACCTACACAAGTGATAGAGTGACAGACTTTGTATCAGCATGATGTGTTAGTCAGGTATGGAGTTTGATGCTTGCATGTGTGAGTATGGTAACTTTGACATATTTGGCAATGATATCACAGGAATGCTCATTGTCAGGGGACACAGACAACATATAGTTTGCAAACATGTGGATATCCCATGTACATCTGTACAGATGACTGGTATGGGCTGTATAGTGTACATGGTGCACGTGAGGTAGATGCCATTAACAGGGTCTTTAAAGTGATATCATGGGTAGGGGTTCAGCAGGCCTTAAAATGGTATAACCTACATGCACAACAGCCACAGGAGATATGCTTCATGCGCACTACTATAGTTATCGGTACTGAGATTAAAACCCCTATCTATCTAAGTATTACTACTATAGTATTATGCAGTTATTGCACACACCACATAGTTTAGAGGGCTGACACGTATATACAGGCACATCTAAGGTGAATGACATCAGCAGGCCTTGTAAAGAATGGCAATGGGACATGTACTGGGTGGTACATGCCTCAAAATGGTATAATCCACACCCCCAGATGATAGGATTCCCACACTCACACACACACACACACACACACACACACACACACACACACACACACACACACACACACACACACACACACACACACACACACACACACACACACACACACACACACACACACACACACACACACACACACACACACACAGACACACACACACACACACACACACACACACACACACACACACACACACACACAATCACAGTTGCCAGTATTGAGTTTAGAACCCCTGCCTATCTAGTTATGTGTACTGCAGTATTATGCAGTTATCACATGTGCCACGGAGCTTATAGAATGTAACAGTGTTGCAAGGTATGTTTAAGGTGATTACATCAAGAGCCCTTGTAAAGAATGATAATGAGAAATATACTGGGAGGGAAGGTCATCAAAATACATTACCATCCAAAAATACACACTTACAAACACCTTCACAACACACACACACATTTGGCACAATTGAGTGCAGAACCCCTGCCTATCTAGTTATCTGTACTATACTATTACTTAGTTATTACATGTGCAAAGGAACTTATAGGGCTGAGTGCTCTCCAAAGGTATTTCAAAGGGCAATGACATCAGCAGGACTGCTAAAGTAGGGCAATGGGAAGTGCTGTAGGTGAGAAAGTCCTCAAAATACTTCATCCTACAAACATACACACTTACAAACTTCTGTACATGCATTTATACACAAACATACCCATTTGGCAGACCTGAGTATAGAACCGCTACTTATCTAGTTATTTGTACTATAGTGTTACACAGTTATCACACAAGCTGCAGAGCTTACAAGGCTGACAAGTGCACAAAGGTACTTCTAAGGTGACTGACATTATCAGGACTGCTAAAGTAGGGCACTGGGAAGTGATGCTGGTGGGGAAGTCCTCAAAATACTTCAGCCTACAAACATACACACTTATATAACACACACACACACACACACACACACACACACACACACACACACACACACACACACACATGCACACTTGCCAGAACTGGGAAGAGAACCCCTGCCTGTCTAGTTATTTGCACTATATTGTTACATAGTTATTGCACGCACCATGGAGCTGGGGCTGTGCAAAGGTACTTCTAAGGGGAATGACATCAGCAGGACTGCTAAAGTAGGGCACTGTGAAGTGTTGTGGGTGAGGAAGTCCTCAAAATACATCACCCTATAAACTTACACACACACACACACACACACACACACACACACACACACACACACACACACACACACACACACACACACACACTTACATTTGCCAGGACTGAGATTAGACCCCCTACCTATCTAGTTATTTGTATTATAGTGTTACACAGTTATCGCATGCACTATAGAGGTGTCCAATGGTACTTCTAATGTGAATGTCAGCAGCTGATCTTGTGAAGTAGGGCAATGGGAAGTGTACTGAGTGGGAACAGCCTCCTAATACTTAGACCAACAGACTCTCACAGAAGCATGCACAGAGGCAGGTGATATGATATTATAACCCCCACCTCAGTACTATTACACAATGGGGCTTGCCTTCATGCTGGCATGTGTGACTGGTTATGACCGGTATGCCACTGTACGCAGCAGGACATCATTCTACACCAGTCAGGGTATCCATGTGTGTGACTTATTCTGTGTGTGTCCACCTGTGTGTCTCTCTCTCTCTATCACTGGCTCTCTCTCTCTTCCCCACGTCTATGTGTGTGTGTGTGCTTAACATATTATCTGTAGCCCATATATATGTCTGTGTGTCACATGCAACAGATGCAGATACATCACATATGGGCCACCTGCAGTGAGCTAAGGGTGTTCTTATCAGTGGCAGTAAAGTACAGAGTAAAGTGGTGAACCACTGACAGACAGTTGTTTATAGGATGATAGGTTGCTATGACGTTAGTAGGGTATTGGCTTTGAAGCCCTTATAAGGTTATAAGGGCTTCAAAGCCAATACCCAGATGAGAGTGTAGCCCATATTACAATATGTCAGCACACAGAGCCCCTGTCCAGCAGGGACACAGGTAGGATTACATGACTGTATTTTGTGTTTCCCTTTCAGTTATACAGGGAGCACATCACTAGGGGTATTGAGGCACTTGGCTTGCTGTTGACAGGGAGTGTATTCCACAGCTGGGAGAGTGTGTGTGGTACACATATCTGTCACACCAACAAGCAGTACTGATATCACAGCCTAGGTTGATGCTGTGCCTACAGGGTGATGGATTGGGCCTTGAGTTCCAGATATGCAACAGTCCCATCAAGGCAGGGTCTGGATTGCTTTGTATGCCAGACAGGGGTCACCTCAGCAGAGTCTGTATGGAATGGGGTAGAAGGACAGTGCTGTTAGCCTATCTGTGTAGGGTAGGTGTTTGGAGTTTGGGGTAAGGCCTTAGTGTTTGCAAGACCCTGATGTGTGGAGTCAACATGGTCTGTGGTATGTAGGTCTATGGAGTTCTCATGTGATTTTGCCTCTGAGGTGTCCATTGTTTGGGTTTTGTTTTGTTGCAGACCTCCACTTACATAGGTGTGTGTTGTGTATTTGCAGGTAATGTTCACTGACCCCTTACAATGCATGGCACCTATGTTACTGCACAATCTCTTCTGCTATGCACATTCTCCATTTGTCTGACCAGTGGCACCCCTTCCCCTTATGTGTGTCTCTTTGTCATTCTGTAGTCCAGTCACAGGCTTTGGCCACAGTGGCAGCTATTATTTATTTATAATTCTGATGGGAGCTGGGTACATGCCATTACATCGCACACAGGGTTGTGGACTTCACACCTCTGAGTGTACCTATTTAGCAGGTTGTCTATCACTGCACCATTTCATTTGCTGTGGTCCTTAGTTTGTGTTGCTATATGTTATTATGAGGCTACATATGGGCCTAGCTGTCATACCATCACAGACTGATATCTGCACAGACCCAAATATGACAGTCAGACTATGGCCCACACATGGGGACAGGGTGTTTATAATGTTCTGCTAAACATTGACAGTTGGTAGACCAGTTTGGTAATTGCTTGTTTGCTCTTATGGGATTGATGTCTGCTTTCCCACTGTCTGCCATTGCTGTTTTGACATGACCCTATCTTGTTTTGCAAATAGTTGGCAGGCAAATGCAATGTTAGGACAAGCGGAATAGGTATACAAGGCATACTTGTGATCCTTCTGTGACAACCTGTGTCATTCCAGGGCTATACCTGTTGGCCAGTGACATGTTGCCAGTGCTTACACAGAAAGGTGGCAGACTTTTATACACTGTCAGTACACTGACATTCAGGTGCCTGCTGTCCTACTAGGCACCATACCTCTCAACTTCTGAGAGCCAGACATCTGGACAAAGCCATAAGTGACTGGGGGATGGAGGCCTAAATATAGGGACCATTTTTAAGTACTGGCCTTACAAACCTAGAAAGGTGATTCAATAACAGGTTTTTCATTAGCATGCATGTTTCTATAGGGTATGAAGTCTGACATTACAATCTGTCATTATTTTCTGACCTTAGTCTTACGTGATTTGCCAATGAATTGCCAGACAGCCACTATTTCATGTTATACAGACCACAATTATGATGTAAACCTCTGGACATTCCGCAATAGGTCTGTACAGTTGAGAGGTATGGTAGGCACTGTGTAGGTTACTCCAAGCTGTGTGCTATCCATATGTGTGCCCCCCTGTCCATGACCTGTACAACTTTCCTGCATTAACAGCTATTGGCATCTGGACAGTTTGTACAACTCCTACCGTAGGTGTAGATGACATGCAAAATAGTTGTCACTGCAGTTCTTGGAACATGGCCCTGTCAAAGACAGCACTGTACCTAGGCCACTATGACACAGCATCCGGGAGTAAGTGCTGGCCACATCCTGACAGTATTAACCACACATATACATAGTTCATTGACCCCTGCATATTGTGGACATGCAACAAGTAATCATGTTGATTGGGACAGTCCTGGCAATGTGTGTTCTGCTGCTATTTCCCTGCAAACATACATGTTACTGCATTTCTATGGGAACATGGGGGGACACACCTGCCAAATGTACACATTTGATCAGACTGTGCTGATATTTGCTTTACATTTTGGTTCCATTTAGCATAGTATTGTGCCCTGTCTTGGAGACTAGAGGCATATTACTAAGGACCACAGGTCAGACTGTAATGGCATAATTTGAGTTTCAGACTTCTTACAATTCAGAGCCTTACTGCAACAAGATCTGCTGTGCTATCACTTTGTATGTCTATGGGGGGGCTATTTCATCATTGTCACCATTTGTGGCCCTTTGCCAGACATTTCTTTATGGTTTTCTACAGGTGACTTGCTGAGTGAGGCTGAGGACTGGGTTTGGGACCCCCACGCTGACATCCATGCCTGTGACCTATGACCCCCCCAATTAGTTGGGCCCCCACATATACTGCAGGGGGGTTCAACACCTTGGATGCTACTGCATAGTGTGGGGAAGCCAGTATTGTGAAAACATTTCTGGTGTCCCACATAGCTGTCAGTTGTCTGCTGCTATCCCAGTAGGCCACCCCATTCCTGTGCATGCATGCAGTGATACCATCAATATGCTACCTGAACATACTAATCCATTTATTTATTGTTAAGACTGACTTACCTTGTGCCTGCGGCAGTTGTGACAATGGTGATTGAGGGCTGCCTATGTCGGATGCATGCAGTACCCTGCCTATACATGGTAAGTTACATACACATAAGTGTCATACTTCTCCATAAAGGAGGCAGTTCCACTGAACTGTCAAATTTTAGACCGATAGCTATTCTGTTACATCTAGCTAAAATTATGGAGAAGTGTGTATACATACAGCTCATGCACTACCTCACACAGAACAAGGTGTTGTCCAACTTTCAGCATGGCTTTAAGCCACACCACAGTACTAATTCTGCCCTCCTCTCTTTCTCTAACATCCTTCATAGCCGCTAACAATGCCACTATCATCTCCCCAGAAGCCCAAACTAAACTACTGGGTGTCATAGTTGATAACAACTCAAAGTTTGATGCGCATATCAATCAAACTATCAAAACCATTAATAAAAAACTTGGCTCTCTTTACAGAATCAAACCTTTCCTTACCCCACTTGCTAGAACATCAATTGCCCATTCCCATCTACTATCAACTCTTCTCTACACCTCACCTCTATTTTCCAACTTAAACAAAACCGATCTTAATAAACTATCATCCTGCTACAACCACATTGCCAGATTTGCTACTGGCACAGCCTACCGGGCACAGCACTGTCACTACCTAAATTGCTTAGGATGGATTGAACTGCCTAGCCTACTGCAGTTCAACCAGCTAATAGTGGCACATAAAGTCCTTTACCAACCAGAAAATACACCTGCACTAAAAAATATTATCAACCCCTACACCAGCACCTGGCCACTGTGATCATCCACTAGACTCCTAGTTCAAAGATACAAATCCAACTACTCAGCTGGGGACTCTCTGTTTGCCAACTCTGTTGGAAAAACATGGAACAGACTCCCAGCTGACTTGACCCTAGAATCCTCACTAACTCAATTCAAAAACGAACTCAAGAAATACTTCAAAACTCATTTGTTATGTCCTTGCACTAACACCGACTAGCGACCTCTCTATTACTTAGGTACCTTACCTTCAACTACTTCTAACTTTTTTCTACCACACCATTTCAGGAAGGGTCAATTGTATAACTCCTGCTCAATGTGTCTTAAACCTGAATGTAATGTTATGTATATATAACTTTGAAAATAATGTTATGTTTTATAAAGTGTTTTATAGTAAGTTAGTACTATATGTGCTAAATGCTGGTATTGCTTATGACTGCAATCTGCTTGAAACTAGCATTTATTAAATGTTCAATGTGTATTATTATCTTGGAGCTTTTCTCCCCAGGCCTCTGCTGAAAATGGACATATATCCAGACTATCCCGGTCAACAAATGTAAAATAAAATAAATAAAAAAATAAATAAAGTAGTGTGATGTGTGTGTCATCCATTTTACTGTGTCTGCAAGTCGGAGAGAGGTGTCAGTCCCTGGATCTCTACAGTGTCAGTGTGTGTGCTATGCGTTGCCTCTTTGCCATGGCCAGGGCATACTGGGCACACCTTCATCTGCCTACAGGGGTTGGCTCAGGGGGTTCCTTCTCCAAGTCCCTCTGTGCCTGTGGGGACCTTGGCAATAGTGGGGGGCTGTGTGGCCCTTCCCCGTGCTGTTCCTGCTGCAGCTGTTTCCACAGGATCATATTGTGTAGCATGGCGCATACTATGAACATGTGTGCACATGTAACTGGAGAGTACTGCAAGGCTCCAACTGATATGTCAAGGCAGAGGAACCATGACTTGAGCATCCCAAACACACACTCTATAATGATCTTGGTTTGTGTGTGTGCCTCATTATGGCATTCTTGAATGGGTGTGTGTTCATTTTTTATGGGTGTCATCATCCACGGCTCCAGTGCTTAGCCAGCATCCCCCACCAGATGGCCATATGGGATGTCCCCCCTGGTAAATCCCTGATACAGCTGTGAGGAATGCCAGATGGGGGAATCTTGATAGCTTCCAGGGCTGCCAGCACACACATTAATGATAATGCCCTGGGCATTGCACATGACCTGGCAGTTGATGGAGTGAAATCCCTTGTAGTTTAGGTAGAACCTACCCTGTTCACCAGGCGGTAGTTGGATGTGGATGTGCATGCAGTCTATGGCACCCAGTACCTCTGGGTAGTCTGCTACATTGTGGAAGAGGTGCATACTGCTGGTCCTCTCCTCACAGGTGCTGGGGAAGTAAATCTGTTCACCGGCATGTGGTAGCATGGCAGCCAGGAACTGGTGGAGTACCCTGGATGCAGATGTCTGTGAGACCTCATGATGTCCCCGGTAGGTTATGAAAAGTACCTGTAGATAGTATTCTTAAGGCTACACATACCTTGGTATCCACTGGGGTGGATTCCCCTCTGTTGGTCCTGGGTCTGAGGTGAGACCAGCACTGCTCGATGAGTTGCTGAAGTATGTCCCTGTCCACCCTGTAGCACTCTAGTATCTCCAGATCATGTAGCCCCTGGTAGGTTACCCTGGGTCTGAACACTTTTCCCCTACTCCTCAGTCTGGGATGGTTGCCAGCATTATCCACAATGTTCTCAGCCTGTAGCACATACTGATGTATCAAAGTGAAAGCAGCTCCTATCATTTTGTTGGTTAAAATTCCCCCCAGTGTGTAAACCAATGGTGCAGAGTTTGTGGGAAAAAAACAGACTGAAACGTGTTTGCACAGTTTGTTCTGCAGATGCTGCCTGTATGATTGGCTGGCTATGATACGTTCCACCTGCCTACTATAATATTTGTACTTGATTGTTTTTATTCTGCTATTTCCCTTTTTCCCCCTTCCCATTTCCTCCTGTTTTAAGCCACAAGGTGCACCTCACAAACTTGGTGCCGAAATGTAAACAGTTCTGCTATTTCTGTTTTTTTTTTAAACCTGGTGCACACCGCACAAACCCATTTAGCTAAAGTAAACACTTTGAAGCAGAAATGGCCCTCCCCTGAAAGCGAACATGCTCTTCATTTCATGGAATAAGTCAATACAGCTTCAGACACACTCCCTTGCTTAGTTGTGCTTAGCTAAGCTCAAATGGGAGACGTGGAGCTCCAATGTGCTTACACCAAGCATGATGCACACCCTTTTCAGGACAGTTGTTGCTCCTGCTTACACCACTGCCTTATAGATCCTACATGACTAGGTGCAGTCAGAGAATGGTCTCCCATTTAGTGATTCAGTAAAATATACTCATTTGCTTGCCCCCACTGCCTTAGTCCCTTGTTACTACACTACACCAGTGCCTTCCTCCTTAGCAACTAGTGTTACCTGTTATTGTTTTGATTCTACATGCCATACACTATAATGACAAAATGCATATTTCACTTAAAATTGTCTTTTCACTTTTTTTTTTATCGGCACAATCCCGTTTGCATGCAGCTTGAATGGCTTTATGCTTAAATGGCTGAAATTGACCAAAAAAAAAAAAACTTTGATTTTCATATTTTTGCAACACTTCCATGTCAATGGCCATATTTTTGACCATTGGCATGCCTAATGATTATAATACATGCTTTACTCTGAGCTGTCATGCCCCTATTTTCATTTTTGCAGAAATGTACTCTGTTAGTAACTAAATACATTTCTGCAACTGACAGTGTTCTTGCACGGATGCCTGCTTGCTTACTGAATCATTAAATCACCTCATTTGCATGTTTTTCACAGCAAATGATGTAATTAGCATAATTCAGTGGTGTATGTGCAAGAATAGTGCTAGCAGGCTCGTGCACACCCCCAGCCTTATTTACTGGATCATTCAGCGGCCATATTACATGCAGGAGCTGCTGCACTATTCTTGAATGGAAAAAAGTTGTTATTGAATCCCGGGGAATATGTTTGTAGTAAAAATATTAAAATTTTACCTAAATTCTATACCTGCATTCATTATAACATTAGCATATTATTTTTCAGACTAAATTTATTATACAGTAATTTGGTAAACCTACTAGACAGAAGGTAGTAGGGCTATTTTTTTCAGGTTTTATGTCAAAGAGAGTTTCATAAACACATTCAGATACACATTCCAGTAGCACTTGCATTTGACACTTTCGAAGTGCTATGATCATTAGTAAATTGGTTACATTTGTTCTACAGCCTAATTAATTTTTGCATTGATTATGTTATGTCATTAACGGCAGGAACAAAAATAAATCAGAAGCAATACAAATTAATCTCAATATTTACAATGGTAGC
Source organism: Protopterus annectens (assembly GCF_019279795.1). Lineage (NCBI taxonomy): Eukaryota > Metazoa > Chordata > Ceratodontiformes > Protopteridae > Protopterus > Protopterus annectens. The sequence goes on along the minus strand of NC_056733.1, from coordinate 1,665,880,425 downwards.
TTCCAATAATTAATATGAAGTATTATCTGGCACATGGTACACAAAACTAAAGTTCTCAGCTTCTAATGAGCTACTTCCTGTACAAGGTTTGATTCCTCCCACCTTCATTCTGAACCAATCACTTAACCCCTTCATTCTGAACCAATCACTTAACCACTCATTGCTTCTGGGTTGACCCTAGAAAGGGACACTTGTGCTAAGTGGGCTAACCTGGTTAAAAAATATATAAAATAAATTAAAATAAATGAATACTAAGTAAACTGATGGATTATATTTCTCTGAAATGTATCCACCCTCTGTAAAACCTCACTTTACACAATCTGACATCACACAAGTCAAATTACAAAAAATCCTAAAAGACAGACAGAATACATACTTTTTCTTAAAGCATATCCATAACCTACACATTTTATGAACAAGTGTGACAATATTTATGTTTTTTTTTTTTTTTTTTTTTTTTGCATGGGCAAACCCTGTATAACTCATACCCCTTTATTTCATTATTCTCAATTTGAGGTTACTACAGCATGGAGAAAGAATAGTAAAAAAAAAAGAGATAAAAGGCAGGATGGCAGGTAATTTAACATCGGTTTCACCCATTCTCTGAGGTATAGCAATCTTCGAGCACCTAAACCTCTCTATAGAGGCCCGAGCAGTAAAACACAAGTGTGTGCCAATCCACGTCAATATGCTCAAACAATTGTGATTATAGCTCAGATTGTTCCTTAGCAATGGGGGGATACTTCATTGTTGCTGCTGAAGGCATAAGATTTCCATTCAGAACCTATGTAAGAGTAGTGGTCCATGGGTTCTCAAACTTGGGTTTATCAGCTACACATAAGTAAACAACTTTTCCATTTGTCTACAAATATATCAGATGTTAGCATAGCTTACTTAAGATATTGACTGGCTTTTCAAATAAGCAAGTAAATTCACTGTCACAGATCCAAGAACCTTTACAACATCCAAAATTGTTTTGCAGGAACATGGTAACTGGTGGTGATTGCATGCCAAAAACTGTCAAATGAAAAATGGTCTGCTGGTATACCACAAGTTCCTAGTGGATGCTGAAAACACCACAGGAGAGTTAAAAGTCCAGAATGGGGAATGGCAGATTTCATGTGGAGCTCTATTGTCTGCTGGTTGAGTGCTGTTATCACATGCAGATCATTAAAAACAAACATCTGGAGGTGTCTGCTGGAACAAAAGAAGGTTACATTATCCAAACGTATAAGGATATTCACATCAGTGGAAGATGCACTGAATCCCACAACTGAGAAAGACTGAAAATCCATTTTAGGTCATAAAACTAGAGAAAAAGATTTGTTTAAGAAAATTAGCTTTGAGCCACTCCAGTGGCATAGAGTGATAAAGCCCTGATTATGACCCACCTGACACTGGTTCATTTAGAAGATCAGGAGACTGACAGAGCAACAGTGAAGGTATGGGCATGCCCATCCCAGGTGGCAGAATGTTCTTTGATATACTCCCTAAGGAGAAGAGCATGCTCAAAAGAGGGCAGGTGGCTTGAACATAACAAAGAGCATGGTGGGTGGGGAAAAGGAAGTGGGTAGGAAGCACAGAGTAGCTTGAGCCCCCAGGACACCCTCAGGATCCCTAACAAAAATGAAGTAAGTCCACAGGGGTTAGAGAGTAGCTGGTAGACCCAGTGTGGGCAGTGGGTATTGGGGGCCAGGCTCGTAATAATGAGGTCCGAGGTGACAAAAATAAATAAATAAATAAAACCAGCACTGCAAAAATACTAGATCTTTACCATTAAAAATGAAACTTAATATTTCAGTTAAGCTCTTTGGCAAATGTAATAGTAGCCTACATTGTATCACATTTATAAAAGGAAAAGTGCCTTCCCCTCAATGTACATGTGCCATGATCAATGTGACATTTAATAAAGTGTTATGTGGGAGTAAAGTGCAGATGTTGAGTCATCTTGAACTTTATAAATCATGATAATTTACTCAATAATTTAAATATAAAGCTTGTGGCTGTCTCAGTCAACAAAAGAGCAAGATAAAATAAACAGTATTAATTCTCAGCAATCACCAGCAACATTAAAATGCTTGTCTTGACTAGGATACATCGGTTCATTTTATTGGCAATGTGAAATAAAAACTTAATTATCATACTAATACATAAGAATGTATTTACAGATGCATAACATTATGTTTGTCTGTTTCAACAGTCTTCAAGTAAATGGTTTAGAATGTCATCTTATCTTCTTAGTACCATTCAGATGCATTCTACTGCTCTTCAGACTGCAGCTGAACATTCACATTAAACTTCTGCCATTAAGCTAGGCATAAAACATGGGGTGGTGCCGGATGGTGAGCTCATCACCTATCCACTGCACTCATGATGTTGTCATACCCCTTCTTGCATCCAAATGGACTTACTCTATTTTTTTTGTAGGAAGCAAAGAAGCACATCCTAGGTACAGTGAGTTCACCAACGTAGCTTTCTAATTTGGCCAGCCTTTGAGGTAGGTATTGATATACCCTAGTGTCATTCAGAGCTCCCGCTTAACATTTTTGTTTCTACATTAACACACTTAGAAAACCCAGTCAACAAAGGATAAATAAATAAAAACAAATACATGTATGCCAGGTAAATCCAAGCAAAGTCACATGTTTATAGGTGTGTGTGCTACTGTAATTTTTAGCACAGTATACATGGTATAAATTTGTAGGCACTGAAGACAATGAAATCTGCTTAAGAACCTTCTTCATAAATAGATGGCTCTGCCTTCATTTGATATGTGGGAGATATTTCCTGAAACAGAGGGTTTCCAGATTTAGGGTTCATTCTGCTGGAGCCAAAGGTTATATGACTTTAAGAGTAGTATTGCAATCTTCATTTCAAAGAGAATAGGTATACATTTTGCATGACATGCCATAGTGGTATGGTGGTAGCGTTGTTACCTCACAGCAAGAGGTTCTCCCGTTCGATTCTTGGCTGGGTTTGGGAGTGCCTTCTGTGTGGAGTCTGGATGTGCTCCCCGTGGTTGGGTAGCGTTCAAAAGACATGTGTGCATAAATGGGCATGCCTTCGTTGAGGGTTGAGTGTCGAGCTGGCACCTCGGCGTTTCGTAAAAATCTACTGCCAATCATTAGTGGACCGGAGTTCCGCTGTGGCGACCCCTTACCAGGAAAAGATGAAAGACAAACAACAACATATGTACAGCTTTATTAAAATCAAGTTTACAGTATGTAAGAAACTTCCAAAACTCTGAGTCTTGAGTGTCTGCATTGTAATGTGAGTGTCTCAAAATATAGGTGAAAATCAGGGTCTCGTTTTTAATCCGTTATCAAAATGCATCCTCCACACCACTCTAAAAATGTCATTTCCTTTCCGTTGTGTCCATGACATTTTTATGGTAAGCAAAATGTTCTGTCATGGGGAACGGTATTTTATTGAATAGTGCAAGTATAAAAAAGGAAAGCTGTCTCTCATATTTTTAATTGTGCTAAGGAAACACTATAAAAGTGTGGGTCACAGTATGCAGAATTCTTGGGACAGCATGTGTCTAGAGAAGGATGGTCTGGGGAAGCTAATTGTTAAACTGAGTGCACAATCAAACATGACTCAGTAAAGCTGAAGTTTTTTTTTTTTTAAACAAAAATTATGTGTTTTATACAGATAGTTATTATGATTGTTGACATACTTGGTCTCCAGCTGTTGTAATGACTTGGCGTTCTTTGTAAATTAGCCAACTCTAAAAGTTGTCAGAAGTAAATATAAGTAATTATACAATGACTCCCTATTAATATTCAAAAAAGTGCAGTCTGATTGGCCAGCCCAACCAGTGTGCCCATTATAAATCACACAATATACCAATGGAAAAAGTTCCGGTCGCCTGGACTTTTTTCCGTTGGTATAAACTGCCCCAAAACTTTTTTTTTTACAATTAAAAAAAGAGGGAGAGAAAACAGAGCAATGGAGACTCTCTTTTCTCCATTACTTCCATTTCAAAGCATTGATGTACTGGGCAATGGTTGGAACGCACGTCCCATACGCATGCTCAGTACATCAAAATGAAGAAGCAATATACCACAACCGGCAGAAGAACAGCAATCTGCCATTACACAAAGACATTGGGCTGGATTCATGAAGGCTTGCACGGAGTCTAAGAGTAGAGTAAGACTCCATGCAGCCAACATGTCTGCTGAGCGATCCAGGAACAGCCGGCAGGGGTGTGCAAGAGAGCTCCTAAAACAACTCTTACACGGACAGGGTTAGGTTATGCAAATTACCTCATTTGCTGCTGAAAGCTATGCAAATGAGGTAAATTTGTGATCCAGGAAACCCTAACCTGTCCAAGTAAGAGTAGTGTTATTTGCAGAAATGTACTCAGTTGTCAACTGAGTACCGTTCTGCAAATAGCAAAACGGTGCCGTGACAGCTCCAAATAAAGGATGCATCCCATTGAGGAAGCATGCCAATACCCAAATATACGACCACTGGCATTTTTTTCCCTTTGCAAAATAAAAACTTTTTTTTTTTTACCTCGATCTCTGATGTTTAACCGTAGCGCAGCGCCACGCAAACGTGCTGTGCTCTAAAAATCAGAAAACCAAAAAATAAAAGGCACAAATAGGGAATTCATTCAAAATATTAATCTGCCATGCAAGTGAATGGCAGGCTGAAGACAACATGGCTACTGAGTAGAGTTTGCTAAGGGGGGAAGCTCAGTCTGAGAGATGTAACTAAGCATTAGTAGGCAATCCTATGCAAATGAGGATAAGGATAGTGAATCCCAATATTCCCTGCTATGTGAACCATGTCCCTAGAGTGTAAGAGTAGGAAAAGGGGAGTAACATAGTAGGAGATGGGTGACATCATGAGGGGGTATGTATGAAAAAGACTGTAAGCTTATTGGAGCAGAGTGGCATGTGGTTGCTGTGAGTTATTCAGGACTAAGAGGGGTGTGTCTACAGTTGCCTAAACTGAAATCAAGAAACTGAAGGTGTACGCCATGGCTATCACTAAAGTTTCTTGCAAAGCTGCTTACACTGTGTGAGTGCGTGTGCACTCGTGTGCACGTGTGTAAAACTGTCTAACCCTGTGTGTGTGGGTGTGCGCTCGTGTAAGCCTGTGTAAGGCCGTCTAAGCTAGTATATATGAATATGCACCCGCCTTAGCCCGTGTAAGCCTGTGTAAGCCTGTGTGCGCATGTGTGAGCATGTATGCACTTGTTTGAGCGGCGCTGCCCCCTGTGGAAACAGAAATGGGAAAAGGAAGGAAAGGAAGTAGTAGGAAGTTAACCAAGGAGAACTAGCAGAGCTGCCAGGTGAAATCAATCAGAATCAGCCAATTACACAGGCAGTACACTAGCCCAGCCAAGCCCAGCACTTAAAACTCTGCAAACCACATTCCCCCATGTTTTTCTCAGAAACAGTGCAACACTGCAGTCAACAAAGAGAAGTGAAAAGTTAAAAAGCTTAAACTGAGACCTAAAAATGTTAGGGGCTGCCATTGCTGTTATAAGGCAACATGTGCAAGATGCTGAGGGTGGTGCCATTGTGAATGCTGCTGATTAACCCACAGTGAGGAGACGGAGAAGAGTGTACAGACCCAGGGTAACCTACCAGGGGCTACATGAGCTGCAGATAGTGGAGCGCTATAGAGTGGACAGAGAGCTCCTGCAGCAAATTGTTGAGCTGTGCAGGCCATGCCTCCCACACAGAACTAACAGAGGGGAACCAATCACAGTCAAAACCAAGGTATGTGTTGGCCTAAGAATACTAGCAACAGGTACCTTCCGGAGACCAACTGGTGATATGATGGGGATTTCACAGGCATCAACAACAAGGGTACTGCACCAGTTCCTGAATGCCATGGCAGCACATGTCAGTGATCATGTATATTTCCCCAATTCCCATGAGGTATTGGCCAGCAATATGCGTCTCTTCCAGCAAATAGCGGAATACCCTGAGGTAGTGGGTGCAATTGACTGCACGCACATACACATCAAAGCACCAGCTGGTGAGCAGGATAGGGCCTACATCAACCACAAAGGCTTCCACTCCATCAACTGCCAGGTCGTGTGTGATGCCCAGGGCATAATACTGAATGTGTGTGCTGGCTGCCCTGGAAGCTACCACGATTCCCATATCTGGCATCTGTCGCAGCTGTACCAGACATTTGCAAATGGGGACATCCCTGATGGTCACCAAGTGGGGGATGCTGGATACGCACTGGAGCCGTGGCTGATGACACCCATCAGAAATGCACACACACCTGAACAAGAACTCCTTAATGAGGCACACGCACAAACACGAAATGTAATCGAGCATGTGTTTGGGATGCTAAAGTCACGGTTCCGGTGCCTGGACACATCTGGTGGAGCCTTGCAGTACTCACCAACTACATGTACCCAAATTGTCATGGTATGTGCCATGCTACACAATATGATCCTGCAAAAACAGCTGCAGCAGGAACAGCATGGGGCAGGGCCAAACAGCCCCCCATCATTGCCAAGGCCTGCACAGGCATAGCGTGACTTGGAGGAGGAACAACCTGAGCCTGCCCCAGTAGGCAGAAGGAGGTGTGCCCAGTATGCCTTGTTCTTGGCAAAGAGGCAATGCATAGCACATACACTGGCTCAGTAGGAACCCTGGAAATGATACCTCTCACTGACTCACACATAAAATAAAAGGGATGCCCAACTTGACACTACCTGTTTCCAAACATGTAAGGGAGTGTAGTATGTGCATCCGACATAGGCAGCCCTGCAGCACCACCTGAGGCATGATTGCCATGTTTTAAGCAATATAAAGCAGTGCTAAGCAGCTTTTACCAATATGTAGTATATGTAAACAAAATTGCTAATGCAATGTTGGCCAAGGTCGGCCAAAGCTGAGCAAAGTCAGTTAAACATGCTCATATCTGCTTTACTGTACATTAAGCAGTCTGGTCTGGCCAGCATGAAAATAAAAAGCAGTGACAGGGCTTGAACCCAGGATACTGTGCACTATAGTCACAGTACTGAACCACTAAGCCATGACAGCATTACAGTGGTGCAGACACAGCAGGACAATTGTACACTAATGCAAACACAAAGCAATGCTGTATCATGCCCCTAATGAGGAAAATGGGTAACCTCACCCACATGCCTATGCAGACAGAGGACATCAGACCAGGCGTTGTGATGTGGGTTGTGTAGGCTATGAAGTCGCAAGCTAATATATGAAATGTTGATAGGTCTATGCAAAGTGTCTCATGGAAGCCCTGCAGGCACAGCATGATCCCTGTTGATCTATGACACAAAGGTGAGCCCTGCTGTAAAAATACACCTTAATTTACCACACACATATGGTATAAATGTGTATACTGTGCATGCTCACACACTCCAACAAATGTAGTGGATTTCAATCTGCATCACACTGAAAGGTCATACTGGGCATGCTCACACACATAAACAAACAAAGCAAATGTCAGGCAGGAAGATACTGAAAGGTCATACTGGGCATGCTCACACACTTAGGCTAAATACGGATGTGATGATAAGGGATCTATGGACAAACGTGTATAGTCATCTCTACTTCCAGGAAACAAATTTACAAAGTGGTCTGAAAATCCTGCTATGTGTACACACAAACTGCCAAGGTCTGTGCATGTAGGTCAAAGGAGGTTGCCACTACTCAGCAGTCATCAGACCTGTCAGAGACTACCACAACACACTTGTGAGGAATCTGACTAGGCATGTTCATTAACTAGAAGGAACAATAAAGAACCTTAACAAGAGGATTACTGGCCTCAAATAGTTGCCCCATGCAACAAGAATGAATGTAACCCAAGCTGTACTCAGTGGCATACTGTCTACGCAGCAGATCTCTGCCCAGCAGACAGGTCCATGTCATGGTTACACTCAGATCTGTTCTGAGTTACAGCTCAATGGCACTTAATGTACAGAGCCAACTGATATTGGCAACATCCTGGCAGATAGGATCAGTGTTAACTTTACTCCCATCTTACTCATGAAAGAGCACATGTCTATAATGGAAGACTGCAAAGTTGCTGTCATCACAGCTGCACAGGTAAAAAACACTCTCCGAAGCCAGTATCACAGCAGCCATGGGACTAGGTAACTTCCCAGGCTGTGTAGTATCCACTTCCCTGAAGTAAACATTAACATGGAGGTTCTGTGGCTACTGACGTTTCCAGAGGACTGCAAACTAGGAGCCATCATTGTAAACACTAAAGATGTGGACAACCTACCAAAGGGGCTCACTGAGACAGATGGCTGTTGTCCAAGCCATGGGCTGTAGCTCAATGCCAAAAGGTGCATTATCATCACCTTTGTTAAAATCTCTGTAGCCAAGAACTACAACATAGGTGGTAGTATACCTCACACTTTAAGTGTGACAAGAGACCTTGGGCCACGGGTGGACAGTGAATACAACTGTGATAAGCACATTCCCACAGTAGTCAGGAAACCCTCTTATGTGGCACACCTCATCACAAAATGTGTCTCATGCAGAATAAAAGAGGACATTGTTCCCCTCTACTCACCACTCACTAGAACTATAAAAGAGTACAACACCACTGTTGCTATGTACCTCACAAGACAACTACAACAACTGGAAAGCCAGCAGCTATACCTCACAAAGAGCATTATTTGCCTGAAATACATGCCATACACAGACCATCGCAAAATGCTCCATCTGTACTCTCTTGCATATCGCCTACTCATAGGTGTTCACTGCGTAACATCCAAAGCTATGTCAGACATGGCAGCTGTTGGATATGATCCATGTAAAACACTCACAATCACCCTGACCTTAGGACCCAAGACCACGAGTGAAATACAAAAGGAAGTGGTGTAGCCATTTACCTTATGGATATCCACACCTCCAGGTTACTGCCACAGCATTTGGCCTTGGAGACCATGCAAGTGCAACTAACATTGGGCAAACCTGCCCATCAGATTGCAGCCTGCTACAGATCATGTACCTTGTCTCAGGAACCTCACTCAGTATTCTGGAGAACAATGGCAAATATAAAGATCATGTAAAACACCATTATATGAGGAGATTACAACTACCCAAACAATGAGTGGGTGAATTACTTGTATACAATGTCTTTTGCCCAATGTGTCCTAGAGTTAAGAAACTCTAACACCCTGGAACAGCTGGTCAGCATGCCCACTAGAGGTGACAACATACTGGACATGATCATCACCAACATGGGGTACCAGTGTTCCACAACAGAGATAAACCCCTCACTGGTAATATCAGATCATTAAGTGATCACACTGGACATCCACATCCCACCCCCACACCCAGTTAATGAAACCACTGTGAAGACATTTTCAAAAGCAAACAGCACACATCCCAAGACCAAAGTGGAAAGTCCCAAAGCCCTCTTGCTATAGGATAATGGTATACAATCTGCCAAGTCATTTACAAGTGCATCCTATGAGCATCTACATGGATGCATGGATTGAGACATTACAAATAAAAGCAAGATGCACTCCTCCAAAAATAAGAAAACAATCTGGTGGTCATTGCCCATAAATAAGCTAGACAACAGAAGGAGGAAACTAACACCTGATAGAGCCAATTTCACTAAAGGAAAGGCATCACTGATCATTATTAGGATGAAACAATGATCGCTCATTAAATAATCCTAGCACAGTTTCTAAAGACAAACTGCCAAGGAATGTAAGAATAACAACCACAAAGCCTTCTGTAGCTATATCAGACATGTAGGTGTCAACTTCCAAATATGCTGTCAGCTACTGAAAAAAGTAATGACATACACCAAACCAACTTTCATTGCCCACACCCAGGGGGACAAGTGCAGTGTAAACTCCTCCCATTAACCCCAAAAGGGCCTGTGTCTATCACAGAAGGATGCAGAGACACAGACGTCACGGACATGCATGTAAAGACAGGCCTCACCAAAGCTAAGAACATAGCATCAATGTGACTGTAAGTTGTCCCAGGCTGTGTCTTACACTAGGCCCACAAGGAACTACAACCTCACCTACATTCACTGTCCAGACTCAAGCGTATCACAGGCTATGTACCTAAAGAATGGCATACACTAACAGTCATCCAGCTCCACAAAGGGTGTGTCAAAACAGAACCTGGAAACCATTGCCCAACTTGTGTACTCAGCCTAGTCTACAGAGCTATTGAGCAATTTGTCATGGAACCCATACACTGAGACATTGGAGATCTCCAGACACTGGACTCTACACAACTTCACCTTGTTAAAGGCATAGCCTGGCTCCCAAACCTAGCTGACTTATTTAAAATAGTTACCATGAACATAGATGGAGGTGAAAGTAGTCCACACAGCCTACCTGGACCTCACTAAGGGCTTACCACACCATTCCCCACTTTGTCATCATGGACAAGTGTACCAGTTTGAACATGAACATCTATGTCACAGGATGGGTGGCCAAGTGGCTCACAGATCAAACACACATGTTCATAGTTGTGGGTGCCATGTCCAACTCTAAGCCAGTCACACATGGCATCACACAGGTCTTGGTCCTTGGACCCCACCTGTTCAGTCGATACTGCTCAGAGGTACAGGCAAGCATGGCAGGTGTAAGGCTGAACAGATTTGCAGATGACTGGAAACTGTGTTCCATAATTGACTGTACAGCTGACACAGACATCCTCCACACGTGTCTTACAGAGACGGATACCTGGTGTCAAAACAATGGCCTCAAGCTGAATGGCAAAGAATGCATAGTCATCCCCTTTGGGTAATACAAAGTGCACACAAATTACCACATAGGTGGTAATCCAGCATGTACGGAGAAAGTAATTATGGCCCTGGGGACACAGGTAGATAGTAAACTCACCTTTGATGATCACATGGCCAAAGTGTTTAGACATTAGTTCAATGTAGGCCAACTAATGTCACCTAATGTAACACACTTTGTATAGTCTGATGATGTCTCCATCCTACAAATATACCTGTGGAAAACAAAAGCAGTAATATGAATAGCGCATCGTGTTAATGCGTACTCCTCCAGTATAATGAAGTAGTTAGGTAGAGGTTTGAATCCTGCACTTGGCAACTGTGTGTGTGTTCCACTTCGGAAGGGACAATCTTTTAGGAGAGTAGTGAAACACCTCAAAAGTAGTACTCTAACCTTTGTCAAGTCTGATGATGTCAGCATCCTACAAGTATACCTGTGGAAAATACAACTCCCACTGATCTGTATAGTGCATCGTGTTAATGCGTACTCTTCTAGTATCATGAAGTAGTTAGGTAGGGCTTTGAATCCTGCACTGGGCAACTGTGTGTGTTCCCCTTGGGAAAAAACAACCTTTTAGGAGAGTAGTGAAATACCTCAAAATTGGTAATCTAACCTTTGTCAAGGCTGATGATGTCAGCATTCTACAAGTATACCTGTGGAAAATAAAACTCCCACTAATCTGTATAGTGTCATGTTAATGCATACTCCTGTTTTTATTTTTTTTTTTTTATTCTTGAACAAGTTGATTTGGGACAAAGGGGCGGACCTGTTGAGGAATATTTGGAGTACATTGAGTTAAAGTGGCAGATCAGACTGAATGCATACTCCCCTCCAGGTCTTAATGATAGAATTTCTATAGCACCACTTTTGAAACTTAAACAGTTATTTATGTTATGATTTATTTATATTGTCATTGGTATTTTTTGCCTTATAACATTCTTTACATGTGACACTATTGATTTAACATTTGGTTAGTTGACTTTTTGTGTACACTTCCTGTGATGTTTCTTAATTGAAAGGAAATGATGTGGGGTAATATTTTACTAATTGACTGGGTGTGTATTTAAGGAGTTATCAGCCAGCAATTCACTGTTCTGAAGAAGTCTGAGTATTGACGAAAGCGCTTAACTTGTTGTTTTATCATTTTTAAACTGTGACTTTTTGTGTATTTGTACTTCATTTTAATCATTGGATTGAGTAAAGAATGTTTTCATTATTCGGGCTCCGTCTCGTTGGATACCACCCTGCATCTGCTGTTCATACTCCTGTAGTATCATGAAGTAGTTAGGTAGGGGTTTGGATCCTGCACTGGGTAGCTGTGTGTGTGCTTGTGTGTGTTCCCCTTGGGAAAGAACAACCTTTTAGGAGAGTAGTGAAACACCTCAAAAGTGGTAATGTAACCTTTGTCAAGTCTGATGATGTCAGCATCCTACAAGTATCATCATCATCTTCTTTCGGCTGTTCCCGTTAGGGGTCGCTACAGTGGATCATCTGTTTCCATTTATTTCTGTCCTCTGCATCTTGCTCTGTCACACCAACCACCTGCATGTCCTCTCTCACCACATCCATAAACCTTATCTTAGGCCTTCCTCTTTTCCTGTTACCTGGTAGCTTCATCCTTAGCATCTTTTTCCCAATATACTCCACATCCCTTCTCAGCACATGTCCAAACCAACGTAATCTTGCCTCTCTGGCTTTGTCTCCAAACCTTCCAACCTGGGCTGACCCTCTAATATACTTATTCCTAATCCTGTCCACCCTCATCACACCCAGTGCAAATCTTAACATCTTTAACTCTGCCACATCCAGCTCAAACTCCTGCCTTTTTGTCAATGCCACTGTCTCCAACCCATATAACATAGCTGGTCTCACTACCCTCTTGTAGACCTTCCCTTTCACTCTTACAGGTACTCGTCTGTCACAAATCACTCCTGACACTCTTCTCCACCCACTCCATCCTGCCTGTACTCTCTTCTTCACCTCTTTTCCACACTCACTGTTACTCTGAAGTATTGACCCCAAGTATTTAAACTCATCCACCTTCACCACCTCTACTCCTTGCATCCTCACCATTCCTCTATCCTCCCTCTCATTCACACATATATTCTGTCTTAGTCCTGCTGACCTTCATTCCTCTTCTCTCTAGAGCATATGTCCATCTCTCCAGGGTCTCCTCCACTTGTTCCCTACTCTCGCTACAGATCACAATGTCATCTGCAAACATCATAGTCCATGGGGACTCCTGTCTGATCTCGTCTGTCAACCTGTCCATCACCATTGCAAATAAGAAAGGGTTCAGAGCTGATCCTTGATGTAACCCCACCTCCACCTTAAACGCATCCGTCACTCCCACCACAGACCTCACCGCTGTCACACTACCCTCGTACATATCCTGTACCACTCTTACATACTTCTCTGACACTCCTGACTTCCTCATACAATACCACAACTCCTCTCTAGCATCCTACAAGTATAGCTGTGGAAAATAAAACTCCCACTAATCTGTATAGCGTGTCGTGTTAATGTGTACTCCTCTAGTATTATGAAGTAGTTAAGTAGGGGTTTAAATCCTGCACTGCGCAACTGTGTGTGTGTCTTTGTGTGTGTTCCCCTTGGAAAGAAACAACCTTTTAGGAGAGTAGTGAAACACCTCAAAAGTGGTAATGTAACCTTTGTCAAGTCTTATGATGTCAGCATCCTACAAGTATACCTGTGGAAACTACACCTCCCACTAATCTGTATAGCGTGTCATATTAGTGTGTACTCCTCTAGTATTATGAAGTAGTTAGGTAGGGTTTTGAATTCTGCACAGGGCAACTGTGTGTGTGTGTTCACCTTGGGAAAGAACAACCTTTTAGGAGAGTAGTGAAACACCTCAAAAGTGGTAATCTAACCTTTGTCAAGTCTGATGATGTCACCATCCTACAAATATACCTGTGGAAAAGAAAACTGACAGTAATGTGCATAGCGCATCGTGTTAATGTGTACTCCTCTAATATCATGAAGTAGTTAGATAGGGGATTGAATCCTGCACTTGGTGAGTGTGTGAGCTGTATGTGTGTGACACTGTTGGTCAATGTGTTGTGGGTTTTGCTTTTACCACTGTATGACATATCAGTATGCATTGCACATGTGAGCTAGCTGTGTGTCAAATACATATACGTACATGTTACCTCAATGATTGCATGTGTGGGAGCCCTGCTTTCTCCAAGAACACAGCTGTCATCCTTGCCAGACTGTGCTGCTGCTTCCCAGACCTTAGGTCACATCTGTATGCTTGAGACAAGGCCAGCCACCGCAGTGATCCCTGGCCTAAGTCATCTGTGTCACACAAAGTCATTACGATTCCTATTGGAATGTGTGAGTGAGGGTCTATGGCCGAGGTATATGTCAGACCTGTTAAAAAGCAGCAAAGAGTGCCCATGATGACCATTCATAGGTGTAGAACAAACTGTGGATATGCATTCAGACCCCTTATTGCTTATGTGATCCACCAAAGGATTCCAGAATACCTTTGGAAATGTGATTAACAAAGGAGAGATGACATAACACTTGGTTGCATCATGCTGGTGGCTACTACCTATGTGGTACTGTGAGGATAATATGTTCCTTATAGGTGGATGACAATGCTTAGTTTGGCTTATAGCTTTACAGCATGGGTTTGACAACAGGCATCTGTCTGTATGATACCCTTGTGGAGTATGTGTGTCATCTGGAGAATGCATTATAGGCCACAGTATGCATTACCAGACGTGGACGGACATATCCCTACTGTGATTGCTTGTACCTAAGAGAGCTATATGGCAAACAGGAGTGGTCTCAGTAATGGGTGCAGGTGAATACCAGTGGTTACTGGCATTGTATAGTACCTGAAGGATCCAAATATTCCTGTTTGTCCTACATTTGTGTGTCGGTTGTCAAGATATCATCTAACGATTGGTTATGGTCAGGCTGTTGAAGTGATGTATACCACCAGAATGCAAAACAATGACAGATAGTAACAGTATCACCCACAGCACAGTGTCAAACCATGTCATACACACGTGTAGTCAGGTGCCGGAATGTGTGTAGTGCAATGCATACTGGCCACCAATAGAAACTATGGAGTGTTACTGTGTAATACAGAGCATATCACCCTGGCCATGTGTCCACTATGCACATACATGCAGACAGTGCACCTCCACCATGTTCACAACTGTACACCTCCAAATCTGTGCTACACACATCCCACACATACTGTCCACTCTCTAACACATGCTGCCAATACTGCACACATCAGCCAAGTGGCACGTGGCCAGACAATACACAATTGGAACCAACACTGGTGTAAACAACACTACAATGACAATCATAGCTTTAATGCATCATGCCTGCTCAGCTACACCTTCAGGCATATCATTACACACTACAGTGACAACATGCTAACATTGCTATACTGCTATATAGACACCCTGTGCATCAGCACCATGGTAGCCTGTTCCTGCATCGATGTTACAGATGACAGGAGGCGGCACAGGTTTCATCATATGCACAGGGTGTGTTGTTGGTTCACCAGAGGCCTACAGTGAGCCATCCAATTGACATGTATGTGTGTGTGTGTGTGTGTGTGTGTGTGTGTGTGTGTGTGTGTGTGTGTGTGTGTGTGTGTGTGTGTGTGTGTGTGTGAGGGGCAAGAATACTGTAATGGGCCAATGTTGTTGTAATGTGTGTGGGTATGTGTTAGCCCTAGGTGTCTGGAGTGTGTGTGTGTCTGCATGCACACAGTTCCACCATGTGGCTGCCATATACGGGTATTTGTGGGACAGCCACAAACTGTACCTGCGAGGCTTTACAGATCACCGTCTCTGGCCATGGATACGATACCTGTGCCTGGCAGGGGTGCTACTGACACTATCAGGTACCAAGCCAGTCTGGGTATTATCCCCAGAGGTGGATGGATGCACACTGGACACAGGTCCCTGCTGGGACTGTCCAGAGCCACGTGCACGTGGTCTTTAGGACATTCTATGGAGAGCCCACCCCCAACATTGCTGGGGCTGGTACTGGCACTAAGGGAGCAGCTGTGACTTGAGGGACGTTCGTGGTGACTGCCAGCTGCTGATGTTGCTGGCATACGTCCACGTCGACATCTCAGCCATCCCGCACTGTCCTGACACATGGACATAACACTGCAGAGGATATCTAATGTCTCTCCCCAACGTCTATCAGTGACCTCGGTGTAATGTCGGATGGCACCTGCTATGTCATGGATACTGTCAATGACAGCGGTGTTATGGGCCCTCTGTGCCCTTAGTCCCTGTCTGGTGTACCGTTCCATACGTGCCTGTGCCTCCATGACAGCCTGGAACATGTGTGACATTGTCAGACCTGTGGCACATCTGCCAGTGGCATGATGAGCAGCAGTGCTCCTACAAAAACCCCTGGACATATGCCTATGTGGTACCCTTCCAGACATCTGGGTATGGCTGCTGTGTTGGGATGCATGTGCCATGGATACCACACTGTCCTGGCCAATGCCAACAGTACACTGTCCTTCACCTATGGGCATTGGTGATGGATGTATTAGCAGTATGACTGTATGCATGGATGGGGTGGACAGCTGTGTACTGTCAATCGGTGGACCAATGACAGACCCTGGCAAACACGCCTGTGCCTCAACACACCTACCTTCATTATCACTATGTGGCTCAGTGACATCAGTTTCCCTGCTGCAGTGAACAAGCCCTAACACAGCACCTGTGGGAGAGAGACAGGAAACACACTTTACGACCTGTACATGATGTCGGCACACCTGCACACATGCAGACATGAACACATGCACACATGAACACATGCACACATGCACACATGAACACATGAACACATGCACACATGCGCACATGAACACATGAACAAATGAACACTTGAACACATGCACACATGCACACATGAACACATGCACACACGCACACAAATACACTCCTCACTACAGCAGATACCCACACACACCACCAGCAATCCAAAACATACTTAATAGTGATTGAAAGTGGGTTACAGTATCACAAGTCAAACAGTCATATCACACATGTCAGCATGCAGAAAGTTTGTTGCTCAAGACGATGCAGTGCGAGTGTAGACAGCCCATGTTAATAACAGTATACATGGCTTTGATGCATGTGTGCTGTTGTTCAGTGATTGGCCTCACAGCCACTCGTTACATGGGTTTGTAAGGTGCCCAATAGGGAGCATTGACTAACATGAATGTGTTATATGTTGAAGAGTGTCGCACAGCCCAATGATAGGCCTTTATCCCTCAGGTATATTATGTGTGCTGTGTGCATGACATCTCAGCCATCCCGCACTGTCCTGACACATGGACATAACACTGCAGAGGATATCTAATGTCTATCCCCAACGTCTATCAGTGACCTCGGTGTAATGTCGGATGGCACCTGCTACATCATGGATACTGTCAATGACTGCGGTGTTATGGGCCCTCTGTGCCCTTAGTCCCTGTCTGGTGTACCGTTCCATATGTGCCTGTGCCTCCATGACAGCCTGGAACATGTGTGACATTGTCAGACCTGTGGCACATCTGCCAGTGGCATGATGAGCAGCAGTGCTCCTACAAGAACCCCTGGACATCTGCCTATGTGGTACCCTTCCAGACATCTGGGTATGGCTGCTGTGTTGGGATGCATGTGCCATGGATACCACACTGTCCTGGCCAATGCCAACAGTACACTGTCCTTCACCTATGGGCATTGGTGATGGATGTATTAGCAGTATGACTGTATGCATGGATGGGGTGGACAGCTGTGTACTGTCAATCGGTGGACCAATGACAGACCCTGGCAAACACGCCTGTGCCTCAACACACCTATCTTCATTATCACTATGTGGCTCAGTGACATCAGTTTCCCTGCTGCAGTGAACAAGCCCTAACACAGCACCTGTGGGAGGGAGACAGGAAACACACTTTACGACCTGTACATGATGTCGGCACACCTGCACACATGCAGACATGAACACATGCACACATGAACACATGCACACATGCACACATGAACACATGAACACATGCACACATGCGCACATGAACACATGAACAAATGAACACTTGAACACATGCACACATGCACACATGAACACATGCACACACGCACACAAATACACTCCTCACTACAGCAGATACACACACACACACCACCAGCAATCCAAAACATACTTAATAGTGATTGAAGGTGGGTTACAGTATCACAAGGCAAACAGTCATATCACACATGTCAGCATGCAGAAAGTTTGCTGCTCAAGACGATGCAGTGCGAGTGTAGACAGCCCATGTTAATAACAGTATACATGGCTTTGATGCATGTGTGCTGTTGTTCAGTGATTGGCCTCACAGCCACTCGTTACATGGGTTTGTAAGGTGCCCAATAGGGAGCATTGACTAACATGAATGTGTTATATGTTGAAGAGTGTCGCACAGCCCAGTGATAGGCCTTTATCCCTCAGGTATATTATGTGTGCTGTGTGCATGACATCTCAGCCATCCCGCACTGTCCTGACACATGGACATAACACTGCAGAGGATATCTAATGTCTATCCCCAACGTCAATCAGTGACCTCGGTGTAATGTCGGATGGCACCTACTACATCATGGATACTGTCAATGACAGTGGTGTTATGGGCCCTCTGTGCCCTTAGTCCCTGTCTGGTGTACCGTTCCATACGTGCCTGTGCCTCCATGACAGCCTGGAACATGTGTGACATTGTCAGACCTGTGGCACATCTGCCAGTGGCATGATGAGCAGCAGTGCTCCTACAACAACCCCTGGACATCTGCCTATGTGGTACCCTTCCAGACATCTGGGTATGGCTGCTGTGTTGGGATGCATGTGCAATGGATACCACACTGTCCTGGCCAATGCCAACAGTACACTGTCCTTCACCTATGGGCATTGGTGATGGATGTATTAGCAGTATGACTGTATGCATGGATGGGGTGGACAGCTGTGTACTGTCAATCGGTGGACCAATGACAGACCCTGGCAAACACGCCTGTGCCTCAACACACCTATCTTCATTATCACTATGTGGCTCAGTGACATCAGTTTCCCTGCTGCAGTGAACAAGCCCTAACACAGCACCTGTGGGAGGGAGACAGGAAACACACTTTACGACCTGTACATGATGTCGGCACATCTGCACACATGCAGACATGAACACATGCACACATGCACACATGAACACATGAACACATGCACACATGCACACATGAACACATGAACAAATGAACACTTGAACACATGCACACATGAACACATGCACACATGCACACAAATACACTCCTCACTACAGCAGATACCCACACACACCACCAGCAATCCAAAACATACTTAATAGTGATTGAAGGTGGGTTACAGTATCACAAGGCAAACAGTCATATCACACATGTCAGCATGCAGAAAGTTTGTTGCTCAAGACGATGCAGTGCGAGTGTAGACAGCCCATGTTAATAACAGTATACATGGCTTTGATGCATGTGTGCTGTTGTTCAGTGATTGGCCTCACAGCCACTCGTTACATGGGTTTGTAAGGTGCCCAATAGGGAGCATTGACTAACATGAATGTGTTATATGTTGAAGAGTGTCGCACAGCCCAATGATAGGCCTTTATCCCTCAGGTATATTATGTGTGCTGTGTGCATGACATCTCAGCCATCCCGCACTGTCCTGACACATGGACATAACACTGCAGAGGATATCTAATGTCTCCCCCCAACGTCTATCAGTGACCTCGGTGTAATGTCGGATGGCACCTGCTATGTCATGGATACTGTCAATGACAGCGGTGTTATGGGCCCTCTGTGCCCTTAGTCCCTGTCTGGTGTACCGTTCCATACGTGCCTGTGCCTCCATGACAGCCTGGAACATGTGTGACATTGTCAGACCTGTGGCACATCTGCCAGTGGCATGATGAGCAGCAGTGCTCCTACAAGAACCCCTGGACATCTGCCTATGTGGTACCCTTCCAGACATCTGGGTATGGCTGCTGTGTTGGGATGCATGTGCCATGGATACCACACTGTCCTGGCCATTGCTAACAGTACACTGTCCTTCACCTATGGGCATTGGTGATGGATGTATTAGCAGTATGACTGTATGCATGGATGGGGTGGACAGCTGTGTACTGTCAATCGGTGGACCAATGACAGACCCTGGCAAACACGCCTGTGCCTCAACACACCTATCTTCATTATCACTATGTGGCTCAGTGACATCAGTTTCCCTGCTGCAGTGAACAAGCCCTAACACAGCACCTGTGGGAGGGAGACAGGAAACACACTTTACGACCTGTACATGATGTCGGCACACCTGCACACATGCAGACATGAACACATGCACACATGAACACATGCACACATGCACACATGAACACATGAACACATGCACACATGCGCACATGAACACATGAACAAATGAACACTTGAACACATGCACACATGCACACATGAACACATGCACACACGCACACAAATACACTCCTCACTACAGCAGATACCCACACACACCAGCAATCCAAAACATACTTAATAGTGATTGAAGGTGGGTTACAGTATCACAAGGCAAACAGTCATATCACACATGTCAGCATGCAGAAAGTTTGTTGCTCAAGACGATGCAGTGCGAGTGTAGACAGCCCATGTTAATAACAGTATACATGGCTTTGATGCATGTGTGCTGTTGTTCAGTGTTTGGCCTCACAGCCACTCGTTACATGGGTTTGTAAGGTGCCCAATAGGGAGCATTGACTAACATGAATGTGTTATATGTTGAAGAGTGTCGCACAGCCCAATGATAGGCCTTTATCCCTCAGGTATATTATGTGTGCTGTGTGCATGACATCTCAGCCATCCCGCACTGTCCTGACACATGGACATAACACTGCAGAGGATATCTAATGACTATCCCCAACGTCTATCAGTGACCTCGGTGTAATGTCGGATGGCACCTGCTACGTCATGGATACTGTCAATGACAGCAGTGTTATGGGCCCTCTGTGCCCTTAGTCCCTGTCTGGTGTACCATTCCATACGTGCCTGTGCCTCCATGACAGCCTGGAACATGTGTGACATTGTCAGACCTGTGGCACATCTGCCAGTGGCATGATGAGCAGCAGTGCTCCTACAAGAACCCCTGGACATCTGCCTATGTGGTACCCTTCCAGACATCTGGGTATGGCTGCTGTGTTGGGATGCATGTGCCATGGATACCACACTGTCCTGGCCAATGCCAACAGTACACTGTCCTTCACCTATGGGCATTGGTGATGGATGTATTAGCAGTATGACTGTATGCATGGATGGGGTGGACAGCTGTGTACTGTCAATCGGTGGACCAATGACAGACCCTGGCAAACACGCCTGTGCCTCAACACACCTATCTTCATTATCACTATGTGGCTCAGTGACATCAGTTTCCCTGCTGCAGTGAACAAGCGCTAACACAGCACCTGTGGGAGGGAGACAGGAAACACACTTTACGACCTGTACATGATGTCGGCACACCTGCACACATGCAGACATGAACACATGCACACATGAACACATGCACACATGCACACATGAACACATGAACACATGCACACATGCGCACATGAACAAATGAACACTTGAACACATGCACACATGAACACATGCACACACGCACACAAATACACTCCTCACTACAGCAGATACCCACACACACCACCAGCAATCCAAAACATACTTAGTAGTGATTGAAGGTGGGTTACAGTATCACAAGGCAAACAGTCATATCACACATGTCAGCATGCAGAATGTTTGTTGCTCAAGACGATGCAGTGCGAGTGTAGACAGCCCATGTTAATAACAGTATACATGGCTTTGATGCATGTGTGCTGTTGTTCAGTGATTGGCCTCACAGCCACTCGTTACATGGGTTTGTAAGGTGCCCAATAGGGAGCATTGACTAACATGAATGTGTTATATGTTGAAGAGTGTCGCACAGCCCAATGATAGGCCTTTATCCCTCAGGTATATTATGTGTGCTGTGTGCATAACATGTGGGATACTGAAGTGTGACCTTACAGCAGGTGTCTGGATATGCTATGTGTAGCATGTTAAGGTGTACTGTGTATGACAAAGTTGTGTATGTTGTGTACATGTGTAGCAACTATGCCTATCCAATGTTCAGTATGGTGTTGCCACAATTGTGTGTACTGCTGTGTGTATTGTATGTGATTGAGGCAGCTACTGTCATTACTGAGATGTGCATAGTCTCACAGCAAACATGCACAGCATGCATTATGCGTAGGTGTGTTACATGTACATGGCCTACACCTCACCTATGACATGCTCATTTCATTAGCAATATTAAAATTATAACACACTCACCAGCATCGACCGGCTGCCTTGCTGTTACACCAGAGGGACATACAAGAATATGAGACAGTTTGTCAGTGGCCACAACTGTGCCATTGCTACTGTGAGTTTGCTAAAGTACAGTAGTACAACAGTCAACGGTCACAGGTGTACAGATTATATTCCAAATATCAGTATTGCACAACACTATGCAGCACAACTGCTAATCACACAGTACACGTCACATATGCATAATCTACCAATATAGATAACAGTAGTCTACAGATAGGTCATGTTACCTGCACGCTCCATGTCAACATGCTGGGTGGCTCCGGCCTCCATGATGACACATGTCAGTTGCTGTTCCTGTGGATGGCCAGGAGCCACCACATTTAGGAGCAGCTCCTCCACTCTGGTGAGGGGGGGATGAATGGCCACCCCACCACCTGTGGCAAGCTGTTGTCAACAGATATCAGACACATGCCGCCGGGCATGTCTAATTAAATCACTACAGTGATGGCGTACCTACTCATATGTCTGGTTATGCATGCCTATGTCCTTTACCCGACAAATGAGATCTTGCCACAGTGCAGTCCGCTCATTCTGGTCCTGGCTGGTTCTAGAGAACAGCAGGGTGTAGTGCTGCACTGGGCTATTGTGTATTTCCACCTCCTCTGCAGCTGTATAAGACGGGTTCCTTTGGTGGGACATACCCCTGGAAGACAATTAAACAAGATGTGTGAGCAAGTCAAGTGGCACACTTAACATCCTAAATTACAGATATCAATTACCTGCCATATTTTGCATCCTATTGGTTGTCAGAGGATAGACATGTTCAATACCATATATTAGTGCTCAGGCCACAACTGGCTGGCAGTGCCTGCCACGCTCTATATATCAAACCATGTTCTGCACAGCAGCAAAGAGAAGCCAGTATGTAAGACTATACACCAGTACATGGCACACTGTATGTGACACAATGCACCACCTAGCCACAGGAGGTATATATCAAGCTAATGCATGAAGAAATATGTCATCCATTGCAATGAATGTAAAGTAAAATTACAGTATTACCAGTATACCACAGTAGTCTTTGATGCCAAACCCCTGCCTAACATATGTGCACAGTTGTTGATATAGGTGTCATACTGCTGTACTAGACTATACATGTTGCTAGATACACACGTATACCCTGTAACACAGATATGATTGAGGGCATGGTACAGGCATAATTACACACACACCAGACATACATACAACACACAAATGTATGCCAACCCAGATGAGCTTTACCTGTGTACCATACAGTACTGTGTGTCACTACTTACAAAACCTTATGCCTGTGGTATGTAAACTGTGAGGACTACAGGGAACACACAAAACAGTGTTTCCAAGCAATGTGAACATACACCATACTGTACTGTTTAGGCCTACAGCTTCAGGTAGTACTACAGTTCATATGGGAGTTGGATTCATCAGCAGTACCACTCACTAAGCATACATGTATTGCTCTAGCCTACAATGGGACACCACAGTCTACAACAAGGGACTACGTCACACTGTATGCCATACTACTTTTTCTGCCTAGCAATAGCATACACATATTTTGCTGGGATCACAGCTAGGACATAAACTACCATGACAGAAACAATTTCACACTAGGCTATCACACCTTTACAGACCTTGCACACATTCACCAACACATTCACCATCACACTCAGTCAACCTCACATAGCAATTATTGCACTAAGTACATGTGTGTGTGCATTGTGTCATGGGTAGGTAATACGCTATTGGCCCTAGAGCCTACAGCAGCCTAGCCATACGCTAACCTGGCCTTTGACACACATGTAATTTAATTTCACTTGCCCCTGTCAACCAGAGCTAGAGAGGTGATTCCCAGGGTGTATTTCCTATCTCCCAAACAATCATCAGGAGTATTTATGACAACTGCTAATGAGGAGCTTTGTTTGCTATTGATAGGTGGTTTGTTCCAGAGTATGGCATGTCTCTGAGTTAGGACTCTATCCCTCCAGCATATGCTGTTTAGTGTACTGACAAGGTGTAGGGCCCTAGAGCGTGTATCTGGGAGGGATTGTAATATGTTTACATGGAGGATGTCCAACAGCTATGGGTGTGACATAGCTCAGTATGTTAGGCAGAGGTCACCTCTGGGTAGGCAGTATGCAACACAGTGTAGCTGTGGTTTTGTGAGGCGGTCTGCATAGGGCATCTGTTTGAGGCTGGTATTACTCTTTGTGAGGTATGTCTGTGGTCTTTCCAGTTGCTGTAGTTGGCATTGTACTCTCTAATGGGTTTTAAGTGTTATGAGTAGAGGGGAACACTGACCTATATTTCCCTAGATGACACACCTTTTGTGATGACGTGTACCACGTAGACAGAGTACATGACCAGTGTTGCACTGTGATTATCAAAGGGGAGGCTAATGTCCACCTGTGTCCCATGTTCCCTTATCACACCTTTGGTGTTAGGTACACTAATACCTATGTGGTAGTTAATGGGTACAGTGTTCTGGCAAGAAGGGATGGCACTGCAGTGTCAACACTGAGCTTCAGTCCATACCTTGGTCACCAGGTACCTGTCACAGTAAGTATGCCCCGTGTCTCTCTTCCTCTCTCTATATATATCTACATATCTATATCTATCTATATATCTATCTATATATCTATCTATATATATATATATATATATATATATATATATATATATATATATCTACATATCTATATATATATATATATATATATATATATATATATATATACATACACACATACATATAAACATCCATTGCTGTACATATAGATGTACATATAGGCTCATATACAGTCCACTATTCATGATGGGAATATCAATTATGCAACAGTTGTGAGATATACAGTTATGTAATAATATTGCACAGTGTTGTGCAGACTGCATTGAAGGTGTCCTCAGCCCATGTAGCTTTAGCAGGCCTCACTGGCTGCAACACTGCAAAACTGACAGAGCATACCCACAGTGTTTAACCACCACATGTCATATACCAGCACTGCATGTCATTTTCTTTGCCACACACTACAACCTACATAGAAATATGCACATAACAACCTTCAACAATGTATATATATATATATATATATATATATATATATATATATATATATATATATATATATATATATATATACACCATTCACAAACAGTTGCAGTATGTCCCTTGCCCTATGCACATGTACAGATATATATAGATACGTACTGCTGCCACATATGGATGATTCACAGTATGTAGAGTACTCTTCATAAACATCTACTACATGCCAGCAAATACATATGTGTTACATACCTTTCCTTTGTATTGCTTTGTTCCGTCTGTTTTTAAAGGAAATATTTTTTTTTTATTTATTAATTTATTTATTTTTTCTCTGTCTGTTGCTGTTGCTCTTTCTTTTTCTGTGTCTCCCTGTTTCTGTCTCTTTGTCTGTCTTTGTCTGTGTCTGTGTCTCTGCCTCTGTCTCTGTCTCTGTCTATCTCTCTCACTCTCACTCTCGCTCTCTCTCCCTCTCTCTTTCTGCAATGAGATTATTGCATGTGTGGACAGCAAGTACAGCCTGCTTTTCTAGGTATCTGCAGATGTGCATGTGATGTCCTCTGCACCAATTGGTGCCCACCATTTACTAATTGCATGCAGCCTGCTGTGTGGTAATTGCAGTACTCACTGTCATAGCAGCCCACTGCTATAAAATGCTAGGTTAGGTAGGCATAGCCCTTTCAGTTTTCCTTTGCTGTGGACACTGTTGTGTCAGTCAGAAGGTTGGTATACTTCTTGTCTCAGACGCTAGGGTTGTAACCAGTGATATGCATGTTGTACTCAAACCTGAATGTTGCTGCTTCTAGTACACACTTGTCAGTGTAGAATTTTACTCACCCCTTCAAATGCTTACACAAGATACATGGGAGTATGTACTTTCTTTTCTAATTAGACTATTAACTGCCATACAAAAGTAGTTATTGCAATGTATTCCTCTGGCACATGAACTGTTTGTGAACTACTATACTGTAAATATTAATTACCTCACTTCTGAACAGTTTGTTGTTTATTTGTGTTGACATTAGCACAGGCTGCTCAAGACAACTGGACACATTACAGCACTGAGTATGCCTACCTACATCCTTGGTAGAGCCTGAATACACAGGTATATTGTTCTTTTGGGTAGGGGTGCAGAAGTACAGAGAGCATTATATATTATTGCGTGATGTTTATCTTGCTGAACATACAGGGTTGCTGTGTACCTGTTAGTCTAACAAGGCAAGTAGTCTGTCTGCGTAGCTCCCACTTGTGGACATATCCAGATGGTAGCCAGAGGTTAGCCTATTATTCTTGGTCTGTGCACCACACCGGTCTTTTCTGCACTGGAACAATGGCATTGTCACAGTTGGTTGATAACAGTACATGGCTACATCCTTTGATATTTCTGTGTTGTACTCCTACATAAGCCTCTGCCAGGCCTCTGATACACTCAGGTATATATTTGACCAGCCTCAGGGAAAGGTACATATAAGTGAGGTACACCTGTAATATATTACAGACATTAAGTTGAGACTGTTAGAGAATCAGAGCATATGTATTAATACACCTTTTCTGACGTGCATGCAGTGTGTGCTCTTACTTATTGACATTATTCATTAAGTGTAATTCCCCACTTTTCGGCCTACCATCAGTACTTTTCAGAGGGATTCTGAGGGACAAAGCTAACATTTGTTTACGAATCAGGGACATCCCTGAAAAGCAGTCACAGTTGGGAAGTATGGCCTCTGCCCTATTCAAATATGCCAGTGTTTATCCTGCTCTGATACTGTGTGGGGTTTGTAAAGTACTACTGTAACATTATTTCCTGCTAGAATGGCTGGTTCTCTTTTCACAGTCATGTCATGCAATTCCACAACTGCTGGTAAAGATCCACAGTACAGGATTTGTGTTATGGCATTCCTATTTTCCCTTTACATTCACTCATTGTAATGCATGATATATTTATTACAGCACCAACTTGTTGTATATCTACTGTGGCCTAGTGGTACTTCACGCAGTGTAGTGTGTCCAAGGTCTGGGGTTCGAGACTGACAGAGGTGTTTTATTTTGCTGCTCAGCAGAACAAGGGCCCTGCCATGCAGAGCGACTAAGGCACTTTTAATCAGTTGTAAGCGGGTTTGCGCGGGTTTACGCGAAGCTTAGCAATACTTAGCTAAGTGCACACATGTGCACACTCGCTCAACCCCCCTAACTACTTCTTAAAAGTGCTTACTCCCGCTAACCCCCGCGCTAATTTCTTTGAAAGAAAAGAAAATGGGGAGTTAGGAAAGTGGTGAAAAAGGGGGCACAAAGAGGGAAAGACAGTAGGGAAACCAGCTCGGGATGTGCAGGACGGGTGTAGGGAAGGTCCATAGCTGCCCATTTCTTTACCAGCAACAGCTGTGCATATGTTAGGAATTTGGAGTGAAATTTGAAACCTTCCACCCCTGAGAGAGGGGTGAGGACAACAAAGTATGTTGTACTGCCAATTATAATTATCAGTTTACATGTCCAGCGGACATGTGTGCGAAATGGGCAGCTATGTATGGGGCGTATTTTTTTGTGGGAACAGATTGCCCTTTTTTTTTTTTTTTTTCAGGTGAGAGTGGAATGTGAGATAGAGG
The DNA here is from genome assembly GCF_019279795.1 of Protopterus annectens. Classification (NCBI taxonomy): domain Eukaryota; kingdom Metazoa; phylum Chordata; order Ceratodontiformes; family Protopteridae; genus Protopterus; species Protopterus annectens. Next base: position 1,665,852,630 of record NC_056733.1, on the reverse strand, counting down.
AAGTAGGTATATTTGGGGAGGTAGGTTGGGGAGGTAAACAGACAAGACAAACAAGATGCATACAGGGGCAGAATAAGACACATGGGGTGGGTGAATACAATTGACGGGGACGGATGTTTGGAAATCGCAAGCCCATGAGCCCACAGATGGTAACAGTGGAACTGAGATCCCCACCCATGGGCAGTCACCACTGCACCTTCACAGCCCCGAGGGTGGCTGTGCTGGGAGCTGCATAGGAGGGGCAGGCTCACCCATGAGTCGCGCCACTCTCGCCTTGAGCTGGCGTAGGGAATCAGCGACTGAATGCTGGATCTCCCTACGCACCACAGCACGGACCTTTTGGAGGGTGACAAGTGGCCCTTCTCTGCCCATGCTTGCACGGGGGGATGAGCCCCATCCCCTGCAGCACTTCCACCCGTGGGTGGCACAGGACCAACGGAGGAGGGGAGCCCGGGCTGAGCACCGGACCTGCTGGTGCCAGGTGCAATTGCCAGCTGTGTTTAGGTGTGTTTAATTACAACATAGACAACAGCATTCCAAATTAGTTGTAACAGCATGCAGTAATATTCCCATTAACCCAACACACCAGGGTTCCAACAGTTGAACAGCAAGCATAACACATGCATATATTGAACAACAGTGGACATTCCAACAGCATGCAGGGATGATTGGTGGCAACAGGCCACCAATATTGTGGTGTTTGAACAGGGTACATGCATCAAAGTAAATGCAGATATTTATAGAACAATAGGACATATGTCCCAACAAATGTTTTGAGATTAGACATACCCATTGAGGTGTGGAACTGCATTTTTATGCACATACAGTAGGGTGTAAAAAGATATCTCCATTAACATCTTATAAGAACTTTTAGTCTACACTACATTCCTATTGACTGCAGGTGTATATCCCCTACATGTATTATTACACTAGGCAACATGCATTAGGTTGTGTAATGGGTTTGGCTAGTTCATTATATACCTGACCTATATCTGACATACTAACTGTCCAAGATACAGATGTTACTGCTACATAGTTATATATTTTATCTATATTTATATATCTGCATATCTGGATGTGTTCACGTGACATTTTCAGTTATATTTCTACAGAAACCTACATTTCATGTAGCACACTCACATTTCTGGGGAACACATTAACAAGCTACTTATGTGCCAGATTTATCTATGCATGCCAGCTATTAACCAACTGTTGAGGACTGTATATATGCTTCACAGCTACTGGCACTTCCTTCATCCACTTTATATGGAACTGTCCAACTGTGGGTTGACAGCATTTAATACAACAGTACTATTTATATAATGCAAGGGTACAACAACATTTCAAAGTAAGTGACACAGACACACTCCAAGTATTATACCTTTATTAATTACATTACACACTTTTCTACATGCCCTCTCATTTATTTGATATTACAGTGCATACAGAAGACTTATTCAAGACGTACTATACCTTTATTAATAGGTTACAACACTCTTTTTCAGGCTTGCTCACTTATTTTATATAACAGTACATGCAGAGAAATTATTCAGGGCATTTTATGGCTTTATTATTGGGATACAACACTTTTTTTCAGGCTCTCTCACCTATTTTATATAACAATACATGCAGAATAATTACTAACCTGCCTGGTGGTGCAGCCTTAGCAGCCTATCTGCATAGGCTTGCTGATTCGCAGCACAGACACCTGCAGCTGTGAAGTAAATGAAGGGATATTGAGACATACCTATCCATTATACAGACTAAATTAGCATGTCTTACATACTTCATTTCATGGCTACCTACTCAGTAGTGGGGCATCTTGCATGTCTTGGGCCTCCTGTATCCATCGGTTCAGTAGGTCCTGCTTCTGTCTCTTCAGGTCTGCATGGTGGTGACGGACCTGCTCACCAGTCCGAGAGATGCCTGTGGCACTAATGAGATCATGAGCTAACCGGTTCCAAGCCTCTGCTTTGTACTCCATCCCTTGGAACTGGCTCTGCAGGAGTCTTGACTCATGACGGTGGACAAGAAGCCAAACCATGTATTTTGACTCCTCGATGCCACAGCGTTGCACTTGAAAGCGAGTACCCTCTCCAGCACCAGCCATTCTGACTGCAGATGGGAGCTACAATCAGTTATGGCGAGTATTCCTGCCTATGGAACTTAAATATGCTGCATTTCCTGCACTTTTTTGTGATTGGCCATTTTTGAATATTCTCGGCTGACTGCAGACCTGCTTAGCAATGGCTAATCTTCCATTTATAAGTATATGTATGTTAACTGTGCATGTTTATCTTAAGCTGCCATGGCTTAGTGGTTCAGTACTTTGATTATGGTGCACAGTGTCCAGGGTTCGAACCTTGTCATAGCTTTTTATTTTACTACTGTCCAGACAGGCTAGGGGGTGTGTCTGTGTTTAGGCCACTTTGCACTACATTGCTCCACTTTGCCCGACAGTGCGCTGGTTAGCGCTGCGCGCAGCTCCACGCAAAGGTATTGCACTAGGCAAAGCACTGCTTAGCTATATGCAATAATATTGCGCTAGGTAAAACCTTGCTTATCTATTGGCAATTTTATTGCGCTAGGTAAAACCCTGCTTAGCTATGGGCAATTATATTGCGATAGGTAAAATGCTGCATAGCTATGGGCAATTATATTGTGCTAGGTAAAATGCTGCTTAGCTATGGGCAATTATATTCCGCTAGGTAAAACGCTGCTTAGCTATGGCCAATTATATGTCAATATCCTCAATGCTGCTCACCTTCTTATTTTTATATGTATACATTTTGTTCACTAATACATAGGCCATTTCAATGCTTTTTAATAAGATTTCATTCATATATGTCAGGAATTATTTTATATACTAATTTAAAACATAAAACAGACAGGGGAGTGGTGGGACTAGAACCGGGAATGCCTCCTCTTTGTGCGAATGTGCTACCACTACGCTATTGCAATTTGGCTTGATTTGCATAAACATTTCTTATTATGCTCTTCGATGTTGAAATTGCTAACTGCAGCTAAGCAATGGGCAGACCCGCGCAAACACGCGCAAATACGGGCAGCTATATCGGGAATTATAAAAAAAAAAAATTAGTTTACATTTTACATTTACAAAGGGGTTTAGTATGTGGGGATGTGCACTGTTTGCTATGTGTACATTTCAGCGGACTCACTCATTGCATTTGTCTTTTTCACTTTATATGGTTGCTGGGGCATGGATATTTGGACTGCTCGGCAGTCCGACACGCCCCCTGCAGTCTTACACGCTCCGTGTAAGCCTTCCAATTGAGTCAGCGCCCTCATGCATATGCATGACGCGCTGACATCGTAGTCTTAAACGGCAGTCTCCGAGTAAGACTTGGTTAGTCTAACTCGGAGGATTACTGAATCCCGGCCATTATTTAAGAAAAGTAAGTATTTTTTTTCTTAAATAATGTCATTGTGTAATAGCAATAACTGACTCCGTGGTTGTGATATATTGAAGATTTACCCACGATTGCCTTTGTTTAATCACTCGGGCTTCGCCCTCATGATTAAACCACACCAACCGTGGGTAAATCTTCAATATACCACACCACGTCATCGGTTATTGCTTAAATGCAGAATATAAATAGAAAGTTTAAATAGCTACATTCTCAAAACTCAGATTCAGCCAGTGAACAGGAAAATGTTGGCAGCTCTGTATACAACGCATACTGAATATGTATATATATATATATATATATATATATATATATATATATGTATATATATATATATATATGTGTGTGTGTGTGTGTGTGTGTATGTATATATATATATATATATATATATATATATATATATATATATATATATATATATATATATATATATATATATATATATATATATATATATATATATATATAAATTAAAATCTTTATAATTACTTGTTGCTCATTTATCCAGTGTTTACAATATTTCAGCAATCTCTGAAGATTTTCTAACATAGAAGTATGGAATTTTTGTGTATAGAAGTAATATTACTATGAAGGATCACATACCTACTGTCCTGTGAGTATCTTTCAACTTAATACTGGAGTTCATTATTTTTTTATATATTTTCTAGTGCATCTTATTTAACTATCTTTTTCATAGATTCATACACTGTTACTAGGCTAATGACGCAAGGGGTCTTTCTAATCCTAGCCAAGTTTTCTCAAAAGAATAATGATGCCCTGCATCAAAATATGACATTGAGGACTAGATATTTATAAGCTACCTCTGTCTATAAGGGACATGGGTGGCAGGCCTAGTGTAAATTCTCTATTCACCATCTACTTGTCTAGGTTGTGCTTAAATGTGTAACAGGCAAACTCAACTTCACATGAATGCAAAGTCTGTTCAATAGCAGGACAGTCTCTGGTAAACATATCTGTCTCTCTAGCATGCTCTGTTTATGTCATAGACAAAATTCAGGTCCTTAGACCTTGTATTTCTGGTACTCTTTGACTTACGAATATGTAGGAGATTCATAAGTGTGGGGTTTGCAGATGCCTTGTAAGCCAGGCATAGATTCTTATATCAGGGGCCATCATAACTGCAAAGTAAGTACTCCTGACAGTCCCTGTTGCATCATATCCAAAAACATCGTAATTTCCTGTATGCACTGGGCAGTAATCCTGCTGAACCCAGCTATCGACAAAGCCAAATTCATGCTATAGGTCTAAACAAGGAGAAAAATGGTCACCTAATGCAGATGGCCACATATTATGGATACCACATGATGCACATCATCTGTCTTCAGTAGTGACCTGCCAACAGTATCCGCAGTGGCAGTAACACAAGTTTTATTGTGTCTGTGCATGATGAAAATAATGCGCATGTGTCTTATTAGTCCAGGAGCAGGCAGGAAATGGGTGTGATATGACCATCCTTAGTTACCTCATTAGCATAATCAAAGAGCTATGAGGTCTGTTGCAGTTTTGGAACCAAGAGCAGCGAATAGTATCTGATGGTCTGCTAAGACTACTGTTACACCTAGCATAATAGATCGAGTAACAAGTGAAGGTCCTGCACACTGAATAATTAAGGTGTTTAAAACAGATGAGTACCTCCATTCTTTGCACTAAACGATATGTCTCTGATTCATTCTTTGGTGTTTGATTTTGTCAGTTACAAAAGGGATGAGTCTTCTTAGCATGGGGTCACTCTTTTGCAAAACATTATAAAGTAGTTTGCATACCATAAATGTACGTCATTTCTTCTGTAGTGTAATATGCTCCTTGTTTCTCTGAATTGCCCCTAACATCTCATCAGTCATTGCGCTATTTTGCATAATGTCATGTGGTGACTGCATCTGAATAGCCTCCCAGACAGAGAGATAGATAGAGAGATAGACACATAGCTAACTAAACTCTTGAAAACAACTGTTTTAATGTGATTCATGTGAGTATACGCTTAATGCCTTTTATTATTTGCCATTTATCATGCTGTTAATTATATTCTACTGAAAACTGATTTGGAACACTGTCCCCAAAAAAACTAAATAAGAGCTCATAACAAACCATTATAGATTCATAATTATTTTCTTTACTGCCGAGTGAGCATCTACATATACTTTTAAAGTATTTACTTTCATTAATTTTAACTTTATTGCCTATAGCATGGCTTACATTTTGAAAGTACAATTAACTCTTCACACATTAATTATTTCAATGTTTTAATCTGTTCTTCTAATAGAGCTGTTAATGAAATTGCAAAGAAATTTCCTTACAACATGTAATCATGAGACACATTTTTCTGCTTTCCTGCCTTTCTCTTACATTTGACAGCATGCACTGCTCACATTGTTGGTCTACTGACAACATTAGTTTTGTTCTGTGATCCATTTCTAAACAAATAATAAATTAAAAATGAAAACAGACAATAATGCGTTACAAATGCAAAGCTATTTGAAACAGTACAGTTTACAAAATTATAATTTTACTTATGTATATTGTTTAGATTTTGCTTAATTAGGAAAGATATCAAAAAAAGCAATTCACCTTAGAGTTTTCCTTTTCCCATAAATGTATTTATGAACTTCCAGCTAGAACATGCTTGCAGACAGAATATATTAAAGGCTTAAGTACACGGAGCATAAGATATATTGTACCTCATGAAGTTAGACAATTTTGCCTTAGTAACTCATACAAAGCTTGTCGCTGTGTGTGTGTGTGTGTGTGTGTGTGTGTGTGTGTGTGTGTGTGTGTGTGTGTGTGTGTACATATGTGTGCACTAGTGTGCTGCAACACTAAGTTTAACACAATACTACTTTGGTCCTTTGGCCTGAAATATATCTAAGGTAGTATTTCTGGCTGGAAATCTAAGGTAAAATATAAACGAAAAGATTTTAGAAAGTGGGCTGCTGAAAGTAGTTGGAAGGGGAACACATTTCTGTAAGTGCTGTTTTTAATGGACAAAAGCTAGTAGCTGTTAATACTTTTCCATTGTATGTTTGAGTTCAAAATTAATGCTATTAATAGCAGAAGATAGAGTCTATGAATGGTGTTTCTTCCAGAAAATCAAATAATCTTACACGTAAGTAAAGGCATAATAGAAATCACTGTGAAGAGAAAGCTAACACAAAAATGTGTAGCAGTATGGATGATTTTAAGTTACATAATGACCAGCATCTCCTAGTGACTCCCTGCCAACAGCCTTGAATTGGATACTATAGTAACTTCAGTCCCTGGGAATGACATCAAATTAAGGACATTGTCTCTGTTCTCCTATCACAGAATTGCCTTCTGTATGAAGCTGGGTACTCTACAGGACTGCAGACATAATCCAGGAGGTTTTTGGCAGCTTAAGATAGTATGCATTACATGATCCAGGCAGGGAAGCTCCTATGTCTTCTGGCCCTTATGGCCACCAGGGTTTTCATAGTATCATTTGTGGACCTGAGGATCAAGGTATTGGAAAAACCTCTATGCTTTCACTGGCAGAAGAGATAACACACTGTGACAGGTATTAATCGCATATCATGCCACTGATACTGCACCTGAGATTCTTAGTCTGTCCCTGCTAATCTGCAAGTAGGCCTACAATTCCTATAGCGTGACCCACTATGGACTCTAATGATGGGGTGAGAGTATAAGCTATTGGACAACAAATATTTTGATGTTATTTGTGCATCTACATCTTACACAAGTTACTCAGTGGTGCAGACTTCATTATTCTTTTTAAGTATTTCCCTTAACATAAACATATTTCTCCCCAAGCTGTTTCACTGGTGACCCCTCCATTATCACATTAAAGAATAAAAAAATAAGCTTCTTCCTCAGCACTTTCTGTCAATAGATTATTTCCCATAAACCAGAAGTAGATGGTAAACCTGGATAAAACAAAATAACCTGATGTCAATGTTAGGGATTTTCAAGCACCATGTTCTTCTATAAAAATTGGGTGGGCTGACCTGCAAAAGGTTTGTGATTTTTGTTACTGATGAAACTATGCAGAAGTTCACAAGCAGGCTTGAATACATTCAGCAATCATATGTGTTTTTCTTGCAGTTACAAAGCCACTGATATTTTCATAAAATGTTGACTGTGGTCAGGCCAGACATACAATGAAACTTGAAACCTGGAAAAAAATGCATCATCAACAGATTCAAAAATCCACTGTCTATGTCTCCCCTCTCTGCATATGTCAAAAGAAACCATTAATAAATATGCATACTACACAGCTCTCTCAAGTAAAAAAAAAAAAAAACGGGCCAGTCAGCTCTGTTGTCTTATGTGACATTCCTATCATTCCCATTTAACTTCTTTGCTAACAGTAAAACCCAGGAAACTAAAGATACAATACCAAAAATTGTGCACAAGTATCAGATGTACATTATAACCTATCATAAGGCTAAATAAATCACAAAATTTCAAACAAAAAACAAAGCCAGTGGTAGAAAGTGCAAAGCATTTATTAGCAGATCCATATTTAATGTGGATCGGCTAATAGATTCATAGGTAGGTACTAGGCTATCTGCCCGAAGGCATTTATAAGCCTATCCAGAATGTGTTGGCTTTCACTGCCCCTTTAGATTAGTTCCCTGTGCCTCTGTCCAGCAGAGCCATTGAAGTGATCCCTGGGGTAAACTTTCTGTTTCCCATCCACTTGTTAAGGTTTCTCTTGAAGAGGGTTAGGGAGGAGCTCTGCCTAATGTAGATTGGAATCTTGTTCCAAAGCATGGGAAGTCTCTGGGACAGGAATCTATCCCTCCAGCATGTCCTATTTATTGTTGTGGTGAGGTTTAGATCCCTAGAGCATGTGGCTTGAGGGGATAAGGTTTTCTTTAGGTGGAGCATGTCCATCAATTCTGGGTTGGACATGGCCTTGTATGTCAGGCAGAGATTACCTCTGAGTAGGCGGTATGCAACTGAGTACAGCAGGAGTTTCTTCAGTCGAGCTGCATAGGGCATCTGTTTGAGGCTAGTGATCCTCTTGGTGAGGTACTTCTGTGGTCTATCCAGCTATAGCAGGTGTCTTGTAAGGTACATTCCAAATGGGGTGTTGTACTCTATGATGGGTCTGATGAGTGATGAGTAGAGGGGCACAATGACCTATTTTGATCTGGATGTGAACCCTTTTGTGATCAGGTGGGCCACATAGAAGGATTTTCTAACCACTTTGGCAATGTGATTACCAAAGGACAGATTACTATCTACTTGCGTCCCCAGATTCCTTATTATGTTTTCCGTATTTAGGGGACTACCATCTGTGTGGTAGTTTGTGGGTACTTTGTTTTTTCCAAAGAGGATAACTATGCACTTTTTGCCATTTAGCTTGAGGCCATGATTTTGACACCAGGTATCCATCTCAGTGAGACCCTTTTGGAGCATGTCTGTGTCAGCCTGAGAGTCAATTATAGCCCCTAGTTTGCAGTCATCTGCGAACTTGGTCAGCCATAGTCCTCCTGTGCTTGCCTGTACCTCTGAGAAGTGTATGCCAAACAGGAGGGGTCCTAGGACTGAGCCCTGGGGAACACCACTTGTAACCGTTTTAGAGTCAAACCTAGCTCCCACAACTCTCACCATGTGGGTTCTGTCCGTGAGCCAGTTGGCAACCTATCTTGTGACATAGGGGTTTATGTTCAGGCTGGTGAGCTTGTCTATAATACCTGTATAGGGAATGGTGTCAAAGGCCTTTGTGATGTCTAGGTAGGCTGTGTGTACCACTTTTCCCTCATCTATAGCCTTGGTAACTGTCTTAAAGAAGTCCACCAGGTTTAGGTGGCATGATCTGCCCTTAACAAAGCCGAACTGGGTAGGGTCCAGTGTTTGGAGGTTCCTAATGTCTCTGTTAATGAGTTTCATGATGATGTACTCCATAGCCTTGCAGACCAAGCTAGTCAGGCTTATAGGGCGATAGTTCCCAGGGTCTGTTGTGGATCCACCTTTGTGGAGCGGAATAAACGTTGCTGTGCGCCACTCTATGGATACATTAGCCTGAGGAGAGGCTGAGTTTGAACAGTGTGTTTAGGTGAGGGGTTAGTTCATCTTTGAGCTCATGTAGGACGCAGCCTGGGACACCGTCTGGTCCCATTGATGCTGTGTTTTTGGCTTTGGAGAGGGCTGCTTTAACCTGAGAGTCTGGGATTTCAGGGGCTCTACATTCTTCTGTTATGGTTATGGGCCCTTTTGGGGGTGAGAGGGTGGTGAAGTTTGCACTGAACCTGTCTGCCAGGAAGTTGGCGATATCGGTCGGTTCAGTGTATTTTGTGCCATTCTGCACTAACTCCAAGCAGATCTGAGTATTGCCACTTAGATTCTTGACATAGCTAAAGAATGCCTTGTGGTTATCTTTGGAGTCCTTGGCAATGTTTCTTTCGAAGCTCAGCTTGGATGATTTTATGAGTGATCATAGTTTCTTGCTGATACTGATCAGGGATGTCTTCCCTTCTTGGGATTTTACTCTTTTCTGTACTAGTTTCTTCCTTCTATTGTATAGCTTGTGTATGGCAGGGGTCCACCAGACTGGTTTCCTTTTCTTGGAGGAGTGAGTATTGATTTTGCTTGGGATAGCATGATTCATGCATTCTTGAAGGTGCCCATAGAATGCATTAGTAAAGGATTTTGCAGCTTGGACAGCGTTATCCTTTAGCATGGGGGATTTGAAACTTTCCATCTCGGTCTTAAGTAACGTGAAGTTTGCTTTTGAAAAGTTTTTCACGGAGGTTTCCTTGTCCGGGGGTGGGGTGGAATGTGGATATCCAAAGTGATTTGTTTATGGTCAGCTCTAACCAGTGAGGGGTTGACCTCCGGTGTGGAAACCAGTCGCCCATGTTGGTGATGACCAGGTCCAATATGTTGTTACCTCTGGTAGTAGTGTTGACCAGTTGATCCAGGGTGTTTGAGTTTATAAATTCTAGGAAATGTTGGGCAAGGGAGTTAGTACTTGAGTAGTTCTCCCAGTTAATGTTTGGGTCATTGAAATCACCCAATATTAGGGTGTTTGGTAGGACCTTCATGTTTCCCAGTGTTTCCAGAAATGCGGAATGGGGGTCCTGGGACATGGTGGGTGATCTGTAGCAAGCTACAATTTGAATTGCAGTTTTGCCCGTTGTTAGTTGCACATGGATAATCTCTGAAGCATCATGCTGTGCCACTAATTTGAAGGTGTGGGTATCCTTGATGAATATGGATACGCTCCCGCCTTTTGTATTTCGGTCCGGGTTCTGTGGCCAAAATGTATGGTATGAGTTGTAGCCTGATAGTGCTGGGGTGCTCTCTGGTGTCTTAAACCAGGTTTCTATTACTGCACATATATTGATTTCCCCCATACTGAGGAGTGCGTGCATTTTGAGGTTTACACTTCTGGCATTGAGTAGCATTACCCTCAGTTTTTTGTTACTTGTGATATTTATGGCAGTGGGTTTGTCTTTTGAGCCTTGCCTAAAAAAGGAACTATGTGGTTGGCAAGAGCCTTGGTCAGTATTCGAAAGCCTTAGGGTGACAGGTGCAAGCCGTCTCTAGCGAAGCAGTGTGGCTTGTCGAGCATGTCATCCCAGGTGGACAGACACTGGATCCCCTTTGAATGACATCAGAAACTTAGCCAATTGTTGAAATTGATAATTTTTTCTTTATACAATGGTATCATTCTTGGTGATGGCAGGATGCTACTCAGGGTCAGGGTCATACCGGCCTGGGCTGCGTGATCAGAGAACTCTTCCATGTCTCTTTTCATGTAGTCCAGTGAGGTGCAGCTCAGATCATTCACACCAACATGGACAATGACAGAGTCATATTTGTACTTGTTCTGGAGTGACCTGAGTGCTTGTGTTATGTGGCAGATCCTGGCACTCGACAGGCAGCTAACAGTAACCTTCTCCTTATTCAGCCTAGTGAGTGGGACGTCAGTGTGCTTGACTGTAGAGTCACCTATTACTAGTATGTTGGGTATGTTATTTGCCCTAAGGGCTGTAATTGCATGGCACACTGGTTTTGTGAAGTATGTTTCATGGTTTGTGTTGGGGGGGGTGGAGGTTGCTTGGGTGTCTGCTTTGGAGGTCTGTGTTGCTTTTGCAGATTTTTATTTAGAGCCTCCTGTGCTGGTTTAATGGATCTATGTGAGACAGGTGGTGTGATGCAAGTATTTCCCTTCTCCTCTTGACTGACTGATCCAGTCTTGGGTTGAGAGAGCTTAGCCTCCAGTTTGGCTGTATAATTGCATCTCTCGCATGTATTAGTGTTTGGTGGTAAGAGGAGAGGGTTGTCTGTGTACATGAGGCAGTTGTAACATTGCCTGAAAATGCCCCGATTCACCAGTTGGACTGGAGAGTACACCTGAAGCTGCCCTTTGGACATGCCTGGATAGGCACAGTGAACTGTTTTACTGAATGGATGGTAAGGTTGAATAGAGAGCCTTGTTTTTCTGTACAGTATAGGGGGGTCTAGTGCTAGGGTTTATAAGTGCTTGCTATGAGTTCTGAGCAAGTGCCAGGCTGAGAAATGAATGGCTTGAGTACTTAAGTTGAAAGTTTGTCTAGTTCCAAGGGAAAAATTGAAGTGGAGACTTTGTTGAGCTGGGATTAGTTATATCCTAGCTAATCATTACTGTCTGGTGCGCAAAACTGGGCAAATGCAGTTTATGTAGCAGGGAAATTAAAGAGATAGAAATTAGCCCAAAATGGCAAATAAGCTACAAATTTCTGGGCTGAAACCACTCCTCCAGGGACAGATAGGTTGCTCAAACCTCCCCTCTCTCACAGGTGAACAGAGAAACTTCCTTCTATCCAAGTAAGGTATGGGCAAACAAAGAGATTTGTAACACAGCCCTGAATTCAGCACTAACCTGAAAACTGGACTATACTAGCTTAGAAAGGTGGGAAACAAGTATAGACATATTTTTTCTTTTCAGAAAATAAAGCAGATACAATAAAAAAAACACTTTAAATGGACAGAAAAGGATACTTATTGTTATATATCTCAGATCAGAGTTGTAGTCAAGGAAGAAACACAAATACAGTAAAAGCAGATGAATAAGGTGCATTTTTACACATATAAAACAATAGAGAATGAACAAACTGATTTAAACAAGTTACCCAATTAACCAGAAAAAAAAAATAAAAACTGAGCCCTGTTCCAGCAGTCTTCAATGAGACAAGTTCTAACTGCACACTCCTGCTACTAGGGTGCAGGGGAACCTTTTCCAAAAAAAAAGATGGCCTGGATCAGTGCTCAAGTTATACAAACAAAGCTAGATTCAGCAGGCCTGAATCTGGTCTATGCTACAGCAACAAGGCGCACCAATTTCAGAAAGAAGCAGTTCAAATAAGCAGGCACAATAAGCCTGTGACCAGAAATTCCCAGCTCAGAAGGGCAGAATCCAGCCTCTCCTCACACAAGAGTGCAGACCACCAACTTTCTTAATGTAGAATAACTGGCCTGAAGCCCAAGTGCTTAAACCAGAACTAATACACTTTTAGAATAGCAGACACTGAGCCTTCAATCAGCAATTCCCAACTTAGAAGGATGTAAGCTACCTGTCCTGCCATAACAGTGCAGTCCTCAAACCTTCTTAATGTAAAACAACCGGTATGAAGCTCAAGTGCTTAAACCAAAAGACTTAGAATAACAGTTACAATTTAATCAGGCTACTACCAAGCAGCAATAAGTGCAGCAGAATAAATACAATTGAGTACTTTTAAGAAGAGGCAAAAGCAAAATGAAGTAGGAGGAAAGACAAATACAGTAAAAGCAGATGAATAAAGTGCAATTTTTTTATTATTAGTAAAATGCAAGGAGAGAGGAAGGAAGAACCTAAGTGGGTTGGTCTTCTCAAATCTTCTCTCTGTATTAAGTAGAGTGAACACTTGACTCGGAATATGATCTCACTGTACTCGGTTAAGTGAGCAAATGAGATGGACTTTTTGCACCTTCTCCCACTTTGTTTTTTGTTATACTTCAAGAAGGTAAGACAAAAGTGCTACCAGAAAACAGAAGTAGAAACAATAAACCTGGACTCTTACAGTAAGCTCACGAGTACGTTTTATTGGCAGTAGATGGTTGCTAGGTTTCCTTAAAGATGCATACTTAATACTGCAATCGAATTTTACAGAAAATAGAATACAAAAAAAAAATCATTATTTTCTTTTATTAAAAATATGTAATGTCTTTTACACCATGAGAACTATGTGAGAATAATCACTGAGAGAAAAGAAAAAAAATCCTTAGACTGAAAGGCAGCATATCCAAAGGCAGGCAGTTGCAAGGCATGTGGGTTTCACTTCAAAACGTCAAAAACTCATAACATCTAATTTCAAAACAGTGAGACCATAAGATCAAAAATTTAAAACATCTAAAACTCATAACATCAAATCTCACAACATTGAAAATGTATAACATTGAGTAGTGTATCATCAAACATGTAAGTGTTATAGTTTATTCTGTTAATCTGTATATAGTGTTTATTATGCCACTCTGTACGTGTTTTTAGGTTCATAGGTCCATAGGTGTGTACTACGCTAACGGCCCTGGAGCCTTTACAAGCCTAGCCCATAGAAGTGCCCTGGCATTGTGCCGCCCGACGTTAGTTCCCAGTGCCTCTATCAAGTAGAGCCACTGGAGTGATCCCAGGGGTGAACTTTCTATTACCCATCCACTCATCAAGATTTCTCTTGAAGAGGGACAGCAAGGTGTTCTGCTTCACATGTATGGGAAGTCTATTCCAGAGCATGGGCAGTCCCTGGGTTATGAGCCTGTCCCTCCAGCAAGTTCTGTTGATTGTGGTAATGAGGTTGAGGTCTCTGGAGAGTGTGGTGCAGTGGGATTGGGATTTCTTTAGATGTAGCATTTTTAACAGAGCTGGGTGAGACATGACTTTGTAAGTTAAGTAGAGACTGCCTCTAAGTAGGCGATATGAGACAGAGAACAGCTGGAGTCTTTTGAGTCTGTCCATGTAGGACATGTGTTTAATGCTTAGGATCCTCTTGCAGGTGTCTAGTGAGGTACATGCCAAATAGGGCATTATATTCGATGACTGGCCTAATGAGGGAAGAGTAGAGAGAGATACTGACCTCTTTCTTCCTGGATGCAAAATCCTTGGTAATGAGATGTGCCACATAGAAGGACTTTCTGACCAAGTGGGAATGTGGTGGTCGAAGGAGAGGTTGCTGTCAACCTGCGTCCCCAGATCTCTTATAACACCTTCAATGTTCAGTGGGCTCCCATTGTTGTAGTAATTAGTGGGAACTGAGTTTTTACTAAAGGGCATGATGACGCATTTTTTGGTGTTAAGCTTAAGGCCATGGTTTTGACACTAGTCATTGGTCTCAGTGATACCTTTCTGTAGGATGTCTGCATCACTTGGGGAGTTAATAATGGCTCCCAGCTTGCAGTCGTCTGCGAACTTGGTTAGCCAGAGTCCCTTTGTGTTGGCCTGGACTTCTGAGAAGTATTTCTATTTATTTATTTATTTTTACATTTGTTTACTGGGAATGTCTGACTGGGCACATGGTCTTTTTCAGCAGAGCCCTGAGGAGAAAAGCTCTGGTTAGTACGTATCCATGGAAATATGAATAACATCCAAATATAAAGACAAGACATATAAAAGTACAATTGACAGCATTTACATTACATAATTTAAATGATAGTTATATACATCAGAAAAGGATGAGCAGTAGATGCCGAACAGGAGAGGACCCAGGACTGATCCCTGCGGGACTCCACTCGTGATGACTGATTGGCAGTCTGACTTGGAGTTCGCTACTTTCACACTGTTGTGTTCTATCTGTGACCCAATTTGCAACCCACCTAGTGATATAGGGGTTGATTCCCAGTTTGGTGAGTTTATCAATAATTCCTGAGTGAGGAATGGTATCAAAGGCCTTGGCCAGATCGAGGTAGGCTGTATGCACTGCCTTACCATCATCCACAGCCGTGGTGACTGAATCAAAGAAGTCAACTAGGTTGAGCAGGCATGATTTCCCTTTCACAAAGCTAAGCTGTGTGGGTTCCAGAGTTTGGAGATTTCCTATATCTTTGTAATCAGGTCCATTATGATGCGCTCCATAGCTTTACATATCAAACTTGTTGGGCTAATGAGGTGATATTCCCAGGGTCTGTAGTTACTCCCCCTTTTTGGAGAGGGATGACTGTAGTAGTGTTCCATTCAGTAGGGCTGTGACTGAACAGGGCACACAGATGTGGTGCAAGTTCGCTTTGTAGTTCATGTAGAACACATCCAGGGATATTATTGGGTCCCATGGAAGCTGTATTCTTGGCCTTGGACATTGCAGTTTTAATATGTGCTGCAGTAATGCTGGGTGCCAGGCATTCTTCCGGTATTGTGATTGGTCCTTTGTGGGGGAGGGGAAAAGCTGGCACTGGATCTGTCAGCCAGTATGTTGGCAATATCTGTTGGCTCAGTATAGGAGGTACCATTGTGCAGTTACTCAGAGCAAATCTGGGTATTGCCATGGAGGTTCTTGATATAACTATAGAAGGCTTTGTGATTGCTTTTAGTGCCTGCCATGATTCTACCTTCATAGCTGGATTTAGAAGATTGGATGAGGTATCTCAACTTTTTGTTGAGGCTAATAAGGGAGATTTTCCATTCTTGGGACTTTACCTTTTACTGCAACAGTTTCTGCCTTCTGGGGACCACCAGATTGGCTTCCTTTTTTTGGAGGAGAGTGTCTTGGTTCTGTTGTGTATAGTTCTATGCATTTATGTACATGTTCAAACAGTGCATTGGTGTATGATTCGACAGTCATGCAGCTATTTTCCACTGGCATGGGTGCCATGAAGTTAGCTGCCTCTGTTGTTAGGAGTCCAAAGTCAGCTTTGGAGAAGTTTTTCAAGGTGGTTACCTTTGCGGGGAGTGTGGGTGAGATGTGGATTTCCACGGTGATTAGTTTATGGTCAGATCTGACTAGAGAGGGATTGACTAATAGTGTAGAGCAATGGTTGCCAATGTTAGTAATAATCAGGTCAAGGATGTTGTTTCCTCTAGTGGGGATCAGAATGAGCTGGCCCAGGGCATTGGAACTGATGAATTCAAGGAAGCATTGGGCCAGTGTATTGGTACTTGAGCAGTTTTCCCAGTTGATAGAGGGGTAGTTGAGGTCTCCTAGTATGAGAGTGTTGGGTTGGGCCTTGATAGATTCAAGGGTGAGTAAGAACATGGAGTGAGAGTCAAGGGACATGATTGGGGACCTATAGTAGGCTATGACCTGGATCACTGTCTTACCCAATGTTAATTGTACCTGAAGTATCTCAGATGCGTTATGCTGGGCTACTAGTCTGGAGGTGTGCATATCCTTTATGAATATGGAGACACCACCACCTTTGGAGATTCGGCCCATGTTTCAGGGTCAAAAGGTGGGGAATGAGTTATAGCTTGGTATTATAGGGGTGCTTTCTGCTGCTTTAAACCAGGTATCCGTTACAGCACAAATGTCAATGTTCTCCATTTTGAGGAGTGCTTCCAGTGAGTGCATCTTGAGATTTAGACTGCTAGCACTGAGCAGCATGACCCTCAGTTTGCATTTATTTATAGCTGTTATGGTGGTAATTTGTTCTTCAGAATGCCACCTAAAAAAGGCACCATAGGGGTGGCAAAAGCCTTAGCCAGTACCCGGAAACCCGGGGGTGACAGATGCAGGCCATCTCTGGCAAAGCATCGAGGTCTGTCAGTCATGTCATCCCAAGCAGATCAATATTGGATCCCTTAGAATGACAGCAGAAACTTAGACAATTGTTGAAGTCAATCATTTATAGCTAAGTGATTTAGACATTATGTGTACATTCTTTATGGTGATCGCGATACAGTGGGGTTAGGAAATTAACTTTTTCCCACTGTAGTGCGATTTCGGAGTTGGTCTAGTTACTTTACAGGGGGGCAGAGCCCCCCACTTGGGGGGTGCAGTGGGGCTTGGCCCCCTGCAGAAACATAGTAAAAAGTGTGTTTCTTCATTTGGTGTTGTTATAGGTGGACGGGCTGCTATTTATATTTGCTTTGTAGTGTTCGATATTGTGAGATTCGATGTTATGAGTTTTAGATGTTTTGAATTTTCAGTCTTATGGTCTCGCTGCTTTGAAATTTGATATTATGAGTTTTCAATGTTTTGAAGTAGAACTGGCATGAGACATAAACTCTAAAGCATATTAAATAAAATGTGCACACTCCATAGCTCTCAGCTAAATAGGGACAAAACTTAACAGAATCAGGACAAATCCAGAAATAATCAGAGGTAAACGGGGGCACTTTTTTTTTTTTTAAATATTAGTTCTGTTAACTTGAGAGGGTGGTCACAGTGGTGCAGCAGGTAGCATTGTCACCTCACAGCAAGAGGTTCTCCGGTTCAATCCTCGGCTGAGGTGCCTTCTGTGCTGAGTCTGCATGTCCTCCCTGTGGTCGCATGGGTTTCCTCTGGGTGCTCCGGTTTCTTCCCACATCCCAAATACATACTGTAGGTGGACTGGACACTCTAAATTGGCTGTGTGTGTGTGTGTGTGTGTGTGTGTGTGTGTGTGTGTGTGTGTGTGTGTGTGTGTGTGTGTGTGTGTGTGTGTGTGTGTGTGTGTGTGTGTGTGTGTGTGTGTGTGTGTATGTGTGTGTGTGTGTGTGCCTTCTGTAAAAGGTTGGGTGCTGGGCTGGCAACTCGACACCATAAAACTCCACTGCCAATCATGAGCGGACAGGTGATCTGCTGTGGCGACGCCTAACCGGGAAAAGCCAGAAGAAGAATAAGTTCTGTTAACTTGAGACATTAACAGAATAAGATAATGTGAATTAATATACATTTTCTGAAGTAAAAGAACTTTATAACACTAATTATTGTCAATATTTATTGAGTGTAACTCACCACCATATCTGCAAAAGTCACCAGTTTTAGGAGGAATTAAGAGGGACATAGCAAAAATTTGTGTCAAAATCGGAGACAGTTGAGAGGTATGGCACTCTGTCTTAAAGAGAAGTAGGCATAGCCACAATATTATTAGATAGACAAATCTACATTTCAGGTACTCTCTAAGAGAATCTGTGCAAACAAAGTATGAGCATTTTATATATTATGCCAGCACTGATGATTATTACACTGCTGAAGTATGTGGAGCTTACCTTGGCTCCTGTGTGGCTCAAGGGAAATAGTCCCACATTAACAGGAGACTTCATCTCATTTATCTGGTGTATGTGTTCTGCTGATGAGGTCATTAAAATGGTTAAAACATGCATGTCCATAGCTAGTGTGGTTTGTCTCTACTGACATGAATGTAACCATAAAGACTTAAAAAGTAAAAAAGTGTCACAGGCATTCAGAAGCCATGTAGCTGAAACACTTGATGTCCTTAAGGGTTTATTTGCATATATCCCATCAGCCTCCATTACAGGAGGTTTAAGGTATCACACAGTGAAAACTCTAGTGTAGATGGGTTTTTTCTTGCAATTTTTACTGAATGGTTTGTCAGCATGACCCTTTTAAAATTATTTTCTACCCCGATGTCCTTTATGGAGAGAGGTCATAAACATGAAAAGTATTATCTGAACTAACAGCCCCCTCCCACAAATCCTTAGCTATCTGTCTAAAACATGCCCCCCACCCCCATATGATACTTGTGACTCAAATGTTTTGGGGTATGAAGTTAGGCTTGTAAGTTCCCCAGTAGTCATTAGCCAAGTAACAGCCTATGAACTTATGAACTTATGTTATCAGCAGTACCCATGGCCCTTTAGACTTTGAAGATAAATTGTTTTCTGTGGCACATCCTAATTCAGCCCAACAAACAGACCATTAAGTGGTACCTAAACAACTAATGGGGCAAGCAGGTGTACCATCTCTTCATAATAGTGATTCATATCTCTTACTGGAGCCACGGATAGCATTGCCACTCTCTCTTAGTATTTCATATCTCAGGCAGGGTGAATATGATGGTGAACTCAATGCCCTGTACAGATTTGGGAGACTTGTCATGAGTGGATTGTTTTGAGATGGTATGATTTGCAAATTTTGCTGTTTCCCACTCCGTAAGTCAGCATTCCTCTTCTGGTGGGCGTAACAGGGTAACAGAGTGCTTTTCTATCACGTGATCATACCCGGAGTTAGGCACCTGTGTAACCTGAGGCTGCGGGTAGACCCCGATTACCTCCCCTCGAATGAAGGGCCCCATTCAGCAGCTGCAGGTTGCTCCAACCGTTACTCTTCTTTTGGCTTGGCTCCTCGTGGATGTCTGCCGTCACCGTGAAAATCGGAACTGTGTTTCTGGGTTTTTTTTTTTTTGATTCACTGGCAAGTTGCACTCAATCAGGTCCACTCACTGAAACAAGGGATCTGATTGGCTGCAGCAGCCTGCGAACTAAGTGACCACTCCACATTTCATTTGATTTCGTACAAATAAACAGTTCATAGAATTCCAGTAATGGCCAATATCACTGATCCATTGTAGCCAGTTTTATTTCGTGGTTCATTTGCCATCCCCCATTAAATGTAATAAAATGCAGTCTAAAGACTCTCTCTCTGTTCTCGGGTAAAGAAACAGGTTGTCACAAAACCCAATGATGTGATTGTGATGTCGACTGAGAGCCAGTGAACCATCTTAGTCAGTGGTCTGTTATTAGTATAACGCCATTGATAAACACAGCAAAATTAGCAATCCATCCATCCGTCCTCTACCTCTTTTCCCATTTTGCACATCGGGTCGGGGTTTCACTTCAGCAGTGATAACCCAAAATCACATAATCAGCACACTTAACGCTTAAGGATGCATACAGTGCCAATAGACAGTAAGTAGGAAACGGTTTTCTGAAATCACAAGTTTGTTTATTTATTTTTATTTGACATTTGGTTACCGAGAAAGTCCGACTGGGCAAGAAACCCATTTTCAACGGAAGCCCGGGGAAAAATGCTCCATCACAAGGAAAAAGGTACAAAAAATTAGCTTTTACGTAATTAACATCAGAAGCAAAACAGAGAAAACAGCCAATTTACGGAAGAACAAAAAGCCATGCACACACATTTTTACGTGTAGATAAATAGAGATATCTAAGCATATCAAAAACAAGCAAGTTTTACAAAGATGATTAACAAATGTATCTACAGATAATCATTTTAGATATAATGGTTTAACAGAATATGCTCAGGGAAAAGCGCCATCACTAAGGAAAAGCAACAAAAGTATAGGTTTAACATAACGTCAGACACAGAACAGAGGAAAAACCAATTTACAGACGAACAAGAAGTCATGTACATTATGTTTTTACATGTGTGGTGGATAAACAGGCATATCCAAGCATATCAAAATAAACTTCAGTTTTACAGAAGAGTAGAGTAAGCAAATGTACAGGTATACATTTTAATAGGAAATTTAACAGAATGGGGTAGATAGGCTGTTTATATGGGAGGCGCAGCTGCATCATGAAAGACTTGTATAGATAGATGTGTTTACATTACAAGGTGATATAAATGGCCAGGATTATCTGAGTATAGTGCCAGCATAGTCATTTATTAAATACAACTAACAAAGAAACAATAGTTAGAATAGGAGATGAGGTGGTGAAGGCTGGTAGAGTGAGGAGGAAGAATTAAGATAGAGTGTTCCAACAATACACATTGCGCACAGTACAAATACGTGTGCGTGTGTGTGTGTGTGTGTGTGTGTGTGTGTGTGTGTGTGTGTGTGTGTGTGTGTGTGTGTGTAAAAGATTGCGCTTTTTCTTCAATGATGTAGCGGGGGTCTGGGGCAAAAATAATGGTGCTTGCCCCACCATAAAATATGATGGGGGAGAAAGATTCCCTGTGGTCCTCTAACATCTAACTTTTTAAATTAAGGAAGGGGGGAGCGGGGTGTTAATTCTGCTCCTTATCCATAACTTCATTAGCCAATCAAGCAATGTTACAAATGGAACTTGGGTCTTTTGATTTTGTGTAATAAAATAATAAATCAATATGTAACCATCGTGCAGTGGTTAGCAAGAGGTTCTCCATTTCCATCCTCGGCTGGGGTGCCTTCTGTGTGGAGTCTGCATGTCCTCCCTGTGGTCGCGTGGGTTTCCTGTGTGTGCTCTGGTTTCCTCCCACATCCCAAAGACATGCTGTAGGTGGATTGGGCACTCTAAATTGGCCCTAGGCATGAGTGCACACACGTGTGTGCCTTCTGTGGAAGGTTGGGCACCGGGTAGGGTTGCCACCTTTTCAAATGCCCAAAGTGGGACTTTTTTTTGTTGAAGCATGAGATTTTGCAGGACAAAACATACCCATGGCCAGTGCAATGGACAGAACTTCACTTTTTTGCCAAAATAGAAGCTTATTTTACAGCATTTGATTTGCTTATGCTATTTCTTATAACATTTGAGTGTTTCAGATGAAAAATAACTGTTTTATGCAACTATTAAAAAAAACCAAGGCAATATTTTTTGTCATAAAATCTCAGAACATTTGTAATTTATTATTTTAGTTTATCTGTTTGTACGAGGGACAATATAAGGGAATGTGAAATGTAATATACATTTAATTCTGATTGTCCGTTAGGAGAGTGTGTAAGTTAGCTATTTGGGGCAAGAGGTACAGTTTTATTTGGCAGTATCTATGCTGTATATGTAAAAGGTAGAGAGAATAGGATAGGGGTGACGAAAGGGAAGGGAGATAAATAATGGGACAGAGAAGGATATTATAGTTGCTAGAGTAGGGATAGGTGGGCAGTCTTGTGAGATGCTGGCTAAGTGAATAGTTTTAGGCATATGGGGTAAGTGGTGAAGATTAGCTTATTTCAGTCTGGGTTGGGACATGACCTGTTGCATGGTAGATCGATGTCAGCATATTGGATTGTGAGTGCTAGAGATGCGGTGGTATTGAGGTTGATAACAAATCCACTAAACTTAAGTGGATCAAGGATGTAGCCTTGTGAGACTACTAATGTGAGTGGAAGTGGGGGGGGGTAGATCCTGGAGACATTTTATGGCTATTTATAACCTGTTTGGTAGCTTTGGAGCCAGTGGAGGGCTAGGGGGGTGCAATTAAGGTTGGTGAGAGTAGTTAGTAGTTTGTTGAGAGAAAAATGTATATTTTCAGGATGGTTGGGACGTATTGCTCAGTAATGGATCTTTTAAGTATTCAGGATAAGAACTGGCTTCAACTGCTATTTTTTTTAATTCTGCTGGGAGATTGTCAGCTGAATTTGCAGTAGGTTTTGAGTTTTTTACAAGTTTGTCAAACACTGTTCTGATATCTAGGTTTATAGTACTGATTTACACTATCCCTGATGGTACACCCTATTCTGCAGTTTTTTGGCTGTTTAAATTATGCGGAGAGGTTAGGAGGTTAATGGGGCCTGTACGTTGCTTAAAATGCCTAATGCTGGGAGGGTAGTTAGCAGCTCTGAGATTGTTGCTGAAGGCATAGATGCTTTGAATGTATACTAATGCAAACCCTGTTATGCTACTATAGGTGTATAACCGCAATGTTCTACTCTCTCATGCAATGACTGCAGTTTTTTCGTTGTCCGTAGTTAATGTGTTGAAAGTTTGGGAGTGTAGTTACCTGTGAGAATGTCAGTGTTCAATGTTTGCTTGGAGTTTTTTTAATGGGAGTCACATACTGTATAAGCACATTGTTAATGCTACGCCTGTGTTTTTGGTTTTCACTTTATCCAGGATTATTGTGCATCGGCGGTGGGGGGAGGGGGGGAATTCCGCAGAATGTACTGATATTTTAATGCATGATAATGCAAACACTGTTCTGCTGTCTAGGCTTATAGTACTGTTTAAATATCCCTGATATTACAGCTTGTTCCGCAGTTATTTGTGGCTGTTTGAATTTAGCTATTTGGAGGTTGATGGGGCCTGATATCTTAATGCATGCTAGCAAACACTGTTTGGCTATCTTGGTTTATAGTACTGTTTAAATATCCCTCATGTTATGCCTTGCTCTACAGTTGTTATTGGCTGTTTGAGTTATGCTCTTTGGAGGATGAGGGCACCTTTACATTGTTTACAATGCCTAATGTTGGGAGGGTAGTTAGCAGCTGTGAGAATGTTGCAGAGGGTGCAGATGTTTGAATGTATACTACTGCAAACCCTGTTACACTACTATTGTGTTTACCAACAATGTACTACTGATGTAATGACTTAACTTTTTTTGCTGTCCATACTTATTGTGTTGAAAGGTTTGGAGTGTGGTTAGAGCCTGAGAATGTTGCAGTGTCCATTGTTTGCCTGGAGTTTTTTAATAGGGGGTCACGGACTGTATAAGCACATTGTTTATGCTATGCCTTTTTGCTTTCACTTCATCCAGTATTGTGCCTAGACTTTTGTTATAATGAAGCATTGGTATTAAATGCCAGTCAGTGTGTGCACCTGTGAGTAGCTACCTTGCTGTGGTACAGGGGTTTGTTGTAATGTAACATTGGTACTAAACGCCAGTGTGTAGCTTGGCACATCAATTCTTAATGATCTGAATGTAGTGACACTAGTGGTTAAATGGTGATGGATGAGTTTGACAGGGAAGGGGGTGCGACAGCAATGTGGTAACACTTTATGTTCTCGAGTAGGGCCCCCAATTTGTACCTTTCTGGGGGCCCCCAAAATGCTAGCACCAGCCCTGCACATGATACATGAGATTCCTTTATACTTTCCCATCATATGTGCTGATTCCCTTTGTTATCATCAATCTCAGGTAAAAAAGACCAACCTATTTTTCACCACACCATGGTTGTCAGAAAGGGTATGGTTTCAGGATCTCTGATCCCTGGCAAAGTAGGAAGCTCTCCTATCTTAGTCAGCAATGGTGCTCATGGTTACATGGCAACTGGCCACACTTCAGGACTTATCTCCTGACATAGATCCTTTTCCTGCCATCCACTCAACAGATATGTGAATCCATGTGGAAATGCTTCTCCATCTAAGCAGAGCAGTACTTTGTTCTATCCCAGTTAAGCAACTTACAACTCTCCTTGCCCTGTTTCTAGGACCTGTATGATCTTTCAGCCATTTCACTGCCATGATGAGTGCATTGGTTATTTCTGACCACAGCAACCTTGTGAAGGGCAGGATTGTTCAGAACAACAGAACTACTTGGTCAGGTAATTCTTAAAGTAATGCTGGATCTCTTCAGCCTTTTGAAAAAAAATCTCCTCCATGGAATTTGATCTCCAAGATTAAGGTAACTGGATATAGAGCTAGTATGCAAGGTATATGGCCAAGGATTGACATTAATTTAATTGGGCACATTTATTTTTGTGGAAGCAAAGAGAGCAGTTTCTAGCACTTGGTTACTGGTCTTAGAATACGTTTGTAAGTGTTTAAAATACATGGAGACAAATTACTAGTGTATCAGAGGTGTCCATAACGTCTGTCTCCTTACAAAAGCTCTTTTCAGAGCTGGTAATTAATGTTTATGGTTAAGGACTGACAGCAGTTCACCTGAACACATTTATTTTTAAGCAAAAGAGTAGCTTCTAAGGCTTTGGTTACTGATTGTGAACATGTATTAAAAAACACACGGAGACATCTATCAAGTTTTTCAGTTAACCTTTACTAATGTTGTTGTGTCTTTCGGCTTTTCCTGGTTAGGGGTTGCCACAGTGGAACTCTGGTCCATTAATGATTGGCAGTAGATTTTTATGTGCCAAGTTGCTGGCCCTGATGCACAACCTTCAACGAAGGTATGCCCATTCATGCATGTCTCCACACAGAAGACACTCTAGCTGAGAATTGAACAGGACAATGTCTTACTGTGAGGCGACAATGCTACCACAGCACCACCACCACAGTATAGTTAACCTTTACCAATAAGGAACTATTTAAAGAATGATTCTTTTAGCTGAGCTCTTAACATCATTAGAGGCACGAAAGTTGTTTTTAGACTGTTGATTAAGTGGCTATAAGTCTATCTCCTTATAAAAGCTCTTTTTAGAGCTGGTATTTAGTGGAAAACGGTAAAGAATAGACAGCATTTCACTTTTCTGCCTATTAATACAGGTGAAGCAATAGTGTTTGTCCTTGAGCACTGAATTTTTAGTGTGTATTGGATTATCGGTGTTGGAAACTAGTAGGACACATAACCTGTTTTCACTTGAATGAAGTTCTTAAGTTCTGTCAAAGAGTTACATTCAACAATATGACTACACAGGCTACATGTATCGGTGATATCTGCATCTACCCTACACCAGAAGATATGAATATGTTAACTACAACGATGCAGGAAGTTATTCTAAAGGCACAGGACTTATTAAAGAGGATGAATGGCAAGGAAGAGTTTCGAGCACAACATTACAACAGAAACGACTCTGACATTTCCTCTTATGACAAGGGTACATTAGTCAGTGAAGGCGCATACAGAAACGGTGCACCATTAATGGAATTTTTAGAAAGAAAAGAGAGACTCTTTCATTGATTTGAATAACAGCAGTAATTATTCTAGAGATGCTAATATGTTCAGTAAGGACACACCGGATTTCAAAAATCAGTTTCTCCTGTTGGAGAAGAAGGTATTGAAATTTAAGACTTTAGTGTGTGAAAATCAATATCTTTCTAAATGTATTGACTTAGGGATAGTTCCTTTAGGATAAAGAGTGTATGCATCCCCTAATGAGGCTAAATTTGACAACGGTCTTTTCACCAAATTGATAGATTTATATAACAATACTGGTTCAAATGTGCTTAAATTACTTGTGCAATGGAACAATGAACAAATGAATGGCTTGAAAACTGACATTAAGAAATTGGACAGCGCTCTTAGAGAACATCCACTGATACATATGCATTTCTATTTGTTTAGTAAATTAGAAAATAAAGTTAACAAGCATGTAGAAAATATAGTGAATAAGAAAAAGAGAAAATTATTGAGATATATCAATGCTTACCAGCAGAAGCAAGCATATTTAGTTAACAAGAAGAAAATTTATAGAAACAATAACATTGGAAATAGGAAAAATTCATATTATAAGACAAATTCCTTGTATAGGTTGGATTCCTTTTCTGAAGGAAACAAGCCTTCGACTAATACCAATGACCAGCATGGTAGCAGTAGGGAGATTTTGACAAGTGTATCCAGTGTCAGTAATGAAGAAGGTTCCCCTTTTTCTACTCAAGTAAGTGGAAGCAGCAGTCCCCCTCCCAATCAGGAAGCATTCACAGTAGTTGAGAAGAAAAAAGGAAAGGCCAAGGGGCATTAACCAATTTGTATAAAGTTTTCAACTTAAGTGATAGATAGTTTGCTATAGATGAAATTGATGTTCTAATGAAAGTTTTTCATTTTTACCAGCATATATGGCTTGAATTATAGATACTGTTTTAGATTTCAAGTTATATGTCAGAAAATTAAATCTGAAATATCTTTATCACGATTTGACTACTAATAATAGTAGTCAATGGAAAAAGAAAAGCAATGTTAATACTCCGTTGGTCAACATGTTGAATACTTTTTCTACAATTTGTGAAAATGATATTTACAATTTACATAATAGAGGCAGGTTACATGAATTTAATCATGAGAATAACTTGACAATAAAACAATCTATGGCTTTAAAACAGTTAATTTCTTATAAAGATGTTAGATATATGAAAGCAGGTAAAACAGTTTAGTCATTATGAATATTGTTGATTACAATTAAACCATTATTAACATGTTGGCTGATACAGATAAATACAAAAAAAGTGTCTAGAGATGCAGTCAGAAAGAAATTCCAAGAAGTTGATTTAATACTTTTGGATTTATTACATCAACAATATATTACTGTCAATATTTTTGAATTCCTTACTGTAGAACAGCCACAATTAGGGACCTTATTTTGTATTCCTAAAATACATCAGAATACTGAACATTCCCCCTTTAGACCTATAGTGTCTGCTACACATAGTAAAACATCAACAATTTATATTTATTTAGACAAAATACTTAACCCTATAGTGCAGAATAGTAAATATTTTTTGAAGGACTCTTGGATGTTTTTGGATGAATTAAGGTTATATGAATTTCAAGGAGATGAGACTATGCTGTGTACTTTTGATATTTGTTCATTATACACTGCAATAGAACAAACTGAAGGTTTAGAATTCATGAGGCTTTACCTTAATAAACATAGGAATTGTCTTAGGATATTTTTGTGATATGTCAGCTTATGGAATTAGTGTTAATTAACAATTTCTTCATGTTTGGAGAAGGACTTTACCAACAGACCAGTGGGGTAGTGATGGGTACACATATTGCACCAGTGTTCGCTAACCTGGACATGTGTTGGTGGGAACTAGAATTCCTTACTAAGTTAGAATTATTTAAGTATGATCGTTATTATAAATGATATATTGATGATTTGTTTTTCATTTGGGCAGGAAATAGTGTACAGTTGGCTGAATTCTTCAGCAAACTTAATGAGACAGTGACTTGGGTCAAATTCAGTATAGGTAGTGTTGGTATGTATGTTAACTTTCTTGATGTTAAAATTAGTTTAGATAGTAATAAAAAAGTATTTAGTAGTAATATCTATCATAAAAAAATGACTAATAATTATTTACATTTCGAAAGTTTTCATCCAAAATATACGAAGCTTAATGTCTTCAAGGGACAAGTCATAAGACTCAGTAGGATGATCAGTGAGGAGGACAATTTTGTCAGTGAAGTCAATTTTCTCAAGCAATTATTTATTGATAGAGGATATACTTGTAAGGACTTGGACAAAGTTGTTGCTTATATTACAACTAATAGAGATACTAAGTTTCTGTCTATTTTAAGTGGGTTTTCATACTAATGTTACACATCAACGTAATGAAGCCAGTAGTGAATTGTTAAAATATGCCTTTTCTGTACCCATGAGTATAGATGGGCCCTTGATTAAGGCAATTGTCAGTGAAAACTGGAAAATTATTTTGGGTAATGAAGAGCTTAGTAAAATAGGGGCCCAGCCAAGATTTATAAGCAAAAAAACTAAAAATCTGAAAGAACTGTTGGAGAGTGGACCCAAAATTGGTGATACAAAATGATAATTTTTCTTGCTTTGGTACATTTTCATGTACTAATTGTACACAATGTAGGTTTATGATGGGGGTACTCAGTTATCACTTTAAACACTTAAATTACACGTTAACAGCAAAGGGGAGATTTAACTGTCAAAGTGGAGGGATTATGTATCTTGCAGTGTGCTCCAGCTGTGAGAATTTCTATATAGGTAAAAACTATTAGAAAATTAAATCATAGAGTTAGGGAACATGTTTAGCCATTAAAAAGAAGGATTTAAGTAATGCCTTAGCCAAGCACTCATTGAAGTGCACAAATTTCAAGAAATTTACTTTTTTTGTAGTTGGGAAATTTAATTATTTTTTTTAGAAAATATAGAGCTGAAATGGATATTTTCCTGAGATATGATGTTATTCCATGCATAAATGACAAGATTTATGTAAAAAGTCATTTAAATTATGTGAATAATTGATTTAGAAAAACACATAAGTTAGTAATATGTTTATTTTTAATATATGTTTAAAGTTATGAGTTTGGGAATTATGTATTAGTTATGTAATTAGTTGATGGCAGTTAAAGTATGTGTTTATATATCTATATATATTTTCAATGTATGGTTAGTTTTACCGTAAAAGACTGAGTAACAAATTAAGGTAATGATGTCATGATCAATTAGTGTTATAAAAGGCAGTGGCTGTATGTGATTGTTAGTTCTGAGGAAGTTCTGTAATAAACAGGACAAAAGGCCTCAACTTTACTCTGGCTCCAAGTTTGGTTTGTTTTAATTGGATAAACAACACTGATTTTTTTTTACTTTTTCTGGTGCCTGGTGACAATCATTTCTGCTCAAAACAGCTAATGGTTACAAACCTTAAATGTAGGGAACCATACCTTTGCTTTAACAAGGATCTGGCATCTGTTAGGATCAGCTATATTCTCTCCCTAAAATGGTTTCATAATTATCTCTGTAGCATTCTAGGCATCATGTTTGCTTCATCGTGCAGAAACAAGAAGAAAAAGAGATTTCACATTCTGGATGCACTCTACCTGCTCATGTCCTGGCTGAAATAGTTGCACAAGTTTAGGAATACCAAAGAGATATTTATCTCCTTTGATTATGGAGTGAAAACTGGCAGTCACCAAACAGACCCTTTCCATATAGATCATCAACTACATTATCTTTGTTCATGAAATGCCCCTCTGTCTACGGGAAAATTCCTCATTCTGATGCAACTCTGTTTCTGCTGATGCTTATTTCACAAATACCTCTCAACCTGCAAAGGCTCTTGAAAATTATGGGCACCCGCCCAAACAGTGATACATCAAATTAGCATAAATTTATACACATGACATTATAGCTCCTCCCACTTCAACTAACATTGTGGAATATCACCACACATGAAAACAACATGAGATAGCTCATCCCACTTCAACTAACATTGTGGAATATCACCACACAGAAAAACATGAGTGTACAAACTGTAAAAACTAAAGTGACAAAATGATGCAAAATGTTTATATCATGTTTTATTCTGATTGTTTTCACTAGTTACTCATACTAAATGCTAAGACTGGTATAACATACATTTTTTTAATAAAATCAATAACATTACAAGTCTGAAATGCATAAAGCAGGCATCTGAGAGGTGATAGGAAACTGCAGTACATAAAACAGCACAAGAGCAACAATCAAACTCCACATGGACAGATAATGGTTATGGAGGTCACAAGTAAACCAAAGACGCTCAAAGGGAAGAAACCTTAATCACTAAATTAACAAAACAACCTGTAGGTCACCATGATTCAGCTGTTTTGGCAACCAAAGCAAAATTGCATGTAGATGATGTATTTTTAGTATTTCTTTACTAGCTTTACTAGCATGTCAAAAGCCAGTGTGAAAAAAGTAAGGTAGAATAAATGTTATATTCTAAACAGCAATATTTTGTTCAAATAAAATCTCTCTTACTGCTTCGGCTAAAAAGCCTTTCCCGAAATGGCTTTTTAGACAAAGCACTAATACAGATTTTATCTGAATAAAACACTACAGTTTAGAAAACTGCTTGGTGGATTCCTGGTCGTGTGTGATCTGTTGTTGCTGCATCTGATATTTGGTTCTACTGTGGTCTCTAATCAATGTTATATTCTGTCTTGTACAACAATCTTAAGTAATCCAGTAACAGTTTTATATGGCACCCCCATTATTTTTGCTGAATATTTATTTGTAATTTCACCATATAATAACTAGTTGTCTTTGCCACTAAGGCTCGATATTTGTTTATCATTAAACACTCACTGCATTCAGCTAACTCCACTGACACTCCATCGCCATTTCCACCTTCTTAGTATCACTTTGTGTTAGCGTACCTCATAGCCAACATCCCTACAACTTGCCAACAAAGTTAAAAGAATTTCAGTAGAGAACTTTACTTACATTATGAACTCGGCTTGTCCATACAAATTCCTAGTTCCACTAGTGATGTGAGACTTGTTTTCACACAGTAGTGTGCAAACAACTTGAAACTCTACCCCACTTGCAAGTAACTGATGTGACCTCGATGCCGCCTGTATTTACCTGTATTACTGGGCTGGCAGCCTGTTAAGGCTTCCTGTTTCAGTGTATCTTTCTTTATTTATTTATTTATTTTTATTATTTCTTTGTTTGCCACTTACCCACTTTTACTTAGGCATACTGCAATTGAATCAGCTGTTGTTGCAGCTCAACCACATCATCCCATCCAGCATTCAGGGCACGGAAGCAAGCTGATGATGTAATTGCTGGTGAAGGAAAGTAATGTAAACAAAGTGGGATTTAAAGTAGCCACTCAGAGTTTTGTGACACCTTGTCATTTTCTTTGCAAATTTGGTATTTTTTGACAAATACAGTGCAACTGAGAGGTATTCCCCCACTGAAGATATGTGTGCTACAGCCATTTGGCACTAGTTCAGACAACCACCAAGTGTTTCAACCCTAACCATGACTTAGGACCTGGCTTGCTTCCATGTCGAGGTGATACTTAGCCAACTGAATCCTTCTTCGTCTTTCTGATTTTTAGCCTTTGATCTACTGTCTGGCTCCTTCCACTCAAGATAGTTCTGGATCCTTCCTCTCAAGATAGTTTACTGCTCTGAGATCTGGCATATTCATAAAAAGTACCATGGAGGGTCACTGATATCCAATGTAACCAATACATTCTTAGTGTGTAAGCTGATCTGCATGTGGATACTTCTTGGAGGGTTGCAGATTCCTTTTCAATTGACACCTTTTGTTGAACAGTCCTTCCATCCACACTTGGTTGATGAGGTTTCCTGTAAGTCAAAGCAAGTCTATATGTGTGTATACTACTTTAAAATAATGTATGTACGTAATCATCGTTGTTTTTCTTTATTTTCAGGAATTTCACTCACTAAAATACATGGGGAAAACTGAAAGCTCAGTTGCTAGGCAAACCCTGACAGCGTGTGCATGGCATCGAGGTGTTTACTAGAATGATGCACATATGCCTGAATGAGGGATTATCACACAAAAAAGTGTTGAAATGTTATTATCGAAGTAAATGAAATTCATCACAGGACCTACCCTGAAGGACCCCTTCATAGATCATCTGGTACAGGAAGCATGTATTTGTTACTTCCACAATTCCTAAAGAACATCTTCAAAAATCTTCTAAGGCACAGTGCTATTTATTAGTATCTGAACAGTTCTAAACCAGAATTCTCACTTCTAATTGTTTCATCTTGTTTGCTCTGTTGGTAGTAAATCACAATTCATGTAATTCCACATGACTACTGACTTCAATTTACAAGGCATGATCAAGAATATTGCTGTTACAGTGGTGATATTATTTAATAACTATGACATTACCTATAGTTTTTGGTTCACTAGTGTAGAGAATGCCTATCAGAAGCTGATATTCAATTGTCTTCTTAAGTTTGATTTTAATGTCTTCTGGGGACAACTCAACAGGAAGTGACATGAATGCTTGCACATTTTTAAGCCACTTGCTTCTTGCTTGCATGAGACTGACTGGTGGCTGCCAGTACTGTGGCTGTTACTCGTTCCTATTGCTGCAAAGTAAGACAGAACAGCTATTTTTACGTATTCCTATTACTGCAAAGAAAGCTACAAAGAAAGAAAACAAAGTACTATCTTATATGTTACCGTCACTGCAAAAAGAGAAAAAGAAAACTCGTTTGCAGTTGTGAATTGCTCCATGTTTGCCCTTTAACTAAAAGAGGAAGGACTATTGCTAATTAAAGCTGGTCAGAGAAATGTGAATAACGTCAGTATCACCCACTTCAATGACTGTTGGTTGCTAAGAAAAGAGAAACAAGCTTTCTCATGTTTAATTGGTCACAAAATGCTGACCTATAAAAATTATATATTCAGAAAAGTATTACTTTATTTTCCTTCAATAAACTTAACTTACAAGACTAAGCAAATGCTGTCTGTGCCTATTTTTTCAATACATAGAACTAAACGTGTCTCCAGGCAGAAACTAGGCCAAATTCAACATCTCCAACTGGTTCTATTTAGCCTCTTGGAAGCAAACCACATCTGGTATTTAAGTCTTAACATGCCTACAACAGCTGAATAAATGCCCACAGTAACCAAATGACTAATATATCCACACACCAGGTCAATCTACTAATATTTCTCAGTCCTATGTGATATCAGATACAGCCCTTAAAAATAAATGAACATCATGACAACAGGAACACATGAAAACAGAAAGCAAAGTCAAGACTTTATTGATTTCACGGTCTACCTTCCAAGAAAGGGAGGAAATTTACCTGCCCATGTGTCAGTTTCTGTTTACAAGTCTCCTTAAGTTCAGTTCCCTCATTGAAAGACATAATGTAAGTGTAGCCTTTTGAAAGCAGCCATAAGAAATTTAGGGATACTGATCCTAACCAGTTGATTTGGCTTAGGAAGATGACAACTCATTTTACTGAGTACGGAGTAAATGGATGGAAAGAATAAGTATCTTACAAAATAAATAATTATGAAGGAGTCAATTTCATTTTTATCTACCTGGTGCACCATTACATTGGCAGCATGAATTGTTTAAAACAAAATAAAATGGTAAATAAAAGAAGGAAAACATACCGCATCCAGCCCCACCCCCAACTATTGCCATGCAGGCACCGCTGAGCCAGTGAAATGTTAGAGCAGACTAAGAAGTAGTGGAATGTTCACTTACGTCAAGTGGATGGGTCCTTGAGCTACCTTCTCTGTCCTCTGGTATTGTTTCTTTAAGAGACCAATGGTTACAAAGATCAACATTCAAGGATATAATGCCACGTGGTTTGCTTCCATTGTACTGTTGCAAAGATTATAAAGACAAATCAGAGACCTGTCCACACAAAACATTGTGCCCATCTTATGTATTTGGTATTCAAGATCCCAGATGTTGCAGTGTTCAGAAGTGAACAGAACTGATTAGAACTGAAGAGTGCAAGTTTGCTAATTTGGTACGGCACATTGTGTATTGCAACCTTCAGAAAAGCTCCCTCTACAAGGCAGTTTGTCTAAAACTAGGAAACAGTGAATCCAGAAGTTAAGTTTGTTCCTGACTAAAGATCAGGTTAGCCAAAAATCCCCAGAATTTATGTTAATCCATGTTTCTATGTAAGGAAGAAGCAATTAAACTGTTTAATATATTTTAGTTTTCAGAGAAATAAAGACAATATAACTGTGATGAGACAATAATTTCAGAGTTACTGTGAGCAAAGGAAAACATCTACCAGCTATCTACCATTTATTCTTCACAGCTGCACAAGGAATGCAATGCATTCCTGATTGTGTCACTGATCTAATGAACCACGCCAGACCATGACACTGGTGAGTTATAGCACTCATAAGTCTAAGACAGAATTGTGTGGTATGCATATGCTTACCACACTATAGACAAGTTGCCATGGCAAACAAGAGTCACTGTTAAATAAAGATAGATGTACGCAGAGTGAGTAAGATCACTACAAATGAAGTATGATAGCTAAAAGAAAAGTTAAATGTTTCTAAGATTTCATGTGAAATTGAAGGAAAGAAATGTTGGAAGTATGGAGTATTCCAGGGAGTGAAGGATGCAGTCACCTAACATGGGGAGGGTATTTGCCATCCACAAAAAAAAACACTGATTTGGACATGTGCCCATTCACAATCATCTAAACACAATTCTGAGCATTTTAGATGGGGTGTTCATAATGTTCAGGGAGACTTGGTGCTTTAAATAAAAAAAAAGTATTCTATAACACTTAGATGTTGATTGGTTCAACTGCCCAACTTAAAATCTCTTGGCCTTCAGGAAACTGATTGACATATTCCCAACTGATATTTCTATATCCCAAATATGTTTCCAAGGTTATTTGGGAAAAAGGAAAACTGGTTTATTACTCTAAACCTCTTAGCACAACAAATCTAGGCAAAGCCTAAAATAATAAGTTCTAGAGAAATGTATCCATACCCAG
This sequence comes from Protopterus annectens, assembly GCF_019279795.1. NCBI lineage: Eukaryota > Metazoa > Chordata > Ceratodontiformes > Protopteridae > Protopterus > Protopterus annectens. The sequence goes on along the minus strand of NC_056733.1, from coordinate 1,665,817,772 downwards.
CTCCCCATTCACCTGATACAGCACCAAATACTCTCTCCCACTCAACATGGCTTTAGCCCAGGACATAGTACTAACACAGCCCTCATTTCATTCCTTGACATGGTAAACACAGCATGAGATGCTGGATGCTTAGTCTCAGCATTATTTCTAGATCTTTCAAAGGCATTTGACACCATATCACACTCCCTCTTGCGTATTAAACTCACCAGTCTCGGACTATCTCCCACTACCAAACTATGGTTCACTAACTATCTCAACAGCAGGCGGCAATCTACTAAATGGCTACATGCTTCCTCCCCTTTCATAACCACAAACACAGGCATCCCCCAAGGATTAATACTGGGTCCCCTCTTATTCAGCATATTTGTCAATAACTTTTCTTCCTCTCTCATCCATAGCACAGTCATCCAATATGCAGATGACTTAACTATCATCTTCTCTGCTAAATCTGCCTCCACTTTACAGTATCTCACCCAAGAAGCCTCTACTTCCACAGAGAACTGGATGTCCCACAATCATCGCACTCTCAACCCCAATAAAACAAAACTATTAATATTTACCCCCACTAAATCCAGCTCTGTGGACGTCACTATTCTCTATTCACTCCCAAAATAACACCATTATTGAAGTTGTCCCCAGCACCAAATTACTAGGAGTCATCATTGATGACAAGTTAACATTCAGCCTGCACATTTACAGTAACATCAAAAACTAGGTGCCCTCTACAGGCACAACTATTTTCTCAGTCTCTCTGCTAAAAAGGCTCTGGCCTCTTGCTTCCTACACTTCTCTATGGTGCTCCTATCCTCACAAAACTGCAGTCCTCCTTGCAAGCAAAACTAGACTCTTGTTATAACAAAGTCATCAAATTTGCTACAAATGCAAAACATCTTACCCATCATTCTTCTGCTCTGCATCAACTTAATTGGCGAGAATCCCAATACCATCTCGCACTTCTACAACTAACTACAGCCCATAGGCTTATCTACCACCCAGAATCTTGCCCTTCCCTTTCTTCTATTTTATCCATGTATCATCCAAACCATCACCTAAGGTCTGAAAACAAAATGCTACTATCCATTGAGAAACCCAAACTCTCAGCTGGCCAAATGTTTTATTCCTACTATGTATCTTAGGCATGGAATAATCTCCCCCCATCACTCAGAGCAACTAGCAACTTGACCTCCTTTAAAAATTCCCTCCAACTGCATCTCTCTTCTAAATGCCTATGCCCCTGTTCCCAAACACACAACCACAACTCTTGGCTTCACCTCCCAGTGCTATACCTCTGACCTTTAACATCAATTTCCATCCTTCTCCCTGTCACTTTCATCTGGCCTATCCAAACTCCTCACTTGTACCCCACTCTATCTTTCACTCTGTACTTAATCTCCTCACAGCTACTCACCTGGAATTTATCACTTTCTTGTGTACTTTAATCCACCCTTTGCATCAATGAAAGACCATTCAAAAACATACTCTCAGAAATTGTCTGTCTTTACTTGTACATATCAATGATTTTATTTTTCTTTATTCCAACACTGTTGCCTTTATTACACAAAGTCTTGCAATATAATTGTACTATATGATTTTTATTATGTCAATGAGTGTATTATTATATGTTAGTGATTGTATTTTTCTTCATACACCTTTGCTGCTATTTACCAGTCTCATGCAATGTAACTGTATTGTACTATCTTGTTTTTCTAAGTGATTTTCACTCTAATTGTATGTATCGTTGTGGAGCTTTTCTCCCCGAGCTTCCACTGAAAATGGCCTCTTTACAGGCCCAGTGGACTTTCCCGGTTAACAAATGCAATAAATAAATAATGATGGGACAAAGGCTCAAAAATGGGGGCAGATTTTAAATATTGATCTTATAAATGTAGCTGTTATAATAACAGGATCTGTGTTAGCATAAATTTTTCTGAAGGATATGAAGTCCGAAACTCAAATGTATGTCATTCTTTAATAATTCGAATCTTCAGTGATTTGTCAGAAAACACAAATTTTATGAGGAACACACCAAAAATATAAGACAAAATTCAGACATTCTGTGAAAATCTGGACAGTTGAGCCATAATCTTGAAACATGTTATATAATCTATCACAATTTTTTTTTTTGCAGCTGGAACTTGGGGTAAATGTGAAGGCCTAGATGGGGACTTATGCTGATTCTGTCAATATATCTGTGCATTACATTGTATCTAATATTATTAAAATAGGACAGTGGAAACTGCATTATCCTATGTAATGGGGCTGAAAAGGTAGTTGTATGCATGTTCTTAAAAAAAATGTTAGGAAGGTGGGTTGAATATGTTTCCATGGTGGTTCTTGTTAGTCCTAGTGCTTCTTGTGGGGAGGGTGGCATTGCTGCATACTACTGATTTAACAGTTTGCCAGAATTTGGGGGATTTCTGATTTTCTAAGGAATTGTGCCTTTATAGCATTAGCACTGATTCAAGCTTTACACCTACGCTTTAAGTACTCTGTGTGTTTGCCAGTAATTGCAGTCTGCCTTCCAAGATTTCTAGACTGTATTTCTGAACTTTATTTGAGTTTTAAGACTTTCTGTAATCCAGGAAATGGATTGCCTTGTGACTGAATTCTCCATTAGTGAAATAGCCTGACTTGTAATGGATAAGTAGGTTGTAGAAGGTTGACAATATTGCGATTGAATTCTCAATATTGTATAGTGGATACCAGTCAATAAGAAGACATTCATGTAGAATGTTTCTTCTAAGGAAGGTATATGTCTAGTAGTAACTGATTTAGTTTTTTTAAGATGGTTGAGTGATCAGGAAGAAATAAAGGGTAATTGTTATTAAGAATATCAGGAAGGTACTTTTTTCTGGGATAGTAGTAGTAATAATAATAGTAACTAGAGATCGGTAGTTTCAGTGTTGTTGATTTCACTGCCTGCCGGCACGATTTGAGTGAGATTAATTAGGGTAGTATGGTTCATGAGCTTGGAGTTTAGAGGCATTTTCCAGTCTTAAATTAGTGTCACCTGGAAGAATACGTTAGTGGTGTTAGAGTAATTAATGTGAGAAATTTCAATTAGAAGGCTTTTGTGTCTTTGTTATCAGCTGTAGTAACCTTATGTGTTCGTTTGCAATTTATGATACAAGCTTAATGAAATAGCAGCATGACCCCCCCCTATTTAGACCCTGTTTTGTTATCAGTGAAGAACATGTACTTGTCTTCAACAAATGGAGAAGACCAGGAAGAGTCTTTAACACAGCTTTCTGATATTACAATAATTTTGTTATTAGGTGTCAGATTCCATTCTTCAGAATTGTTCCCCTTAGTTATTCAACGTACCTTAAGTGATGTAACCTATTAAAAGTGTTTTTTTTTTGTTTTTTTTTTAAGTGGTGGCAATGCTATCAGAGCTAAGGTTTAATTCAATAGCATGGTCTTGTAGTCTTGTAGCAGCGCCAGTATTAATCCAACAGTTCTAACTTTGTTAAATTTCAACAGACTGATACAGGGTAAGACTAAGCCTATGTAGAATGGTAGATTACCACAGAAGCAGAAGTGTGGATACATATGTGTGACACTGACTTACTGGGGTAATGAGTTATTATGTGGTATTTGTTTTGGTGAAATTGCAGATCCTAAGTAGGTGAGTCTGTCAGCTGAAGAGGTAGTACTTTGAAAACAAAGGCAGTTTCTGGAGGCTTAGTCATTTTGCCATCTAGGGAGAAGAGTGAGAGAAAAAAGGTAAAATATGGAGTAATTGTGTTGATGTAAGAAAGTGTTTATATGTTTATATTTGTTAACAGGAATAGAGAAAAGTAGACCATTTTCAAACTCAAGCCGAGAGTGCTAATAAAGTTGAAATAGATTAAAAAAATGCTTACATAGTACAGTAGCAACACATACATTATATCTTATGAACACTCTTACTATTTCAAGTATGCACCATTTGCAGTGCTTGTATAGTATTAACATAGTAGAAGAAAGAAAAAAAATCTTATAAGCATTCATTGGTTTTGTTTACGGATTCTCTCTCTCTCTGTATGTATGTATATATATATATATATATATATATATATATATATATATATATATATATATATATATATATATATATACTAGCTGTACCCGGCCACGCGTTGCTGTGACTCAGTCTGGTTAAATGGAAAAGAAAGAAAAGAGAAAGCGCACGTTTCTAATATGTTTAATTTCACAACGCTTGTGGGTATACAATATTTTTTGTTGTTCCATTGTCTGTGCAGATATAGAGATTGTCTGGTTTGCCAACTCTAGAACACGCAACATATAATTGTCCATGTGAGAAGCAATCCATGTGTACATCTAAACAGCACAATTCTAAAGATTGGCTCTGAGCTTTGTTGATGGTGATTGCAAACGCCAATCGAACTGGGAATTGCAATCTCTTAAATTGAAATGGCATATCCATTGGAATAATAGAAATGCGAGGAATGAAGACATCTTCACCTTTGAAAGGTCCTGTCAAGATTGTTGCTTCTATGACGTTGCTCATTAATTTTTTTATTGCAAGCCGCATGCCGTTGCAAAGCTTTGGCTGGTTGATATTTCGCAACATGATAATTGGCACGCCGATTTTCAATTGCAGTACGTGCGGTGGCATCCCTGACAGATCAAGTGAATTCAAAAATTCTGTTGGATAATTAACCACTTCATCTGCTTCCACAACAGTGTCGATGGACTTGTATGTGACTGCCTTGCTTTGAATGTTAGACTGAATAATATTGTTAAGTTCGTAGACGTCTTTGTTCTTGGCCGCAAGAATAGCTCGTTCAGTCAGCCAATCATAATTCTTATAATTGGTTTGAATATTGGGAAATACTTTTACAACCAATTCTTCTTTTGACGTCACTAAATTGCAGAAGTTATGAGGCAATGAAATTCGTCCTGAAGTCAGATCAACCGGCACCTTTCCGTTCCCAATTTCCAGCAATTGATCAATCGTTTTGCAGCTGGACATGCATATGTGTAGTTAATTTTAACGCAAGCATTTATTTCATCCGCTGGTGTCGATCGAGGAGAACAAAACAGATCTGAAGCTGCAGAACGCAATTACCATGCTCGCAACCATGCATCCTCAAGTCTGGCTGCACATCGCTGTGCTGCTTCCTCAGCACGTATTTGAGCCATTCTTTGTCTGTTTCACTCATGCGCTGATGCCCGTTCTTCCTCAGTTTGATTTGCAATTACTCGTCGCACTGCTTCCGCTCTGCGAGTACGATGACCTAAGTTTGATCTTCTGCGAGGCATTATTTGGATGAACTAAAGCAGATCGATTGCACTGAAAAAGAAGTAAGAAAGTTATAACAAAAACATATAAAATTGCATATTTGTATACAAATATATAGAATCCATAGTAGGTATATAAAAACACGCGCATATTCGAATGCAACATTGTGTGAAAATTTCAAAGCAATTGGTGAAGAACTTTCGGAGATTTAAGATTTTGAACAAACGAACATTTATTACATTTTTATTTATATATATATATATATATATATATATATATATATATATATATATATATATATATATATATACATCTATATGCATGCGTTTTTGCACACATGAATACACTTATAATACACTTATAGAAGTGGAGTGTTACAGAAGGTAGAAGCACTGTTATGGTCTCTGTGTTATTGGTCCCTGATGGAATAGAGTACAGAAGATAAAAATGCTAAGGTATGTATCACTAAGAAATACAAAATGGGAGATGGAGATAAAGAGATGATGTGAGGACAGTACAATGATTTGAAAGGGGTAAGAGAAACATAAAATGTTCTTTTAGAACACAAAGTTGGCAATTCACTACCCTTTAAAAGATCTCCTGTTAGACTCACAGGTGGTAAAAAATGCTTCACCAATATTTCATCTAACTAGAACACTATCTATTGCAGTCAGGAAATAAGCTAATTATACCATCCTTGGGGGGAAAAATCCTCATACCTCAGCAACACATGCGTAATCTACCTGTCTCAGGGCTGCAAAATAATTCCTCTATTCACATACAAAATTCTGTTTTAAATGACTCTGACCAGTTGAGCTAGTGCATTCATTGTGTGAAGTCCACTGGAGTTAAAAGCATCTGACTTTTTAATATGTAAATAGCAGATGACATATTCCCAAATGTAACACAGTATTAGGGAGAACTGAAACTTAGCTTGAATATTCTGAATATGTAATTGTCTACATGAATCATAGTCAAAGTGCTCTTCTGTCCAAAGAGTAACTCTAATTATTGAGTTGCTTTCTGACTATGAATGTATTGTAGGTAGAGTTTAACATTCCCCGAGTTTGTATATTTTAACACACAGATGTCTATTTCTGCTATATAGTCTTTTAGTAGCTGTTGCCCAAAGAATAATTGTAATTATTATGTTGTTTTATTTGTAAATATGAATGCAATGCACCAACTAACTTTAAACTACACACCTTGTACGTTACTTGTTTTGTATAACTTTTGCCCAACTTGTTGCTGGAAATGTTACAAAAGGTATAAATAAATAAGCAAATAAATGAACTAGGCAGATCTCGGTTTCATTTGAGAGGCCAAGAAAAAAAGTCTATACTTCAGGTCTTTAAAAAAATGCTCTCATTTTCATGCATAGACCCGCGGTAGTGGTGCTGCGGTAGCATTGTTGCCTCACAGCAAGATGTTGTCGTGTTCGATTTTCAGCTAGAGCGTCTTCTGTGTGGAAGCATGCATGAATGGGCATGCCTTCGTTGAAGGCTGTGCGTCAGGGCTGGTAACTTGGCACGTAAAAATCCACTACCAAACATTAGTGGACCGGAGTTCCGCTGTGGCGACCCCTAACCGGGATAAGCCGAAAGACACAACAACAATAAGAAAGGCATAATGCAGCATAGTGAAACGGGAAATAATTGATGTAAAAGGTAAGCAGATAATGCAGGTCTAGTAGTCCAGACAGTATAACCATTTACATCAGTGAAACATTGAACCCATTCATATCTGGGGTTTGGGAGGGTGGCTTAATGACTAAGGTGTTTGCCTTATAAACACAAGGTACAGGGTTTGAGTCTCACAAGGGATAATTGGCTAGGCTCACAAGGGCAGTTAGCTTAGTACTAAACTATGAATCTCTTAACTGTCCATATTTTTACTTTATATTTTTTGTTTTGTTTCTCATAAAATTTGTGATTTTCTGGCAAATCACTGAGGTTTGAAGCAATAAATAATGACACGCATTTCTGCAGTTCAGATTGTCTGTCCTTCATAAAAATGCATACCAGGACAAATCCTGCCATTATAAAAACTTACTAAGTTTATAAAAGCAATATTTAAAATCTGTCCCTATTTTGTCCCACATTATTTTACACTTTGTCCAGATTTCTTGTACTAAGATGTTAAGAAGTATTGAAAATGTTTGTTTCTAGAAATTGTATTGCATTATGGTAATCAGCAAGGAAGTCAGGAAGATAAGACTTATGAACTGTTAGTGTGTGTGTGTGTGTGTGTGTGTGTGTGTGTGTGTGTGTGTGTGTGTGTGTGTGTGTGAGTGTGTGTGAGTGTGTGTGTGTGTGTGTGTGTGTGTGTGTAGGTGCGTGCATGTGTGTGTGTGTGTGTGTGTGTGTGTGTGAGTGTGTGTGTAGGTGCGTTCATGTGTGTGTGTGTGTGTGTGTGTGTGTGTGTGTGAGTGCGTGTGTAGGTGCGTGCATGTGTGTGTGTGTGTGTAGTGGGTGTTGGGGGGTAATCAAGTCATATGGAATTCAAGTGCATAAAATATTTTAATACATTTCATATAAACAACAAAAACATTTAACTCTTCTTTATCATTATCTCCATTCAGTAATACCAGTTTCGACTACTGCATGACTTCTATTTTATGATTTCATAGAAGGTGCCTAGGCTAATGGCTCTAGAACCCTTACAAGTCTGGCCTTATTTATCCTGAGTTGCTCCAATTGTTGGTGGTTAGATGAGTGAAATTTGCAGAGGAAGGGTCTATGGTAGTTACTTCCTCTGTCCAGGACAGACATGGATGCCACCCCAAGAGTGGTTTTGCGGTCATCCATCCACTGATGTAGGTTACGTTTGAAGAGGTGCTTTGTTTCATGTGAACTGGAAGCTTGTTCCAGAGAAGGTGCAGTATCCGAGTGATGTATCTATCTCCTCAGCATGATCTGTTCATGACAGAGGCTAGGTTAACATCCTTTGAGTGAGTGACCCTCATGCAGTTTGATTTACGAATGTGTAGCATTTCCATGAGGGCTGGATCAGAAAATACCCTGTAAGCTAGGCCCAGGTCACCTCTTAGCAATCTGTAGGAGACAGCAAACAGTAACAGGGCTTTCAGTCTTTCCACGCAAGACTTGTTTTGTGTACCCTGTAATTTTCTGGTGAAAAACCTCTGCAGTCTCTCCAATTGTTGCTGGTGTCTTGTGAGCTACATGCAAAAGGGAACATTGTACTCAATTTTTGGTCTAATGAGGGATGAGTATAATGGAATTATAAAATCCTTGTATCTAGAGGTGATGTCTTTACTTATAAGATGTGCCACATAAAAGGATTTCCTTACTACTGTGGATACCTGATGGTGAAAGCTCAGGTTGCTATCGACCTGAGTAGTGTCTATAATATAATTAGCAGGGATCCCTGGCTTTTGCACCAATCATTTGCGTTAACCCTGTCTGCAGTATATTAACATATTTTGTTTACAAACCATTACAAGACAGAGTGGCAACAACAACATGACAAGTATTTCGTGTTTCTACGCTGGGGCTAAAATGTCACAAGGCACTTCACACTTGTACCTACTGATGAGTGAACAAGTTTTGTAACGGACTTGATTAACTTCCATTTCTTTTCCCCTCACTCGTTTAGGATGACAACGAAATTATGCAACTCTGTTTAAAGATTCTGTGTCACTGCATCTACTTTTTTTGGTTTAATTGTTGTGATGCTCCAGCACTATTACACGTATCAACAAAATAATTCAGTTGCGGAGTAAGCTGTGGGTCTTTCCCTGCTTATTTTATTTTATGTAGCAGGTGGCTTTAAGGCGCCTTTCTGACTTTATGGGAAATAAAATCCAGCCAGCAGCTTAGAGCTCCACCTCAGCAGAAGCGAGAGAAGCGCATAGATGCCGACAGCCTAGAATTTACTGCTCCCCGCACACAGCAGCTGCAGCAGAAGGTGAGAAATGCTCATCACACCAACACATCACCGCACACTGTGCCTGCCGGGGAACCTGTATCAGGCACAGAGGTACCCTGTGATCCAAAGATTGCAAGCACTTTCCCAAGACAAGCAGAAGCTTCCGAGACTAACCGATGTAAACTACACAAGATGGGGGTGGGTGGGGAGCGACAAAAACAGAATGCGTTGTCTCAAAAAAAAATAATCATCTCTTTATTTGTGAGATATTAAGAACAGCCCCGTTTGATGCACTGCGCCTCAGTTTGGCTTTGGACTGTTCAGCCACGAACGCAGTTAACTAAATGTAATAGGGAGGCCTCAAAATCAAAACGTCTGCCGTCTACATTTAAAATGCATATTTTACAGTGTCCCTAATGTTGTGTCGATCTGTTTGTAAGAGATTAGTTTAGGAAGGACAATAACCTAAGAAAATCAGAGTAATGAGTATCAGCAAACAGGATTTTTTTTCCCTGAACTATACTTGTCATAGTTTCATTTCTACTTGTGTGCAGTGCTTGTTGAAAGCCGAGTTGTAGGAGAGCCGGTCTAGAACCCATAAGTTGCTTATGGTGCAATACAATTGGGCGGGGTAGTGGTGCAGCGGTTAATATTGTCGACTCCCACCAATAGGTTATCCGGTTCGATTCTCGCTTGGGGTGCGGAGTTTATATGTCTTTCCTGCGTTCGCATGGGTTTCCTCCCCTAGCCTCCTTGTCCTAGTCGACCTTTCCCGGTCAACAGATGTTAAAAAATTAAATAACCCCCGAAAACTTATAAGCTGATTTGGGTCCTATAATTTGAACGGTGCTTAAGGAATGTATGGTAGCAAAGCCAGTATGATATGACCACCGAGTGTAGATCATGGAACCATAGGGAAAACAGTGTGTCACAAAGAATAGAAAACGGCAAGCCAGTAAGTTTCTTTCCAAATGTCTATGTGAGAAGCTATATCCCTTGCCATCTGATCTCCACTCCAATAGTGACTTAAATTGCACATTTCAACAACAGTGTTCTCTTACTGGTTGTTAGAATGTTACTCGCATGCTTGCACACAACTCTCTGTGTAGTGCACATTTATTCCAACTTCAGTAAAGAAGTGCATATTCTGATGTTCTAATGTATGCACGGCCATTTCGAATAGACTTCCACCAGGGGTGAGAAAACAAACACGCCAGAATTAAACCTAAGGACAATTTATTTTAAGACTCTAAATGCTCTTTCTACGAAGAAAAGTATCCGTACCTCACACACTAGTCAGTCTTGTTTATAAGCGTGTTGTATGTGCTTTAACAATGTTGAATTAATTTCTAACTAGAAATATTGTACGTGTTCATTGTGAATACATTTCATTGTAAATACAGTAACTGCTGCTGTAATTCATTGTAAATACAATAACTGCTACTGTAATATGTATTGCTAATTCAGAGTTTGTCATAATTTATACCAGTAACTGTCTTTCTCTGTACCCGTGGGGTGCGGTTTATGGCTGAAAAGGGCCTGTAGCCCAAGTTTATTGGTGAACAAAGTGCAGTTAATTAAGATGCTCCATCAATATTTTGTTCCTATCGCCTTGGCCTGAGACTGAATTGGTTGACTGGGATAAGCGCCCTACCCGCTAAAACAAATCCAGACGAACAAATAAATAAGTGTTCCATATTTCACAAAAATATGCAGGCAGAATAATGGAAAAGTAAATGAATGAAGTACAGGTGGGATGCAAGTTCCACCTCTTGTGATTCCCATTTCAAATGGTTGTGTGCAACTGCATCACCTCTTACACATCTGTGGGCTGCAAGTCTGCGTCATGCATAGCTCTCAAACTTAATGCAAGAGATCTGGACAGAGCCTAAAATAATTGGGAGACAACGGACCAAAAATAATGAGAGAGCTGAAATATAAACTTGTGAAGTTGCAACAATAACATGATTTGTGTTAGCGTGCATTTTCTGAAGGATAGGAAGTCTGAAACTCAAATATGTCATTATTTAGTGGCACCAATCCTCTGTTATCTGCCAGAAAACCACACATTTTTTGAGGACTAGACTGAAAATAAGAGGCGAAAATTTGGACAGTTGAGAGGTATGCCGGGCTTTCCGTTCTTAATCCCTAGGTAGTATTTTACTACCTCCGTTTCAGGTTGGCAATAGTGTGGTGCAACAATTTGTAGGGTCCCTTATTTAAATATTCTTGCATATAACATTACTCAAGAGAAGCGTCTGTCTTTTATTGACAATGCAACTGTTTCCACTCATCCCCTCTCCCGCTGAATTGCTGGGGCTTCTGTTAGTTTCTTCGCATTCCTGAGTTTTTTTTTTCCCATCAAAGTTATCTCCACACGACCTTCCAAGCGAAAGTGATGGGAGTACAAAACCATCTGCTGGTTGTCAAAGGTGGTCGCTCCAGTAAGTTAACCATTAAATGACACTTACCTAGGTGACGGTTCTCACTTTTGAAATGCTAACATTTTAGATGGATTTGAAAAACATTTATGAAACTTGTTTTAAACAAACTAGCTCTCCACCACAAAGGTCGCAGAGTACGGAGGTTATGGATGGGGTCGGGGGGCTTAAAAAGTTGTTTTTAACCTCAGACGCAGAAGGTTGATTTTCTAGATAGCTGGTTAAAGCGACCTAAGGAAGAGCAAAACCTTTAAATACATATTAGATGGATATCCCCCATTTAATTGCGTAACTGTATTCTGAATATCCTTATATTTAGAGGGGGACGACGGAGAACATTTTATTATTAACCAAACCCTCCAGTGATGACAGAAAGTCAATTTTGATAACAGATTCCACAACAATGAGAATGCTGAGCTGAGCTATTTCACGTGCTACTGTGCTGCTCTTACAAAAAATAGGATGCTAAAATCACGCCCGCCCCCCAAAAGAAAGTGTTTTGTTATTACTTTAAAATGACCCAGGTCCATCCTTAAGTAACCCTATGGTTGAGCTGGAAATCCGACGTAACAGAAATGAGAGAGAGAGAGAGAGATAAGCCTGGCCCTTTGTAGCTCCTCCTAGTTTCCTTTTTTTTTTTCCTCCTCACGGCTCTCTCAGGCACATAGTTCCACAGAGCTAGCTGAGCAGCTTACAGAATCAGAGAGGTGTCTAGAGAAGCAACAGGAGCCCCGACATCGCACCGAGGAAGCTAACCAGCAGAGGAACAGCATCTCCACCACAAAAGTAGCTGATGGTGATCATAAACCTTTAGGATTCCAATAATCTCTGCAGTTTTTGTGGGTCTCCGGCATCCTTGCACATTGACTTTGGAAAAAAGGGACTTTCACTTCAGAACACAAGGGAGCTTGTAGGGTCAGAGAAACTACACGGTAGTCGAGAGCAGTATTATTATGATAATTTTTTTTAGAGAAACAAGGTGAAGGATCTGCAACATTAAATAACAGGCTGCGTGTTAGTGGATCTGAAACTGAGCATATATTTTTAAGAGATCCTTTTAAAAAGAAGCAACCTGTCAACAGCTCCACCTGCCCTGCAACATTTTTTTTTATTTGGTGACTGTCACTGTTGGTTTTCTTGTTGTATAAAAAGGATTACACTGTTGGGTTAGCCCCCTTATTGTTGGAGGCCAGTACGAGTGGGGCTACAACCGAGGAGTGAGATGGAATAAGACTGGTTACATAAATGGAGGACAAGTTGCAAACAACATCTGCTGCTGATTTCAAAGGCAGGGATTTTCGCTAGCCCATCATCTTGACCCCCCCCCCCAGTTGCTACAAAGTACTTGTCTTTCGGTAGCCAAGAGCTGCACCCTCTCCAAAAAAATTGGCTACTTGCCCCTCATTAAACAGCCCTCATCCCCTCCGAGATGCACCCGGAACAACGCCACTGGGCTGAATTGGTCACTACCTTTGAGTCATTCCTCATCCCTAGATGCATACGATGATTTTTGTTACCGATTTGATGTCTTGACTTGAATACATTTGCCATTTTAATCACTTCTGCCTTCTAACGCCTCACCATCACGTATCCATTTCTACCGCAGCCAGAGACACTGAGTGCAGTATATGTTATGTTTTGCAGACTGAAAATCCTAGCGTACTGGTCAGACAAATTTGTCACGGATTTTGCATCCATCGGCTCGCGGTGCTTTGCATTTCAAGTTTAATGTATGAACTGGCTGTCTGTAGGGGGTGATTGCTCTGCGGAATAGTCGAGGTAACGCTGAATGGACTTGTGTTGCTCGGGGGGTTTAATTGGTGCCTTCCTGTGCTCCTTTGAGGTGTCTTCCCACACGTGCTGATCGGTTCCTGATTGGAAATAGCAATTCGTGCTAACTGATCCCCATTTTAAGCAAGGTGGAAGGGCAGACCGAGAACCAGCAACCCTCCTGAAGAGCTCCACCATATTCACAGAAGAGCGGCGAAAGCCGGTCGCCAAAGGACTCGCAGGCTGAGCAGAGGTAAGACATGCATTAATGCAAGAGCAGAGCTCAGAATTGTAGTTCAGTGCCTAATAGCCGAAGGAGGGTTGAAGTCCAGTACCACAAGTGTATGTGTATGTATGTGCATGCACACATGCGATGGGGGTGTCTGTTGCAGTCCTTGAAATAACACTTACCTTTCTGTATCAATGCTTGAGAATAAATCTGTACAGCTGTCAGTTACTGCGGTGGTTGGGGGTACAGTAACCCAGGTTCTAGGAAAGGGCGTGCCTCATCAACACTTGGGATTATATTGTGCACTGTTTGTTGATTCCCTTTAGCTCTTGTTGTAGGAGGTACTGCGATCCGAACCTAGTTTCTTGAACTCCCAACTAACGTTAATATTTTGTTTGCTTAACTGCAACGGGATTAGTAACTGGCACGAAGCCAACAAGACAGAAAGTTGTGTTACCCATGGTCATCCGTTGCAATGTGTGAAAGTGACCGGAACTAAAGGGTAAAGTGTGCCCCCCCCACCCCCCCCCCCCAAACTGCCTAGCACGAGTGGAAAGAGGTGCACAATTCCCAGTCCCATCTGAAACAACGTAAAGACTATTTACTTGTTGGGAGTAATGATTAACATGTAACCAAAGGGATCTTGTCAATTGTCCTAAAACGGCTGGGGTGGGGACTTCAGTTGCTGTGTGTGTCCTTTGAAGGGGGGGCAATGATTTTCTCTACAAATCCTATAAAGATTGCACCAAAACATTTTCCATGATTTCGCTCTAATCGTAAAAAAATGTTCGATGTGATATAGTATAAGCTCGTTTGAGATGCGGGAATTTCTATCTCCGGCTATGAGGAGGAGGTAGTGGCTAGTCCATTCCTTCGTACATACACAGCAAGTTTAAGGAATGATAACTTTCACGTTAGTATTATGGGGTAATCCCCGCATTACTAGCATTTCAGATGGACACAGTGCGACACAGAGCCTCTGTTTAACAAGTAGAAGAGTTTTTTTTTTTATTTTTTAGCAGTATTAATGTATACACACACACACACACATTATATATGTGTGTGTGTGTATATATATATATATATATATATATATATATATATATATATATATCGGGAGGCGTGCAATTTTCTTGTCACTATAACCCCCCCCCCCTTACCCTAGGGGAGAAGTGTCTTGAGAGTCTTCCAAACATTGAGTTATTTTTGCTCATTGTGAATAAAAGATTCATGGTGGAAGAAAGTCTTATTTGATAATTTGCATTTGTATTTTGCCCGCTGTTACACATTGGGGGAGGGGGTGCTTTTCTGGAGAAAGCATCCGCGAAGTTTCCTTTTCCCGCACGAGACCACCACAAACCCTGTTATCACACTGATAGTGTGGCGGAAGTTGACTTGAATACATCCCTTCATGTCCACGACCAAAGGCAACTGGAGTGGTTATAAGCATGGGATCTGTCATACTGACAAAGAAAATCCAAATGCTACCAGAAAAAAAATGGAAATATAACCAGTTTATTAATAAAGCAGAAAGTGAAGGATCTTCTGTAGACATGCAGCGAAATATTGTTCATTCCTTGGTGCAAAAGTTAAAGTTTCCTTATACAGGGAACGTTTGTGATGTTGGGTGTGTCTACCCGTCTGCCAGCTAGGGTGCATGTATCACTTACTCTGGAAGCTTATTTATAGTTTTCATTGGATGTTTATTTAGGCTTTTGTATGGAGAAAAAAAAGGATTGTGTTTACAGTGGTCCAAAAGTTTTTCTTCTCCAGTTTCTTAGAATGTTACTGAAAAATGGTATTACACCTGAAAGACAGTGAAAATTATTGAGGTTGTCAGTAAACACATTTGACAGAGAGGCAGTGAGAAGGTAAATTACAGGAAAATTATGCTGACCTTTCACATGGGTCTAACTCACCCAAGGCACCAAAATCTTCTCATAAAATGTTTTACTTGATGTGGTCTCTGTGACAAGCAAATAGTATGATGGACCCTTTGAAACTCTGAATACACAAATTATACGGTAAAGCATCCCCTCCCTTCTTTTCTGAGTTCTCCCACTATAAGATTGTCATGGAAGTTGACTGGCTCTACAGAACAAAAGTATCACAGGGTGTGAATCTTACTGAGCTAGGAAGGAAGGTGCCACACCACAGTTAAAGAGGCTTGAGTAAGGTAGTGTAGTATTTTCTTTGAATAGCAGACTGTAGTTGCTTAGTACAAGCGAGTTGGGAAAGTGGGCAATAACCACCTTTCAGATATTTGTAATAAAAGCTTTTGACAAGTTTCATTTTGTAAAGGAGGAAGAGCAAACCTTTTTTCATTTTTTCAAAACCACATAGATTTCATAGATTTAGAAGGTAAATTATGGGGAAGTTGGGCATTGCTTTTTTTTTTTAATTTTTTTAAAGAACAGAATTTACACTGAATTGTCGAGGTGGGCCACACCTACATTCTTATAGATTGCTGTTTAGATGCATAGTCAGTGTTATTGTCTATATGTGTGTGTCTTTTTGTGTGTCTATATGTATGTGGGTGCATGTTTGCCTAAGTAGTAATATACGCATATCGCTGAGAGAATAGTCTTTCTGTGAATTATCCCTGAATCCGTTTTCTTGTTGAATTACCCATCCCCCCTACCATCGCATCAAGCTTATGCATAGCTACTGTACTATACACTGAAAGAAATGTGTTATTGTGTGTCTGTCAACCAAGAAGTGTGTATGGTGCATTTCTTGCACTAATCCACCACCCTTTAAAACTTGACTCCCCTATTTTCTATTTCTTTTATTCACTGTATGTTCTTCTTACCTATTTTTAATGACTACAAATTATGTAATGCCGTGTGTATCCTATTATTTTTATGGCATAAGTGTTTATACAGTGTTAGCCTTTTACACTTGACTTGTCTTATTTTGTATTATAAGTTTGTTTTTATTGTAACTATTGCCAAGTCATATTTTACCTTTACTGTAACTATGCTTAATTAATTCTCCATGTGCATGTTTCATGGAACTTTACAAATGTTAAATCCTGTTCAATGTCTATGTTTATATTGTTTGTGGAGCTTTTCTCCCTGGGTCTCCACTGAAAATGTGCTCTTACCAGCCCAGTGGACTATCCCGGTAAACAAATGTCAATAAATGTTAAATAACAAAAATGTTGTCCGTTATATCAGTAGCTGGTTGGTATGCATTGTTGGTTATTTCCTTCCTCACTTGCTGCTTATTATTATTTTTATTGTTGTTTCCCCTAGTATTAATTATTTAAAATCAGTATTTGTCTTCTCAATATTCTTGCAGTAGAAGAGTAGAAACCCAAGTACCAGTCGATGTTCAGAATGGGTAGTTTTTTGCTTGGCAAACATTAGTTTCTTGTTTTTCCCTTATCAGGCATATTTCTGGCAAATTCTTTGTTCAGTTTAGCACACTGCAAGCTTGATATGCTAAACAGTAACCTTAGCATTGGCTCTGCATATCCCAAAAAGCCAGATTTTAAAAACAAATGTTTGTGCTGTTTTTTTTTTTTTTTTTTTTTGCCTTCTGAATTTTAGAATTAATGTTTGATACAGTGGAGATTCAGCAGACACTGACTAAACAAATATATACAAAGCTCTAAGAATACCGATCTCGGTGGACCATTTTCAGTTTCAGTCAGGGTTATGCACCAACAAAAAATGAAACAGTAGTCATAGAAGTGATAAACATTAGGTGTAAAAATGAGGCAATAATTATGCAATGGGTAGACTAGAGTAAAATGCAAAAGTACAAAACTAAAATTTCATAATACAAAAATCATAAAATAATATACTGTGAGGCAAAAGCTATGAGCATTTAACAGCAATGATATATCACCAGGCTTCTTTCAGTATAGGCAGTTGTAGAAGGGTTCACAACACCTGTAGCTTTTGTTCTGCAAGCTAGTCTTTTTGGTTCAGGGAAGGCAACATAATAGTGTATCACATAAGGGAAATAAATAGAACTGTATTTTCCTTTGAGTAAATGTACTTGCCATTAGGAAGACCATTCCCTTGTGTTGGCAGTTATTCACAAAAAAAAAAAAATCCTACTAGGCTTAGCAGCATGGATTATTTTTATTAATGCAGGTTGTCCATTGTGGCATAGAAAATCTGTTAACAAATATACAGACCTGATAGCTTGGGCAGTGATTTTCTAACTAGTGTGTGAAGTTACTCATCTGTTTTAGTGGCTCGACTGCTGGAGAAGAGCAACTTTGGTGTTGGGAGATTGCATATGCCACCCCTCCGACAGTGTGTGCAGTGCATAATTAGCTGTGATAGCAGTGTTACAGCTGATGTTTAAAAAAAGGGTTTTGTCTGGGTATCCTTTCACACTGTCTCTAGCATATGACCCTTGACTGCAAAGGTTTGGCTTGTTTTGCAATACATAATCATTTTTAAGTGCTTGGCATGAAGAAATTTTATGTCATGTGTGTTGAAATTATTGTCAGAAGTGTAGCCTGTGAGCAAAATCCCAATATGTTCTCAGATTATTTATTTTCATTTGCACAGCAGATCGCATTGTTTTCTCACATCAAGAGGTTCTCCAGGTTGATTCTTAGCTGGGGTGCCTCCTGTGTGGAGTCTGCATGTCCTCTCTCTTTTGGTCTGGGTTTCCTCTGGATGCTCTGGTTTCCACAACATTCCAAAGATATGCAGTACGTGGACTGGACACTTTAAATTGGCCATGGGTGTGATGTGACTGTGTGAGCGCGTGGTATGTAAGTACAACCACAGCAGGACTAGCCACCCAGCAGTGTTAGCCTTGACTCTAGATGATTGTCACTGTTGAAAAGACACCCTCACCCCATGCATAAAAATGGGAAAAAGCGATTGTGGATGGATGAATGTGGATGAATTTAATTTGCTGAGTAGGAAATGGCAGGGATGCCCATTTTCAGTGGAGTCACTCAGAGAAGTCTCATTAGAAATTTAGGGAAAATGACAGTGTAATTAGCTAATAAAGAAAACAAATGAATGAGACAGAGTATAGAGACAGAATGCAAATGTAGAATTAAATAACTCTTCAACATATGATAATTGCATAAATAGTATTAGTAGATGTAAGGAACAGGCTTAGGCATTATTATAACAGTCACTGACCACATGCATAATCACATTTTCCTATGATAAAATATAAGGTTTTCAGTAGAAAACTTAAAACCATTTTTTTCTTATATGACTTATGTCTTGTAATGTATTTGGTTGCCAGCCTCTTATAAACAGATTTTGTTAGGTTGAAACTCTTTTACCTACCCTTCACTGAATGAGGGGATTTTACATGTATATGTTATTTCTCCAGATATGGCCTTTAGATGTGTTGATCACTACACAAATATGTGCAGCTCCTCAGTTAATAAATTTGTATATTGTAAGCTTAGGAAGCTATGTTTTTCTTGGTACGTGACTTTAATATACATGAATGTATAATGTGGGATTTCACTCCAGAATGTCTTGGGCTAAACAGTCATGTCTATTTACAAAAAATGTTTTTACATCCATTTAAAGTAAAATAGAAGTAGAGTCCTGGCATTGCCTGTTTGTAATCTGTATGTTAACTATTACTTTATTTCTTGTTTGGCTATTTTTTATTCTCCTGTATACTAGGTGATTTGGGTGATTTTGTGTTTAACATATTTAAACTAACCATAGAAACACAACACTGGGGATTCTGATTAATCAGATGCTGGGGAGAATGTAACAGGCTTTATTCAGATTGAGAGAGTGCACACTTTTGGGTATAGGGTATTATGGTGGTGTTTAGAAGCACATGCCCCTGGCACTTGGTATACTGTTGTTTGAGTACATCAGTAAACCCCTTACATTACTTTGTGACCCTTACCTTACATTTGCAGTCTATTCAAAATCTATTTATTTTGTTTGCTTTCATTTTTAGTGTGACACTATCTGTTTATAAAAGGGCAGTATGACTGTAGTGTTTTCAACACACATCTTTTTAGATCAGCATCTCAACCGCTTAAGTTAGTGGTTTCAGGAAGCCTATGACATTGTAGTCTGAAAGTATATCAATTGCAGCTGCCATGTTAATTTTAATAGCAAGTCTCCAAGCCTGCAGTGTTAAACCACTTAGGTCCGAATTCAGAGGTGATAACTAATGGCTGGATTCCAGCAGCCCTGGTGTTGCAGGTTAAAGCCTGTAGCATGTTTTGTACCGTACCTCGCTGAACAAGCAGCAAGACTTCATTAACCTCTGATGGACAGTTAAAGTGGCCTCTTGAGACCAAGCAGTCTGGCAAGATGTGTAGCTTTTCCATATAAAGACCACTTAACCAATTCAGTATTTTCTTAGTTCTTATCTCTTTCCCCGAGTTATTGACCTAAGTTCTATATACATGCTATGTGTATGCTTTGGCCGAATCCCAATTCCCTGTATTTATTACAGACAAATCTTCCCTCTTGCATGTACCATGTAGTGTTTTTCCTCTAGTCCTCTGGCTGTGTTGCTAGCTTGTGTATCACCAAACCCTTCCATACTGCTATAACTTCTTTTGTACAGAATGGTGGACTCGTAAAACCGTTAAGCCAGCATTTGTTTTGTTATTGAACTGCATTGCTGTAAATGTGTATAGTTTATTACAGCCAGAATGTACTAGATTGGATTTAGCATTGCACTGATCAGATTAATTAATTACTATTCATTTATTGCCTGTCTTTCTAATACAGAATGTTTGTTTCTTGGCTTGAGATATAGTGTTTGTCTTGTATTACACCTTTTGTATTCCATGTGTACCCTGATTGACCAGTGTGCCAACAGTCCAGTCCTTTCTTGTTTGCATTCTATAAAGCTTATTGTCAATCTAAAAAATATCACCAGTCTTTGTACTATTCCTGAGTGTATATTTGCAGATTGTATACATTTTATTTGTTATTTCATCTCCTCTATTTTCTGACTGTAGTTTGGTATCATCTTACATTAAACTCCATGCCAACAGAACTGCATGCAATGTACTTTCCAGAGTCCATATCCCCTCCCCTGTATGCCTTGTATTCCTTTCACTTCCCCTTTTATCCTGTAGTGTTCATCCTTTAAAAACTATCCATATCTACACTTACTTTAGTTATATATATATATATATATATATATATATATATATATATATATATATATATATATTGCTGTGTTATAGTATATCTTCTTTATTGTTTGTGGTTTCTGTGTCCCAAGACTATTCCTGAAATGGTACACGTGGGCCAGTGCTCTGTCCTGGTTAACAAATAAATTTAAGTTGTATAGTGTTTTAATTAAGGGAGAGCAGGTATAAAGTGACCCCCCACCCCGCCAGCTCTTGTTCTCACATTAGTTGTCTGCTTATTGTATTAAAATTCTAGCAAATAAAATAGTGCAAGTAATCTTAGTGTGGAAGGGTGTACTTGTAGCAGTTTTAATGTTGCAGACTTTATTGGTTTTATTTTAAATACACTGAAAATTTCCATCATTGTTGCAGGTTGTTGTGAACTGCACCTTTAACATGATCCTCTCCCTCCAATAACAGGCTGTTGTAAGGGGTTTTCACCTCAGGGTTGTGATATACTTCTCAGAAGTGAGTAATTGTTGGACAGCCCATTCAGAGTAATTATGTACACTGCCTACACAATGTACTGCTAGCATCTGTCATACTGAGGTTTAATGAGTCCTATGGTACTTGAAGTAAGTAGTACTCACACAGAGGGCAGAGAATGCTGCAGTTTTCTGCTTGTTTTGTTCCCATGCTTATTTGCAACCTTGGCTAGCACTATACATAAGGCACAGTTCTTACCTTTGGTAGAGTGCTTGCTTGCTATAAAGAGGCAGTTACTCACATTCAAATTGTTGCCTTTGCCCAGTCCTTTTCCTTTGTTAAAGTTCTTGCATAAACACCAGGTACCTTGTTGCTGAGAGCCAACACGGCAGTTGCTTGTGTCTGACAGCCTCTTTCAGTCTGTATCATTTCACCTTTGTGATCTCTCTGATGTAGGTGCCTGTCTCTGCTGGTGCTTCAGTGAAACCATGCTTCGCTATATTCCCAAGTGTAGGCAATGCATTACCTCATTGCTGACCTGTCTTCATTGCACATGCTTCTGCCTACTAACCTATGGCAACTGTGCATATTTCAGCACTTAGGGGAAAGGGGTTAATTAGGTAACCTTTCTCTTTGATGATGCAGGTTTCAGAATATGTAAAGTCTGACACTGGTATGGATTCTTTTTCCCTGATTTTTGTTTGTGTAGACTTGTTTAGCTTTGGCACATGTACTGTTGAAATTTTCCTTCCTCCAAAACAGGCTGCTGTTAATAAAATATTTGAAATGTACTAGTGTGATTGAAAAACTAAGCACAGCATATTTCAACAATAGGCTAAAACATTAAAGATGAAGGCTTTCTTTCAGTAGCAAAGCTGAGTATTATAACAGAAGTAAGCACTGTGGGTTGTTGTGCACTGCAGGGCAGATATGTGTGCGACTGGAATTTTGAAGTTATGGTTGGCATTTTGAAATGCTTTTAGTATTGCTTGGTGACTGTTTGCATTTGTATGCCCCTGTTCGTCAGTGGCAGCAATATGCCATGCAGTTAGATTGGCTTATAGGTATGGAAAATGCATGTAGGAAGAAGGTACAAATGTACGAAATGCATGTAGGAAGAAGGTACAAATGTACGAAATGCATGCAAGAGCAAATGTACAAAATGCATGCAAGAGCAAATGTACGAAATGCATGTAGGAAGAAAGTACAAATGTACGAAATGCATGCAAGAGGAGAGGAGAAGACTGGATTGCTGAAGCTTATTTTACCTAGATACATGACACTATTTTTTAATAGAGGAATGGAGTTCCTATGTGTGTGCATGGTACATTGTAATATACTCTCTTTTAAGTGGGTTAAGTAGAACTGGGGGGACTAGGATGTGAGGGATCAGCCACAGTATGCTTGCACCAACACTGTGCAGGCTGTGCCACTTGTATGTCTCTGGTGGGCCATTTGTATGTGTTTCAGTATGTTAGTTTTTTTTTCAAAGGCATGTTTGTGTGTGTGGTTGGATCTTTTTGAGTGGAATGCAGTTTTACTACTATGTCTTTTCCACTTGGTCACCACCACCCTTTTCTCACAACTTCTGCACTTTTCTGTCGAGTACTTGTCATTTTTTAGTAATATATACTGAATGTTTTACACAGTCACGCAGCAGGTAGCATTGTCACATCACAGCAAGAGGTTCCCCAGTTCAGTTCTCATTTGGGTTGCCTTCTGTGTGAAGTCTGCATGTCCTCCCTGTGTTTGCATGGGTTTCCTCTGCGTGCTCTGTATTACATTGTCAGTGGATCAGACACTATACATTGGCCATAGGTGTAAGTGTGTGGTATGGAAGAACAACTGCGGCTGGACATCTAGAGCAGTCTGTCAACAGAATGGTAATCTGGCCATTGTTGTCTGATAGACTGTACTACCAATGAGATAGATTCACATTTACAGCTGTATATCATAGTGAGAAGAGGGAAGACTGTGTGGTAAAAATTCCTCCCATGAAGGTTTGCAGCTGCAGTTAAGTTTGTGATATGCATTCATGTTTCACAGCAGGAATTCTTTATGTGCTATATTCTTCTGTCTAGTTAATCAGTCCAGAGAAAGTCAGCCTGCCATACATGACTCAAATGCTTTATACTTTAAAGTAGTATTTAATATTTTCCAAAACATAACAAATGGCATTAATTTACATAAATTTTAATGACTTTCAACAACATTTATATTTTAAAATAATATTATTTATTGTATTTATATCATGCCTCTCAACCTCTTAGCACAAGAAGTCGGGACAAAGCCTGATATAATAAGGAAACAAAGGCCCAAAAATAGGGACACATTTTAAATATTGCTCATAAACTTACAATGTTGTTAGAATAACATGATTTGTGTTAGTGTGTATTTTTCTGAAAAATATCAGGTCTGAACTTCAAATGTATGTCATTATTTAGTGATTTCAGTCCTCAGATCATCCCAGTAAGTTGCCAAAAAACCACAGATTTTATGAGAAGCAGACCAAAAATATGAGGCAAAAATCTGAACATTCTGTGAAAATGTGGACAATTGAGTGGTATAATTTACATTGTTAAATCTGTTGTAGTCCTGTCTGCCTTAGGTTTGTCTGCATCTAGATCGTAGTATGATTCTTTATCTTTCATTTTACGTCTTCCAAAAATTAACTATAATTCTTTATTTCTGAGATGGCCAAATGTGTGTTTGTATGTTTGTGTGTCTTTATTAAGAGTTTGGTTGTTTATTAACAAAGTTAGTGGGCTGATACACAACCCCTTAAGCCACAAGCCAGACTAAAAGGTAAACGCAACGCAAACACAAAATCCAGTCTCAAAATAGGAGAGAAGAATTCTAAATGTATCACTTTTACATTTAATAACACACGCATACATGTGTGTGTGTGTGTGTGTGCACACATATATATATATATATATATATATATATATATATATATACACACACATGTGTATATATGTATATATATGTGTGTGTATATATATATATATATATATATATATATATATATGTATGTAAAGAGAGAAAGGTATATAAAAATGTAAGGGGAAAACAAAAATAACTATAAAATGCAACAGTTTTAATATTCTCATTAATCGGGTGTGTAAAACAAGTTAGCAAATCATTGCAATGTGATTAGTAAATTGTTTGATTTCAGATATATTTTGTATTGAATGACATCTCTGAAACATGCATATCTTCATCTATCTTGTCATGCCACTTTATGTACAGGTTTCAGGAAAAACAATACATTTTCACTGTGCCGATATTTGGACAGAAGTACTGTTCTGCCTTCAGATGTACATAAACCTAATTGTCTGTCTGTCTGTTTAGGCAGTTTCCTTTCAATATGTGCTTTTGCTTTACTTGTGTAGACAGCTACAGCCGTATGCAGTCTGAACTGCACTGAAGTCAGCGGAGCCATTAGAATTCATTTTCTCACTTACCAGGCACTTTCGCCTTTTATTGATCAGTCTTGTTTTATGCATCTTGACTGATAAAACCCTTTTCTATGATGTGTTCAGCCTATTTGTCTGCATAGTTCCTTAGGAGCCGTACAATATGAAGTAACCAAAGCATTTGATTTGGAGCTCATTTATGGCTAAGACTGTAATAAATGTAAAATGTAAGTAACCGAGTACAGACAAAAACAAAATCATGTTCCTGTTGATAAAATGTATTTATGGCATTCTTATGGGGGGGGGTTCTGACAAATTGGCATGGTATTGGAACACATGGTAGTTAAGTATGTAGATGACATGTATACTTGTGGTATCCACTTTTGTATATGATTAACGTTTATGTAGCGCAGGTTTTTGATTACCTCACTTAGTAGTCGAACCTCTGAAGTAGTGTCCATTAAACCTTCTGCTCAATGGCTTTTCAACTTGATCTGTGTCCTCTGTCATTCTGATTTGAGTGTCTCTTGAGTACAGCTGTCTGGAAAGCCTTACTGCTACTGGAAGTCTGCGTCTGTAGTGTATTTTGCCGAAGGAATCCTAATGAGGTTTGTGTGACTCTCATTCCCTATCTGATGTAATTGTCATTGTGGTACAGAAGTTGCTTCAGTGTCTGTACATGTGAACACAATTGTTCAAACATTTTGATTTGTATCAAGGTGATAACCTGATAAGAGCACACTTGACAAATTCTGGCTTGAAGGCTGTTGCCTTGTGATGACCAAAATCAAATATATAGAGAGATGTTATTGTTGACAATATTCTGGTGGTTAGTCTGTACATGATTGTTTAAGTAGCTCAGCCTGAAGCAGTGTGCACTTGTTCAGTTTGTCAGTGTCGTGTGCACTTGTTCAGTTTGTCAGTGTCGTGTGCACTTGTTCAGTTTGTCAGTGTCGTGTGCACTTGTTCAGTTTGTCAGTGTAGTATGCACTTGTTCAGTTTGTCAGTGTCGTGTGCACTTGTTCAGTTTGTCAGCGTGGTGTGCAGAATCATGGTGCTGGTCACCTTTAAAAAATCAGATTTACTGAATGGCAGCAAAATGAAAGGAACTAGATGACATCTTTTCCATGAAAGAAACCAGAATGAGTGAGAGCCCTCTTCACTGGGAGGCTTAACACCAATCACATCCCATGAATTTATGATAATAATATGGTCAAGTCACATCAGAAAAGGCACGAATACTCTCATCTGATAGTCTTCCTCTTCAGAAATGTGCCTTCCTCTTTCAGTTTTGGTAAGGTGATTGAACATTTGCACTCCAGCAGCTGGCTGTAAGCCTTGTTGCCCATGGTTAAGCTGCAGCAGGTATTCTGTTTGTGCCAGAGCAAGGGGTTGTGGTCACTTTTTCTTATTGTCCCCTCCGTTCCTTCTCAGGCCATTCATCTAACTTGCTGCCTGCCTTGCCACAACACATTCTTGCTGCCTGTTTCCGTCAGTACTATCTAGCAGGTTTGATTACCCTGTGACATGTCATCAGCTGAGGAATTGCAACATGTAATAAATTATTATTCAATATCTCATTTATCTTGCTGAGGGTCATAAGGGAGCTAGATCCTAGCCTTGCACGAAGCTGGAAT
This sequence comes from Protopterus annectens, assembly GCF_019279795.1. Lineage (NCBI taxonomy): Eukaryota > Metazoa > Chordata > Ceratodontiformes > Protopteridae > Protopterus > Protopterus annectens. The sequence continues at coordinate 1,665,791,600 of NC_056733.1, read as the reverse complement.
AACACATGGAACCATTCTTGAACAGGATGCTAGTTCATTACAGGACACATACAAAATCACTAAGAGTATTTTACTGTATTACCAGTTTCATTTACTGGTAGGTCTTCTTGGTGTGGCAAGAAACTAAACACCTTGGTGCAAAAACTTTGTTGATGCGGGGTGGTGGGGGGCATAATTCTGTAGAGAAAGGCACTACAGTTAAGAACTAAAGTAACATAGCAATGCATTATGAGTACAAAAGTAAGTGTATTTATAATTTATTAAATTTTTTAGCAATTTTGGCTGAAAAAACAACAATAGCACATGTAGCCAAAATGCAGTGTACACAGATTTAACTTGATTGATTTATCCTGACTAATTGCTGGATTAACTGAGTTGTAGTGTGTAATATTAGATGTAGCAAGCTAAAGATGCTCAGGTTTGGGGGGGGGGGTGAATGTTGCACTCGGCAATGTAAGATGTGTTAGAAAGGATGTGATTAGTAAGTGAAATGGCTCACCCTGTACCCTTTACAGCCATGATCCAGGGTAAATGGGGGGGGGGGGCAACAGTATGTATTTTGTGAAGTGTTAGGAAACCAGAGTACCCAAAGACAACCTACAAAGGCATAGAGAGGATAAGCAGTGGACTTGTGGTCTGGACTGAATAACCCTGGAGTTAAAATCCTTAACTTTTGAGCCACCAGCCCCCAACACGTACATACCAATCCTTCGGCAACAGTATGTATTTTGTGAAATGTTAGGAAACCAGAGTACCCAAAGACAACCTACAAAGGCATAGAGAGGATAAGCAGTGGACTTGTGGTCTGGACTGAATAACCCTGGAGTTAAAATCCTTAACTTTTGAGCCACCAGCCCTCAACACATACATGCCAATCCTCCTACCCCGCACTCACCCTGCCTCATTTAACCTCTTATTTTACCTCATAGAAAGTCTGTAGCTGCTGCAAGTCTTGTTCTGTTTCTTTGCTGCTTCAGCATGACATTATTAGTGTGATCATGCTGAAGGAAAATTTCCATAGTAATAATTTATTCTCACTCCCTTTGTTTCATTTATATATTATGTAGACAGTGCTTGCCCATAAAGGAGGCTTCGTATTCGTACTTGGAAATATAAAGCATTTAAGGCATTGCATAGCAAACGTTTGAAGGGTTTCTCTACACAAAATAATATTTTGTAGTTGTAACTTTCAAAGAAAAAAACATATATATATATATATATATATATATATATATATATATATATATGTATGTATATATATATATATATGTATGTAGTGTGTAGAAAAACATCCTGGTTCTGTACAGAATTTTGTGCATAGCATTGCTGACTGAGATAAATAAGTCAGTGTTATACTTATTAATTTATGTTCTAGGAAATAAAAAGCAATAAAAACATTTACTGATATTTGTGTGGTTTTAATACAGCATTTCTAGTAGATTACATATGCTTACTGTTAACCACAGCTTTAAGATTCCTTTTGTTTTGAAGTATATATTACATATTTGCTTTCTTCCTTTTTGGAGGGGTTGTTAACGAGTCACTGTTTAGCAAGGTTTAGGCTGATTAAATGTTTCCATGCATTTGAAAGCATGAATCAAATTACAATTAAATATTTTAATGAGCAAAGTTTTATGTAAAGCAACAACTTTTCACTGGTTATCATCTTTAGTTTTACAAATACATTTACTCATGTTACTGGCAAAGAAGTGATAAACTGCTGAATTAACTAATTTGTAACATGAAGAGCTGGGCTCCAAAACTAGTTTTCTTTTCTGTATTCCAGAATACATTTTTTTAAACTGTTAAGATACAAAGCAAATCAAATCTTATATTAGTTAAGGTGAAATATCTTAAGACTGTTTTTAGCACGCATTAAGGAAACAGCTAAGGATGTAGATTTATGATTTATACAGAAAGGTATGTAGGTGGGTTAGTATTCTTACAGGTGCAGCTTTGCATTGTCTTCTTTTTTTGTTAGCAGGCCAAAGCAATTAGACGCTGTTACTTACAGGCCAGATGTAATTCCTCACTGCTTCTCGGTGCATGGTACTGCCTCCTTATGCTGTCATCTCACACACATACACAACACATTTATCTATTAAAAGTTAACATATTGTGTGAGGTTTTGAAAGATTCCAAGATAGCCTGATAATTCTGGAATGTGCATATTTTTTTTGTTGAAAGTGAGAACTTCTGACTAATCTTCTGTTGGCCTTTTCCATTGAACAAGATTAAAGGTGCAGTAGAGGTAAGGTTTCTATTACAACTTTTAATATAAGTAGCCCAGTCTTAAATGGATGAGCAGGAATATTTAAAATCTTAGTAGCTTGGAATTATTTTAATGTTATTAGTTTTGTTATTTTATTGCTTTGGCATATTCCATGAGTATAGTTAACAACATTGCTCTGCCTTTTTATCAAAATGAAGTAATTTTTCTTATTAAGCTGAATGAAAGTTGCTCTTTTTTGGCAAATAACTCAGAGTCAAATATGTTTTTCCAAAGAGCCATCTGTAAATAGTGATTCTGGTAATGCTGTTTACAATAACACGAGCTTTGCATATCTTGCAGCTCTTTCAAAGAGGGAAATGATCTGGCGAAATATTGTCAAATATTTCACCTTTGGTTTTGCTTAGGTAGCAAAATTGTGAAATTACATTTGATGAATTAGAATCCTGAAGTTTGAGTCTTGAACGCATGGAAAAAATCTCAAATTTTTTCACAGTTTAGATGGGCAATGTGTGATTATTTGCAGTATTAGTGGAAGAATATTATTATGCTGTCAACCTTTGTACTAGCAATATCAAGTGTAGTAAGAAACTCCAAAAGCTTAAACAAAAGGTGTATCTCATTGTTTTGTGTGCAATTTGTTCTGTGATCCAAGAATGTGTCATGCAACTTTGTCCTACATTATGTGATTACTGTTATCTTTCATAACAGTAACATTATATTCTATTTTTTAGTCCTGAGTACATTGTTTCTGTGAAATTTTATTATCTATCATTGTTCAGAGAAATTCTAGAATCATCCCCTATATTGATTTGGGTGATTGATTTGTTGCCCGCATTTCTGGGGGAAGGGTTTTATTGAATTGCTTTCCTTTAAAAGTTAGCAAGTGCATTTCTTTTATCACAAAGAACAATGTTCCCAGCAGGATAAGAAGGCTGTAAATGGAAAGTACAGAATGAGATTGGAACTGAAGGGACTTTTTTGTATTATCTGTGTACTGCCACATGGCCTCCATTGGTTTATCTTTTAAAAGCAGTTCTTTTCTACCCATACACCAGCTGCAGAACAAACATCCACAGCTGACCAAGCTATGCCATTTGTAGCTTTTGATTTAGATGGTAGTACATTGCTGTCATCATAAAATACTACTGGAATTTGGGCAGTGACTGCCCATTTTCATGGTTAGTAGCGCCAGTTATACAGTGTATCCAAATCAGGAAAGGGCTTGTCTTGTTTTTAGCCCCCCCCCCCACCACTTTTCGGGCTTAACTTAAAAAAATGAAGGCAGCATAAAGCTGTTTACTTTGCACATGCAATGTTATTAGTTACATTTTGCTACCTATCTTCCAACAGATTGAATTTCCTTTGAAAATAGTTTAGTCTTCTTAGTGAAGAAGTAAGGGGGATTTGATTGTCTTGGTTTGTGGCTCCTTGTGATCACTAATTAGCATAATATCTATCAAAATAAATGAATCTAATATTGAAAGCATGTGTGAAATATCAATTTCTGGATGAAGTAATCTGCTTGTAAGCAGACAAATTCTGAGATTTTTTTGTAAGGTGCTACTTAGATGGTAGTAACCTGTTTTGTAATAAATAACCTCCCACTTTACCCTTTTTGAAGCAGAACTGTGGCCAATTGCTCTGAAGGGTATGTGTTGTCTCATGATTTGGTCAAGTATTAAGGTGTTAACATTAAGGTAGTCCTGTACACAATCATGTCTTGTCTCTCTTTTTTTCCTTCTCATTGTCGGCATATGATCTCAGATATAGCTGCAAACTTTTCCCTTCCTGTTGTTTATTTTGCAGGAAGTCACTCTCAGTATGATTCTCAAAATAAGAAGGTCACAGCCAGAAATTCAGGACAACAAATCCTGAATTTCTGTCTGTGACCTTCTTATTTTGAGAATTGCTTTAAATGGATAAAATCAGAGCTATGTGTGGAGCTGGATGTGGAAACTATTAGAACATGTAAATGTGGGGGGCACAAGAAAGGTCGTGATGCTACTGCCACTACAGACATAGCCAAGAGCATATAAGGAAACACATATGTATTGTTTGAAGGGGAAATAAATGGTGGGATAGTAGTATTCTTAAAAACTCACAGTGCTTGCATACCCAATAGATGACATATTTTGTTGCTTAATGAAGACAGTCTGATTCTTTTGAAAATTGTCTGGTGCAGTGGGTAGTACACTTGCCTTTGGTACAGGAGGCTGCGGGTTCTTTTCCCACCCTGGGTAGATGGATTGCTGCTGTGTAGTATAAGGGTAATACTGCACTCCTAGTTCCTTGGCCTTCAGATGAGACATTAAATCGAGGTCCCATCTGCTTGAGTTGGTAGTTCAGGCAGATGTAAAGATCCCACAGCAGTATGGAAAAGAGTAGGTGAAGTGCCTTGATGCCCTGGCAAAATTTTCCCTAGTAGTATAAATACCACCTCGCATCTCCTCTGAAAAATATCTAGTAGTTTAATGAGACTATCCCAATCCATAAAGAATAAATAAAAAAATACTACTACTTTAACTATTTTATATGTGTAGCTACTATTTTTTTAATGGAAACCGCTGGTATAATTGGATAAAATCAGCTATTTGTGGAACAGATATGTTTTTTCTTCTTCTTTGTCTTTGTGACATATGAAAGTTTTAATTTTTACTATTCAGTTGTGCTGGTATTCCTTACCTGGCCTGAGTCAAAAGTTCATATTTTCCAAAATCAGCAGAATTAAGCAAGTTGCTGTTCATTTTGTTCATTCACTAGTTATTGTGAGTTTGTGGCACACACGAGTGCCTGTGGCCTTGTTTAGTTGTATTTCTTTCCAGCATACAGCTAGTTTGATGCTTCTAGTAGTTCACTCAACTCCAACATTACCCTAGCAGAATGAGTTGGGGTAGTACTAGTGTGTTATGTCATCATGTACAAGTGATCGGTTTTCATAGCTTTCCCTTGTGTTCCACCATTTCTTCAAGGCGAGCATGCTTACTTGGAATGCATTTTTGCTTAAAAGCTTCACCTGTTATAAGATGTCTGCTTCCTTATTTAACTAGTTTCTGCTGGTGCACCTTTGACCTCCACAATGGGTGTGGTGAGAAGAATGAGATAAAAAAAAATGCAAAATGATCAAAACTTTAAACACTACTGCAGTTTAGATGTAGGCTAGGCTGAACTGATTATGTCATGAGGAGGTCTGCTGTTTCTCTGTATCCCTCCCATAAAAAGTAACTAGAAACCAAGTGAATCATGGCCCATACTCCATTACAAGTCTGGATTTTACTCAGATTTTTAGATCCATATAATGTTATCGCTGTATTCTGCCATGAACTGTTTATGAAACAGGTTTGGTAGCATGGTGCATGGCAACTTTTGCTTGCTATAATATAGTTTTTATTGTAGTAATAAGCAAACTAAAAGAATTGTGGAAAGGATAATCTTTCTCTCTGTGCACCCAAAATATTTACAACATTGATAGTACAGTCTCACATTTTTCCATGTTGTTGATGAATCTTGTTCTACTTGTTTGTTTAGGCATATTCTACTTGTTTGTTTAGGCATATGGCAGTGTCCATTTTGGCATACTGGTGACTACTACTGGTAGAACCACGCCTTTAATGAAGGAAGGAGCTGAAGCTGTGTATACCGAGAGGTATGTGCCTTAACTGTATCTTATTTACCCATGCACCTTATAGGAGAGTAGTGCTCTACTTGTAATTTCAAAATGCCTTTTAAGTATAATGTTTATTTAGACTAAATGACCTTGGTATACACAAAAAAAGTAATCTTCATACTGTAGTCACCCCTCATTATCAGGAACCCAGACTGCATTTAGTTGGTTGACCTGTACTTTTTGAGTAGAGGAAGGATCTTTGTGTCACTGGTTGTGTCCCACCACCTGATTTTTCTGTGTGGTGATACTGAAGCACGTAACACACAGCATGTAAGATTTGGCCTAACAGCAATACAGAATCAGAGCATATGAAGTAATACACTTTTTCTTAAGTAAAAGTCTATAACTCTTAATTATTGTCATTATTCATTAAGTGTAATTCACCACTTTTCCTCCAAAAGTCACTAGTTTTAGGAGGGATTAAGAGGGACAGAGCTAAAATTTGAGTCAAAATCAGGGACGTCCCTGAAAATCAGGGACAGTTGAGAGTTATGGTGACATCTGAAGTCCCCCATTCCATGTCATCTGTGAACATTCAGTCCTTGCAGTGGACTTTATGCCATCTGTATCAAATTAACTAACTAATCACAATAGTCTGACCTTTGAGTTAGTTGGTAACAAGCTGCTTACTTCATTCTTTGGCATCATGCAGACGGGCATTGACCTTATGGCTATCTGTGAGCTAGCTTTTCATGTAGTGTGCCATTGAAGAGTATTTTCTTCCCGTGTGTCATTAATAGAAATTGGCAGACTAGTTAATGGCATGTTACTTTGTTAACCTGTAATGATGCCTATAGAAAAGGTACAGTGACCTCAAACTGACCTATAGCTGTTGCCCTTGCAAAAGTGCTGTCTTAAGTGCTTCAGAAGGGCACTTTGTGTCATGGTAGTAAACGTTGCTGTTGTCTACATATATAAAATGTTGTCATTTTAAGTAGTAATAAAATACACTTCTGCTGAACATCTGCAGAAACCACAGAGTAGTATTTAAAGCCATTCGCTTACTTCATTGTATTTAATATGATTTTGTGACTGTTTCCTCTCATTTTGTGACAGCTTCAGATGAAATGCTGTATAGCTGTCATTACCACGTACCCGTTGTAACAGAAGAAAACCATCCCAAGCTGATTAATGATTACACTAAATGACAGCAGTTTGTGTTGATGGGGCTGATGAAGCCGATTCATCTAGTTGTGAGGCATATGTTGTAGTTTACATTTAAAACCGAAGTATTTGGGCACCCATAACACAGAGGATAATCACAACAATGGCAGCTTGATTAAACAGGTGATTGCTGGTATGTAAACAAAATAGCAATGTGGTGGTTTACTAAATCTGCTTGGTTTGAAATGGCTTTGGATGCCTTTACCCATTAGACTAAATGAACAAATCATCAGCCTTTACTACTCTACAGGTAATGTTTTTTTTGTAGTTGTGCAGTAACAGTACTTTATATGAGGCTTGATTACTACACCTTATGAGAGAAATCACTTCTGATTTCGGTTGTCCATGTTCTTGCAGATCAAGTGGTCTGTTGTATTAATTGCTCTGTTGTTTGAGACTATTGTTTGGAGATAGTAGCCAAACTAAGTTTAGGAAGGGGTACATGTGGTTGTAGGGACAATTTGAAGCATCTTTAATGTGGCTTTTAGTGTACCATCACGGAAAGACCATGACAGGGAATGAATATGAAGCAAAATTAGATATTTAATGTAGAAAACAATCAACACATTGAGACTAAATTGTGAATGAATAAGCCCATTATACATAGTAACTAGGCAGTGTGCACAGATTATGTTGTATGTACTTCTGTTGATATACTGCATTTACCCCTGCTTTTATGACCTGAGACATTTGCTTATCCATGTATCAATTGCATGCTGATGTCCAGTTACAGACATCTGTTCTTTAGCAAACCAGTATGAACGATTAAAGAAAGCACAGTAAAACGCAGTGTGCCATTGTATTATCTGCTAGACAGACATAGATTGGTATTAGAGTAGTATCAAGGCAAAGGTAACTGAGGAAAAATGAGCACTGTTTGATACCAAAAGATGGCCGACACAGACCCTTCACATTCACAATGCTGTAGTGTGTGACAGGATGATATTGTGCTTATTTTGCTTTGGTTAGCCCTCCTTGGGGAATCTACACATCAGAACATTATTACAGTACAACATATGTTGATAGGAAATATTCTTGTCTAAGCAGTGCTCTATAAGGCACCTTCAATTAGAACTGAGTGTATTATGCCACTGAGTAAGTTTAAGTACGTAAAAGGATACCACTGTACATCTTGTTGGCAGTCTGGAAAATGTATCTTAGGACTCTTGAGTAGCTAGGTTTCCAATTGTAGCATTGTCAAAGAAAATGTACGTCAGGGGCAAGGCAAATACATCCAGAATGCTAGATTCCTTGGCATTTGATTTTTTGTGTTTACTGCCATCCATTCTCACAGCTGCTCTGCATGTCTGGCTTTTTATACATAAATAACATTTTGTTAACATAAGTAACATTTTGTTAACCTGGCTAATCCAGTTTACCTGAATAAAACAGCCCTGCTCTAGTACCAACATATTACCAATGCCCTTCCTTTGGCAGCCAAGTCAAACATGTCTCCTAAAATCCTTGCACTTTGTATTGTTTACAGGTCCCAAGTAAATAACTGGGTAAAATGTGTACGCCTCATCTGCGCATGTTAAATTGTATATACCACGATATTGCACAGTATATTTTGTCATTTTTTTCGTAGTTGCATGTGTAAATGAATGCAGTGTGGAGCTCTTCTCTCCTGGCTGAACACCTGCTGAGAAGAATCTTTACTCAGTTGAACTTTAGTAGTCATTTAAAGACAAATAAAATAAAACTATAAAAAATATTTCCAAGCTTGCAGAAAATAGTTTTCATTTAAACTGGAAAAGGTACAGAAAAACAATATTGAAGTATTCTTTGTATAGGTACAACTTTAGTAGTCATTAAAGACAAATAAAATAAAACTATAAAAAATATTTCCAAGCTTGCAGAAAATAGTTTTCATTTAAACTGGAAAAGGTACAGAAAAACAATATTGAAGTATTCTTTGTATAGGTACAACTGTAAGTTGTATCCATTTTTGTTTATATTTGGAAAGCATGCTCACCTTTCACAGAGTTCAGTTGTTCTGCCAGTGGTGTAGCATCCTCTTTCTGGACTTTAGAGTTTGGATTCCTATATAAATATGAGATGTTTGCTGATGAGACATTTTACTGGGTCAGTTTAGTTGCCTTACCTGCTGAAGATCAATTGGTACTGTAAGCAGATGAGGCTATTAACTATAAAACTGCCACTGGCTAAAACCCACCCAAGCATGATAGCCAAGTAAGGACTAGTGATAGAAAATTGCTGCCCCCATTACACTTTGTCAGACAGACTTAGACGTGACTGGTCACTGTTCCTTTTCAGGTGGCAGTGACTGGAGGCTGGCTTGCTGTGGGTAAACATTCATGAGGACGGGGTTGCTGACAGATACCTGCAGTGAGTTTGTGTACACTTTCAGAATTGATGTACTTGCAGGTAATCTTGTGTACATTCGGGGAGCTGAATTGTTGGACAGAATGAAAGAAATCTCCAATCTTGCATTCAGAAAATTAGGGTAGGGTATAGACACTTGGGGCTTATGGCAAATATGGAAGGAAAAGTAAGTTCCTACTGTGATCAAATCATAACTGTACTACTAACAAGGGGGTCGTTCCCTGCATTTAACACTTGGTGACTCTGCAGCCAAAACATTGCTTTAGCAGGTTGATTCCACTTTTCCCTTCCAGAGTATGGATGTGTTATGTTTGCTGTTTTTTTTTTTTTTTTTTTTTTTTTTTTTTTTGCAGTCCTAATTTACACCATAATATCATACAGTTTTGGAGTGGAGTGTTTTGTACGAATGTGGTGTTCATTTGCAGGAAGAACAGGGTGTTTTTAGCACATTTGTTTGCATGTTGTTTTACAACAAATTTAGAAAAGTGCTAGTATAATGGTAAATGGGTACTTGCATTAGCTCACTTGTTAACAAGTAATATATTGTACACGATAAACTCAGTTGTAGGTCAGATGGCAGCAGTTGAGGGTACAGAATGACATAAGCTGTCAGGGGTAGGCCTAGCAAAAAGCACTAGCATAAGCTATTTGTGCTTGTTTTCTGAAAAATGGGCAGTTTGTAAGACTTCTAGTTTGTGCAGCATTGTGTGTGCCAGAATCGGCTTTCATTTCTTCTACATTACTGGCTTAGCAATCAGCTGCATGCGTTTAGTATGGCTTTTTAATCTGCTGATTAATTTTATACAGCCAAGAGTTAATATTCCACTCCAACCTTAAGCATCAATTTCCTTATGTTTGGAAAGTAACAAAACACACTGTAAGGTGCAGTTTTAAATTATCAAAAAGGGGGAAGAGCTGTTGATCTAGGTGAGCTTATGGTCTGTGTATCAAAGCTTTTCATCTTTCTGCATTCTGCACTTCAATTGTGGGGACTTGTACTATGAGATTTCCATAATTTTAGAAGAAAAATGTTGGATTGTGTGGTGTCTTTGAAGGTTTTGGTTAGCTGAATTTAACCAGACCTGATGCCCAGGTGTTTATCATGTGATGGCCCGATACCTGTAGTTGTTGGTACTGTGGCAACACACGCAACCCTGAGTTAGAGGCTCCTATTAACATCAGTGCAGTCTGGCTTTGCTGAATGCTCAATAGCCTGTCCAAGACAATATTTTTCTCAGCAACCTTGCATAAAAGTGCTGGCATGCGTGCAATACTTTTTTCCTCTTAGTCAATCTCTGTGGTTGGTGGGTAATACCGGTGGTCGGTTGGTCTGAATTTTTTCCTTTAATGTGTGCTACAGATATGTCATGTTTACTAGAACATGATAGTAGATTACAAAACTATGTGACTGGTCTTTGACTACATAACAAAGCAAACTATATTGCAAGAAAACCTAAATAGTCACTAGAGAACATAGGCTGGGATAATGTAATGGAATATTTCTTGGAACAAATTTTATTGAATTCCGTTTGTCCACAAGCAACAAGATTAGGTGCTCGGCATTTGCTGACATGGGTACAGAACTGTAGTGTGGGTGGCCCCTGTTTACACTGTTGAATGAATGAGGGAATGAATCGATAAATAATTGTTGAAGCCTGTAGTCCTAACCTGAACATGGGTTTCTGTATTTAATGGATTGCAGCTGCTTTAAAAAAGTGACTTGATTTATGGAATATTTCCTTTCCTGCTATAATTACGTACCTTTTCACAGTAAAGAACAGATAGCATTGGATTTTTTTTTTTTTTGAAGGTGATGCAATTTTTTTTCTCTCCATTCATTGGCATGTAGTAGTGATGTGAAGTATTATGACCTCCGTATGTAATTGTTTAGATTGATTTTTACCTGAAATATTCTCGTTTACCTTAATGGTCCTTTTTTACTATTAGAAAACTCACTGATTGCTTGTATATAATACTAAAAATACATACAAGCTGCATATGTATAATTGTTGAGAATCTTGTGTGATGACCTGCAGTGGCTTGTTTGTCTGGGCATTTGTAAGTCGTATAATTTCCACATGTTATTGCCTATGTTTTCTAAAGACTCGCTCCATCTAGACAGGTAAGCAAACCCCCTGCCATTGCCTATAACTCTGAAGTAGTTGTAAAGATTCTTAACACTTGTAACCAAATTCATGGTATCATGTAAACGAAAACTGACACTTCATCAGAAAGTTGCTGATTTGGTTGAAAGTCTATAGGAAATTGGAGCAAATGGTTGATAAAGTGTATATAATTCTGGGGACTTAAATGATTGTTTTTCCTGATTCATATGTCCCATCTGGGAGAGGGGAACCAGGGCATTAAGGAACTAAGCATTATAGCTTCAAGTAGATGGAGCTGGAGTGTTTGATTTGGAATGTTAATATAAGTGGAAACCTGTGCAGCTTCTTTGCATTTTTAATGTTCCTTACTTAATTCTGCTTTTGGAAACATACACATGGTTATGTGGAAGTTAGTGCCATATTGTGGCTTAAATAGGAACATATTTCTTCTTGTACGTACCTGTGGGAAACCCTTTCATTTGAACCTGTGTAAAAGCAGATATGCTGGGAAACGTAAGAACCACCTTACTACAGACAAATGATTGTCTCCCCATTCATGCTATGTGGGCATACATGTTGTTGGTGTACAACCAACGCACACTAATGTTTCTTGTGTGGCCTGCTATATAGTCATGAGAAATAAAATTTTATCTGAGTAAAATGAAAGGTGATTTGATTTGATTTTCTGCATTTGTTGCTGCAAGCGGAAGTTACTTTGGAAAAAAGTCAAATTCAACAGTTAAGTTTCATGAAGGATTTTTTGTTTACACTGATTAGCATAAGAAGTGGGAATTTACTAAAGGGATCCAAACTACATTGGACATGTCATGCATTCTCTACAGTGTTGTGCTGCATTCTGAATCTGTTAGTGTAATGGATGCTGTTATAATCTGGAATTAGAACTTTAATTTCTTATGTTCACCTTTCTCATTGCTTAACAGCATTTGTGCATGAAGGAAGAAAATCTTAGCAGATTAATTGCTTTTTGGCTGCTATGAGTGAACACTGTAGAACTGTGCAGTAGTCGTTAATTGATCATGTATGGCTAATAGAAAGCTGCAGGAATATACTTAACAGTTCACTTCATCTGAGCTGAGCCAAAACAAGTTAACACTATGTATGTCTGTTTCCACATTTAGCATGACAGGACACATGGACGTACAATGAAGGCATAAATTTATCAGGAAAGTATTTTTTTCAGAGAACTAACACTGTCAAATGGCAGGAGTGGCTGATGGCCAGCTTAAGCTTTGAAGTGACATGTAAGAGGGTGGTTAAGCTTTTGTTTGAGCAGCTTGATTTAACCTTTTTGGAGATTTAATGTAAACACACAAAATGCAAACACACCTGCACATCTGAGGACTTGACCAGCCCTAAAATTATTTTAGTGTGTGCGTTTTCCCCTTCTCCTCCCTTATTCTTTGGCTCATTGGTTTAGTTGTGACTGTTCTGCTTCTTGGACTATGATTGCCTTCCTTTGTGTTGTTGACCCTCTTTGTAATCCACTCTAACCTTTTCATACATGTTTTTGGACTGGCATTGTCTTTTTTTTCTCCCTGAGTTAATGAAAGTGTGCTTTTTTGTTTTTGCTTCATTCTCAGACTGAGAAATTCTGCAGTACAACTGGAAATCCTGCAGTTCTGTTTGATTGTCCATTTTTTTCCGGCAGGATGAATTGAGTTTAAGTCTTTACCTTAATGCTGAGGAGTGTGCATCCTAGTGAGGTGTTTATTGTCCTGATTTAATGGTTGAGTTTAAGTCCATTGCTGACTGCAGTATCAAAAAAGTGGATTTTTTTACTTTATTTTCACTGGCTCTTACTAAAATTTAAGTGATCAAAATCTTGCTTGAGTTAGCATTCTTACAATTTTTGGCTTCACTGCTGCATCTGGCCTTACCACCTACTGAAATGACATCCATTTTGACAGGGGAAAATGAGACCTCCTTGAATCAGATCTTTTCAGATCTCCCCTTGATAATGAACCCTTAGTGTTAATGATTCATGAGATTTCCCTGCTGGTTTGTCTCTCCATTTCCTCATAAACTGCGTTTCCTTCATCCAGCTGTGGGCCACTTGCCCTTGCCTGCCCACCCCCAACACTCGCATATCCCTGTCAGGCATTTTGTCGCTTGTACATTTTCAAGGAATCTTGTCAGTGATTTAAAATGTAAATTCTGTCTCGCATAGATGATTAAAAGCTGCATTTTCCCATCCAAAGCTGCATTTTCCCAGCCTGTAGTGGTAGATGAAAGGTAACATTGTATCTAGTTTACAAGTACAGCAAATTAATGTGAAAATGCATGATTCCTTTTTTCTTGGGAGTTAAATATGGGAGAAATGGCAAACCTGCTTCTCCTTCCCTAGAAATTCACTGAAGTCCCTACTTGCTATAATTTAGCAGCGGATTCCTTTCCTGATTATTTGCTGTGTAGAACACATTGAGTTAAGAACTAGTGCCTTCAGTTTGTGGCTCCTCTTTTATGCTGATGCAGCCTTCTTTGTAAGGCTGTAATACTGAAACCCAAATGAGAGCATTGTTTGTTTGGTGCAATTCATGTGTGTGCATTTGCGTGTTATTTTGGCAACTTGTTTTTACTAATTTACTTTCTGCAGTGACGCAATGAATACTGCAAAGTCCCAGACCGTGCTCCTAGATGCATATATAGTTTGTTTTCCTTTAGCTCCTCTTCTGCTCATCCTTTTGCACAATGTATGCCACTGGTCACTTCTAGGTAAACATCCTGGTCAGTCCCCCCTCGCAGATCAGCTGATCCAAAGAGTGCAGGGATATGCCCATGACAGTGAATCTCTGAAAGTTATTACTACGAATGTTTGTGTGTAGATGCTAATATATAGTTTAATTCTTGGTCAGAAATGTATGTAGCAAGGCATTCTGCACCACCACCACCCCTCCAGCCTAAGACAGTCTTGCAGCTAGCCTGACCAAAGTCCAGCTACAGTTGTTACTCTTCCCCACCGCAAAAGGAGATGGTCCTATGGAAAATCAAGCATTGCAATCCCAAATGTCTGTGTCCGAAACAACACAATGAAATCCAGCTTGGTGGAGTGCTGTTCATTTCATTTTTTGCTCTGTGTTTTTGCAGCACGTATGAGCTGTCCTATTTCATATTTTTGTAGTTTTGTATTTATTAGTGGCAGCAGTAGTCCAACACTGCACTAAGAGGAGTGTTCTTCCATATAGATCAGTACTGTTGCAGTAAGTATTGGGACTTTTGCTGCAGAAAACTGGACGGACTTCCAGAACATGGCATTCTTCTCTGCCCAGACAGATGTCGACCCATTTATGAATGTCGGTAAATTCCCTGTATAAAGCTAGCTTCTGCCTCTACCATTAAGACTTTTTTTGCCTCATATGTGGGTGGCTGGTGTAGCATCTGCCCTCCAAGGACATCCTGTCTGCTTCATAGTTGAATGAAGATAAGTGTCCCAGTGAGAAAAATGTTCTTGTTGCCTTATATATGTTTTTAATACTATAGAAATATTAAGCTGTCAAATTTAGTCCTTCATATGTCAGGGGTATGTCCACTCCCTAAGAGGGAAGGCAGGTGCACATGAGAAAATTGAACCTGTTGTGTGTCTTGCATAGGACAGCTCACTCCAGAACTCCTTGGATAAGAAGGGGAATGAGGCCTTTATGTGTACTACAGTGGCATCTTCTATTTCATCCCGTACCTGACATCCATCCCACTAAAAGTATATGGAGAAGTCACTTGAGAAGCTGGCTAGGGGCTTGTTTTGCTCAGGGGTGTGCTTCCTGGTGAGGCACTATCATAACTGCTTGGCCCACACACTTTTTAGTTTTTCATGACCTCAAGTCCTCAAGTATGACGGTCTCCAGAAGGATCTTGCCAGTGTGCAGTGCATGTGCCGCTGAACTGAACGCTTTAATGTGAAGCTTCATAGATGTCTGTTGACAAGTCCATTTTATTGCTTCTGAAAGGGATTTATGTCAACCCACGGTTGTGGTTGATGGATGTGCCACTGGTTGAGAGGTCTGGAACTCTTGTCCAGTGGTCTAGGGTATCCCTTATGCTTTTCCAAGGAATGGGATCTCCATGATTTTAGAATTCTCTCAACCATTGCAGAACTTACAGCCAGCTGCACATCATCCCTCTGAAGTTTGATGATCCTAAGAGAAAAAGGAATCCCTAGGGACTGATGCTGACTCAACAAAGATTATGGGGGAAGAATTTGACAATCAACCATGTCCTCACCCCTAAAAAGCCTAATAGATTTTACAGGGTCCAGGATTCCCATACATTCTTTTACAGAAATCCTGTGGTGGGTTAGTAGTTGGTCCCAATCCTACTCACAGTACTACAATGACCAAGAGAGCTGAGTTCTCAATCACTTTGACGAGTCCACGGCTGCCATTATGGCTTTCACAGCCACTAACTCCTTGACACACATAATTATCAATTTGCTGTCATTGTACAAGATAGAAAACTGGCATCTGAAGTGGACCAGAGGTCAGACTTTACTGGACTTCAGTCAGAGTGCTTAGCCAGCTGACTAATAGTCTTTAACTGTAATTCTGTGGGTCTAGCACCTTGGGGTAACTGTGAGATCTGTGATTAGGAGGCATGCAGACCAAGGCTTCAGCTCCTGCCAAAGAATGCTGATCCGTGCTGCACATGATGAGGACAAGGTGTTTGAATCCCCCCACCACTGCTGAAGCATTAAAAAAGCTGGACGGACTGGGGAAGACGTTGTACAGTCTGTGAAGTGCTGTACTATCACCTGAAACCTATGGGTAAGCAAACAAAGGCAGAAATAAGTCTGTATGAAAACAAATGGCAGGGAGAACAGAAGATAGAGCCTAGGGGTATTCAGCCTTGTCCTATCCCAGCGTAAGAGAACAGATGACCTACTTTGGAAGAACATGAGGAAAGCATCACATGAGAAAAATGGGTGCTACGGGTAATGTTGTGGTGTAAAAGTTCCATCAGAGTGTCTTGTAAATCTCCTCTCAGCAGTATGGAGACAGGGCTTTGAGGCAATCTGCACAGGAAATTGTGTTTACTCCCTGTATTCTTTCTGTGAAGAAACTCTGTGGATGTTCCAATTGCTGAATGTACCTGGTCAGGAACACACAGAAGGGGACATACTCAATTATGGGTTTGGATATGGCTTAATATAGTGGCACTATGCATTCCCTGTACCTGGATACCATGATCTTGTAATCTGAGGGACACAGAATGATTTTCTAACAATTTTAGCCACATATTGGTCAAAAGCTAGGTTACTGTGTGCACAAGACACCAAATCCCTACTTTTAGAATGTCTTTTATCAGTGAGGGTAGATGTTCATCTTGTTACACTGCTGCAGTCATTACACTTGGGTTATCCTGCCATCAGGCAGTTCCCCAGCTGGCCTGAGTTCCAAAGTCTTGGTCCGGTGTCGGTTGCTGTCGCCTCCTCCCTGACGTCAGTGCGACAGGGGTATGTAAGATGCAGCCGACGCCATTTTCTTCAGTCTTTCTTGCCGTGCGGTGCCCGAAGCAAAAGCAGTTTGCAAGTGCCGGTCGGCCGTGTCCTGAGATTTTCATTCCGAATCCAGAACCAAAGTCTTCTACAAAGCTAAGTACCCTGTTAGGGAAACTTTTTTTTTCTTGCCTCAGACCGATGTCAGTAAAAGTTAATAACTGTATTTCTTGTGGGAAGCAAATACCTCATAAGGATTTCCATTCCTATTGTATCCCATGCCTAGGCCCTGACCACGATGTCACTGGTTGTCGGTTTTGTGCTAGGTTTAACAAGCGCACTATTAAACGTCAGTTTGACTTTGCCCGACATTATTTTGGTAGAAAATTCAATTATACCATGCCGTCGGAAATTCCGACGACTGGAATACACAAAAAGCGCAAAGACAAGGATAGGCATCCGAGGCTCAAAACTGACGATGAAGCCTCTTCTAGGCCAGTCGCCGGTTCTCTGGTTTTCAGCAAGGTGCCTTCGCAGCCCCTGACGACCACTTCTGTAGAACCACAGGCCCCCTCTGACTCCCACGTGGAGATGGCTGGGCCTTCAGATGCACAAGTTCTTCAGCCTACCGAGACTCCAGGATCCGGAGTAGCTGAGCAACCCACAGCTAGAGAGTGTGTCTTCAGACCTACTCAGTTAAGCATTAAAACCTCAACTAAGTCTAAGCCTCTTTTAAAATCAAAGAAACAAATGCAGCATTCTCCAGGACAGGCCTCCATGCCTAAGAAACAAATGCTCAAAATGGCCGAAGACCTAATCACTCTGATCAGGGGGTCCCATCCCCCTCCTGATAAAAGGCCTAGACAGGATGCAGACTATGACTCATCCGACCAGGTGTCCATCTCTTCTGATTCATCCTCAGACCTAGGATACTCTTTACCCTCTTATGAGGATTCTAATGCTGAGGAATCAATTCCATCAGCTTCACCGCCTGAGGACTACTCCTTTGGGGAAACCCTGCATTCCATGAGGGAGCATTTTCACTGGGAAGGCCAGTATTACTCAGAATCCAAGAAAAGGCTCAGAGACTTCCTTTTATTACCTCAACACAGACCCCTTGCTATTCCGCCAGTGTTAGATATTGTGGATGATGTGTATAATGAATCCAGCTTAAATCCTGACTCCTTACCTCCAGCCCCTGTTAAACCTGACAGATACTACAGAGTCCCTGACTCGCATAAATTTCTGTATAAAAGCACTGTAGCTGACCCTGAAACTATTTCTCAGGGACCCAAAGGAGTTAAGGCCTCATCAGCCAAGAATCCAGTTCCCTCTGACAGAGATTCCAGAGCATTAGACAGATGGGGAAAGAAAGTATATATGTCTGCAACTTAGCAATGAGAGCCTTAAATTGCCAGTTTCACATGCTAAAATATCAACAATTTTTACTGTCTCAGTTAAAACAAAAAATGCTTCCAGAATCAGATCCTCCTAATTTTAAAGAAATGCAGGATTTATTGCATGCAGTTGAACAAGTGGGGAAGCATACTTTGCAATGTGGTTTTGATTCTCTAGAGGCCTCCTGCAGAACTGCAGTTACAGGCTCTGTCATTAGAAGACATGCTTGGTTAAAAGAACATACATTACTAGATCATGTTAAAGCAAAATTACTGGATGCACCTTTGCAGCAGGATGTGTTATTTGGAGTTAAGGCAGAAGAGGTATTAAAGAAAATGGAGGATAAGGCAAAATCTATGCAAACGGTGAAGGATTTCTTACAGGTTCAGCCTCCTAGATTTAGCAGAAACTGGCCAACTAAGAATTGGTCCTTTCCAATTGCAGACAAACCTCAAAGGGGAAGATAAAGATGTCCAAGAGGTAGAGGTCAAACACAAGGTGGCCTCGACAATGGGTTGCATCAGGCCAGAAAGAAGGGGAAGACAGGCCCCAACCATATAAAAAACAGCTCCAATGACTTCCCACTACAGCTGCCAAACAAATCCTCCTTGGCAGCCCCCTTGGGAGGAAAACTGGCACTCTTCTACCACAATTGGCAAATGATCACCAAAGACAAATGGGTTCTCAACATTGTATTTCAAAGTTACAAGTTCCACTTTCACATTCTGCCAAGGTTAAAAGGAATGCCAAATCTGCCACCAAATCAAAAACAAATTACAGCACTCATGGATATGAGAGCTATTCAAAAGGTACCATCACAAGAGCAAGGACAAGGATTTTGCTCAAGACTCTTTCTGGTACCCAGAAAGGACAAAGCCTGGAGGCCCATTCTGGATCTTTCATCTTTAAACAATTACCTGGATGTTCCAAAATGTTGACACTACAGCAGTTTCTTCTCATGCTGGGCAAAAAATCTTGGCTCATGACTTTGGACCTCAGAGGGATACCTGCATGTCCCTATCAGACAAAACTAGAGAAGATACCTCAGATTCATAGCTGTTTCAATGCACTACCAATTCTCTGCACTTCCCTTTGGCTTATCTACTGCACCCAGGGTCTTCACAAAGTGCCTGGCACCAGTAATTGCATTTTGCAGACAGAAAGGAATTCAGATTTATCCATACCTGGACGACTGCCTGATTCAAACGGAGAGCAAGGACATCCTTCTAAAGCATCTGGCGTTTGTAAAAAAAAGTTGCCTGGGGCATACAGTAAATGAAAAGAAATGAAAACTAGTGCCCTCACAAGAGATTATATTCCTGGGTGCCAGCTTGAACACAACGGCCCAGATGGCTTATCTCACGCCAGACAAACAAGGACAGCTGACTCAATACTTTCAATTGATGGCAACAAAGACCCAACTTCCTGCAAGAAAAATTCTGCAGGCCTTGGGTTACATGGCATCCTGCATACTACTAATTCCATATGCCAGACTGCATGTGAGGAAACTACAATGGTACCTAAAGAATGTATGGTCTCAACACTGTCAAAGCTTGGAAACAGTTATACCACTAATCCCTTGCCTTCAACAGGAGTTTCAATGGTGGGCTCAAGCTTGTTACCTCAATAAGGGACAGCCTTTTACACAACCTACAGCCAGGCAAACATTGACAGCAGATGCATCGGATTATGCCTGGGGAGCACACATGGCAGGCAAATGTATTCAGGGCACGTGGCCCGCAGAACAAAGACATCTTCACATCAATCAAAAAAAGATGCTAGCTGTACAAAATGCCCTTATAGCTTTCAAGGACCTGCTGCATCCAGGACAACTACTAAAGACAGACAACACCACAGTTATGTGGTACATAAACAAGCAAGGGGGCACTCACTCCTACCCCCTATGCAGACAAGCCATGACCTTGTGGAACACAGCTCTAAACTATCAAGTTCATCTACAAGCACAATTCCTGCCAGGAGAGAAAAACACTCTGGCAAACGACTTAAGCAGAAACATCATGGATCCCCACGAATGGGAGTTGAATCCACAAATATTCAGAAGGATAACACAGAAATGGTGGAGCCTGGACATAGAGCTGTTTGCATCCCCAATAAACTGCCAGCTACAAAAATTCTGCACAAGGAGTTACCATCCACAAGCATGGAAAGTGGATGCCCTGTCATTCAGCTCGGAGAACCTAAAAGTATACGCTTTCCCACCACTACCTCTCCTGCCAAAGGTACTCCTAAAAGCCAGGTAGGAAGAGCCAAAGATGATCCTGATTGCACCAGACTGGCCATGCCAGCACTGGTACCCAATCTTAAGGAGCTTAGCACAAGAACCACCCTGGATTTTGCCTCCAATCCCACATCTGCTGACTCAGCACAACAAACAAATACTACACAGACAGCTAAAGACCTTAAACCTAGCTGCATGGAAGATTCCTTAGTCAAGCAAGCAATGGCTCCCTCCAAAGCTGTTATGGATGTCATTCTGGGGGCCAGAAGGCCTAGTACCTGGAAAGCCTATTCGGATAAATGGAAGAGATTCTGTGCCTGGAACCAAGCTCACAGCCTTGACCCTCTTGTCCCAAACATTCCTCAGATACTGCAATACTTAACTGAGATGCTGGACAAAGGCCTCTCCTTCTCGTCCATCAAGATCCACGCCTCTGCAATCTCTGCTCATTACAACATGGATCCACCAATTTTCTCTAATCCTCTGTTAAACCAGTACCTCAGAGGGGCTAAAAACATAAGACAGCCCCATAGAGCACCTACTCCAACTTGGGACTTTACCTCCTTTTGAGCCAGCCAACACAGCAGAATTAAAATATATCTCTTGGAATACTGCTCTACTCCTGGCAATAACATCTGCATGAAGGGTTTCAGAATTACAGGCACTAATGGCAGTGGAACCTTTCCCCATTTTCCACCAGGACAGGGTGTCTTTAAGAACTAACCTTACTTGTATGCCAAAGGTGGTATCCAGTGTGGCTCTAAACCAAAGTATTCACCTGCCAACTTTTTATCCTAAACCACAGAATAAAGGGGAGAGACTACTGCACTCTTTGGACATTCACAGGCAGGTACGCTTCTACTTGGACAAAACCAAAGCTTTCAGAAAATCTGAGCAATTATTGGTAGCATATGCTGCAGGAGCACAGGGAAAAGCCATTTCAAAACAGACTATTTCAAAATGGATAGGACATTGTATATGTTTCTGCTACACATGCCATGGAAAACCTGTACCTAGCAGCATTAGATCTCACTCCACCAGGGCAATGGCCACTTCAACTGCCTACCTCAGGGGAGTACCTACCAAGGATATTTTGGAAGCAGCAACTTGGAGTTCTGCACATACCTTCACCAAGCATTACCATCTGCCTCTATACTCTAAATCCAGAGCTGGCTTCACCACTGCAGTGCTGCAAGCCCTTATAGCCACTCCTAATGCCTTGTAGAACCAGCCACCCTACGTCAGCTTTGGGATTCTACCCAAGTGTAATGACTGCAGCAGTGTAACATGATGAACATAGTACAGTTTTGTACCTACCATAAATGTAGATGTTCAAGTGTATACACTGCTGCAGTCCAGGTTACCCTCCCTCCTTCCCCTCTTACTGGCTGGTATGTACCTATGTCTTCTACCCTTACTACTTATGGGCAGTATTTGCTGGTAGCTGTAAGTTGTTTTTTGCTTTTCTTATGTATGTTTTATTAGCAATTGAAATTGCCTACCTATTTAGAGGCATCTGACATCTGGGGCAAGAAAAACTGAAGAAAATGGCGTCGGCTGCATCTTATATACCCCTGTCGCACTGATGTCAGGGAGGAGGTGACAGCAACCGACGCCGGACCAAGACTTTGGAACTCGGGACGACTGGGGAACCCCTGATGGCAGGATAACCCAAGTGTAATGACTGCAGCAGTGTATACACTAGAACATCTACATTTATGGTAGGTACAAAACTGTACTTTTTCTTGACTTCTCAAAAGGTACTTTTAGATAGGTTCATAGGTAGGTACTAGGCTATTGGCCCTAAGGCCAATATAAGCCAAGCCAAAAAGTTACCCTTGCTAGGTACTAGGCTATTGGCCCTAAGGCCAATATAAGCCAAGCCAAAAAGTTACCCTTGCTTTCGCCACCCAAGAAAATTATTTTCTTGTGCCCCTGCCGAGCAGAGCCACAGAAGTGATCCCTGGGGTGAATTTCCTATTTCCCATCCAATCATCAAGATTCTTCTTGAAGAGTGCTAATGAGGAGCTTTGTTTGATATAGATAGGTTGTTTGTTCCAGAGTATGGGAAGTCTCTGGGACAGGAATCTATCCCTCCAGCATGTTCTGTTTATTGTGGTGACTTATGTCCCTAGAGCATATAGCTAGGAGTGATTGGGATTTCTTAAGTGGAGCATGTTCAACAGCTCTGGGTTTGACGTAGCTTTGTATGTTAGGCAGAGATCACATCTGAGCAGGTGATATGCAACGGAGTAAAGCTGGAGTTTTTTGAGACGGCCTGCGTAGGGCATCTGTTTGAGGCCAGTAGTCCTCTTTGTGAGGTATTTATGTGGCCTTTCCAGTTGTTGTAGATGTCTTGTGATGTACATACCAAAAGGGGCGTTGTAGTCTATAATGGGTCTAATGAGTGACTAGTAGAGGAGAACAATGACCTCCTTTTTTTTTTTTTTTTTTCTTGGATGAGAAACCTTTTGTGATGAGGTGTGGCACGTGGAAGGATTTCCTGACTACTGTGGTGATATGATCATCAAAGGAGAGACTACTGTTCACCTGTGTCCCAAGGTCTCATCACAATTTCTGTGTCAAATAGACTACCGCTTATGTGGTAGTTCATGGGTACAGAGTTTTGGGTACAGAGTTTTTACCAAAAGGGATGACAGTGCATTTTTTGGCACTGAGCGTGAGGCCATGGCTTTGACACCAGGCATCTGTCTCAGTGAGGCCCTTTTGTGGGATGTCCACATCATTAGGAGTTTCGATTATGGCTCTTAGTTTGCAGTCATTTGTAAACTTCATTAGCCAAAGACCTTCTGTGTTGGCCTGTACTTCAGAGAAGTAGATCCCAAACAGGAGAGGAACCAGGACTCAACCCTGTGGTACTCCACTTGTTACTGGTCTGAAGTCTGATTTCTGAAGTCTGATTTGGATTCTGCTACTTTCACAGTGTGGGTTCTGTCAGTGAGCCAGTTGGCAACCCATCTTGTAAAATAGGGATTTATACCTAGTTTAGTGAGTTTATCTATAATTCCAGAGTGGGAGATGGTGTCAAAAGCCTTGTCGAGATCTAAATAGGCTGTGTGAACCACCTTACCCTCGTCTACAGCTTTGGTGACTGCTTCAAAAAAGTCCATCAGGTTTAGGAAACATGATCTGCCTTTAACAAACCCGAACTGGGTGGGTTCCAGAGTTTGGAGATTACCAATGTGTTTATTTTTAAGTTCCATGATGATGTGTTCAATGGCCTTGCAGACCAGGCTCATCAGGCTAATGGGGCAGTAGTTCCCGGGGTCTGTGGTGGCCCCCCCTTTGTGGAGTGGGATAACCATTGCTGTGCACCATTCAGTGGGCACAAAGCCTGAGGTGAGGTTATGATTGAACATGGTACTTAGGTGGGGTGCCAGTTCATTCTATAGTTCATGTAGAACTCAGCCTGGGATGTTGTCAGGTCCCATGGATGCTGTGTTCTTGGCTTTGGAGAGTGTGTTTTTTTACCTGTGCAGCTGTGATTACAGGAACTTTGCATTCTTCTGGTATAGAGATGGGCCCTTTAGGGGGTGAGAGGGGGGTAAAGTTAGCACTGAACCCATCTGCCAGGATGTTGGCAATATCCGTTGGTTCTGTATATTTAGTGCCATTGTGCTGTAGCTCAGAGCAGATCTGACTGTTGCCATTGAGATTCTTGACATAGCTATAGAATGCTTTTTGGTTGTCTTTTAGAGTCAGTGGTGATTTTGTTTTCGTAACTAGCTTTGGAGGATTTTATGAGGGATCTCAGTTTTTTACTGAGGCTGACCAGGAAGTACCTCCAATCATGGGATTTTACTGTTTTCTTGCAACTGTTTCTTTCTTCTGTTGTCGAGTTTGTTTGTAGCAGGGGACCACTAGATTGGCTTCTTTTTTTTTTTTTTTTTTTTTTTTGGGGGGGGTGGGGGTAGCATCTTGGTTCTGTTAGGCATAGCATGATCCATGCACTTGTGCAAGTGCTTATAAACTGCATTTGTGTAG
Source organism: Protopterus annectens (assembly GCF_019279795.1). Classification (NCBI taxonomy): domain Eukaryota; kingdom Metazoa; phylum Chordata; order Ceratodontiformes; family Protopteridae; genus Protopterus; species Protopterus annectens. The sequence goes on along the minus strand of NC_056733.1, from coordinate 1,665,767,000 downwards.
GATTCGGCAGTCGTACCTCTGTTGTCCTTCTGCATGGGTGTCATGAAGTTTGCCACTTCTGTCTTAAGAAGCATGAAGTTGGCTTTGGAGAATTTTTTTACAGTGGTTTCCTTAATGGGGGGTGGGGGTGGGATGTGTATGTCTAGGGTGATTAGCTTGTGGTCGGATCTGGCCAACGAGGAATTGACCTCTGGTGTGGAACACCAGTCGTCCATGTTGGTAATGATCAGGTCTAGGATATTGCTGTCCCTGATGGGGGTGTGGATAAGTTGATCCAAGGCATTGGAATTTATGAATTCCAGAAAATGGTGAGCAAAAGAGTTGGTACATGAGTAGTTTTCCCAGTTAATGGTGGGGTAGTTGAAATCACCCATTATTAGGGTGTTGCGTTGTGCCCTAATATTTTTCAGTGTATCAAGAAATGAGGAGTGGGAATCCTGGGGCATGGTGGGGGATCTGTAGCAAGCTACAATTTGGATTGCAGTCTTGCCCAGAGTTAGTTGCACTTGGATAATGTCGGATGCATTATGCTGAGCAACTGGCCTGGAGGTGTGGATATCCTTAATGAATATGGACACGCCTCCGCCTTTAGTGTTTCGGTCCAGGTAAGGTGGCTGAAAGGTGTGGTATGAATTATAGCTTGGTAATGCAGGGGTGCTCTCTGGAGTCTTGAACCAGGTCTCTGTCACTGAACAGATGTCAGTGTTCTCCATTTTAAGGAGTGCCTTGAGTGAGTGCATTTTGAGGTTCAGACTTCTAGCATTGAGTAGCATTACCCTCAGATTTTGCTTGCTTGTACTTGTTATGGTGGTGAATTTGTCATTTGAACCTGGCCTTAAAAAGGCAGTATAAGGGTGACAAGAGCCTTAGCCAGTATCCGGAATCCTAAGGGAGACAAGTGCAGGCCATCTCTGGCAAAGCATTGTGGTCTATTGATCATGTCATCCCAGGCAGACAGATACTGGATCCCCTTAGAATGACACCAGAAGCTTAGCCAATTGTTGAAGTCAATCATTTTGTCCTTGTACTGTAGTGTGATTCTGGGTGATCGTAGGATGCTTCTCAGGGCTAGGGTCATACCTGCCTGGGCTACAAGATTGGAGAGCTCCTCTGTGTCTCTTTTCATGTAGTCCAGGGAGGTACGTCTCAGGTCATTCAACCCAACATGGACAATAACAGAGTCATATTTGTACTTGTTGTGGAGTGAACTGAATGCGTGCATTATGTGGTGGATCCTGGCACCTGACAGGCAGCTGACAGTAACTTTCTCCTTGTTTATGACTAGAGTTGCATGCATTTGCTTTAGCACCAGTCATTTGTCTGTGTTAGAGCTTCCCATAAGATGTTAGTATCTTTTTTTGGGGGGGGGGATTCTATGATTGTTCCTAGCTTGCAATCGTTTGTAATACGGGTAAGCTGGAGGCCCTTGACATTGGCCTTGACTTCTGAAAAATAGTTGCCAAGGAGGAGCGGACCCAGCATAGAGCCCTGGGGGGGGGGGCTCTACTGTTGACTGGCCTCTTTGTAGAGCTGTTTTCTCCAGTCCTAACTTACTGGGTCCTGTCTGTCAGCCAGTTGGCTAACCAATGATTTACATGGGAGTTTATGCCTAATTCCATCAGTTTGAATGCCTTAGCAGGGTATTGTATTAAATACCTTAGCTAGGTCAAGGTGGGTAGTATTCATCATTTTGCCCTCATATATTGCCTTTGTGACTTTCTCAAAGAAGTCTGTTAGGTTCAGTAGGCATAACGCTTCATGATTCTTTTCATGACTTTGCATATGGGATTAGTCTGACTAATGTTTCTGTAATTCCCACAATCTGATGGTCCACCTTTTGTGCAGATGGATGCCTGTTGCATTCTTCATTTGTGTGGCATAAAACCTGTGCAGAGGCATTTACTGAATAGTGATACTTGTAGTCTGATAAGTTGACTACATTTCGGGCTATTTAGTTCACATGCTGGGCAATTGTTCAGCTTGAGACTCCGATGTGCTGCATTTTGTAGTACTCTTGATATTAAATGGTTAACAAAACTACTATAATGTAAGAGCAACACTTTTCTGTTAAATAGATTTATGTTGTAGATGGGAGAATGAGATGTGATGCACACCTTTTCTCATGCCCTTGACAAACTTAGCATTCGGACATACTGGCATTCAGTATTTTGCCTTATTGTAGTAATGCCATAGTGGTTGGACAAATCTATATTGTCGATTAAGTAAAGATGATTTAGCAGAACATTTGTGGGAATTAGCACTGATGTCTGTCCTGCCTGAGCTTTTTAAGCAGTAGTGTGTGGCTTCAGCATGCAACCTCTTCTGAAATGTAGCAGAGGCTGAAATAGTAGAGGTCTTTGTGATTACAACTGATCTTGTCGGGTTATTTACAGGCTGTTTTGCTTCCTGTTTTTTAATGTCTCCTTGTAACTGCTATTAAGCTGTTTTGATGGGGTATGGTTTCCTAGCCAAGTAATTAAAATAATGTGTGAAAATTCATCCACTATGTTTCATTTTCAGAACATTCAACATGTAAGCACTTGAAAATTTAAATGTACTCGTGATTGAGCTTAACTGACCACATTGTTTTTTCCCATAGATGTACATTAAGTGAAATAGTGATTTCTTCACAATGCTAGAAAATCCATATGCCTTGTCTGAGTAAATGTGTGCATCTTAGTATAGGTATGTGTCCTAATGAGGATTAGTTCACTTTCAATTATTTGTTGTGTATAGGGTATGCTGTGCCTCTCCATGATAGCATTGTGGGTAATTATGGATGACTGCATCAGTCTTGTAGCCATCTACAGCCACAATCTAAATCAGTGGTGCACAACCTTTTTGTGGAGAGGGCAACTACATGAATTCTTAATGCATTTGCGGGCCATCTCAAAACATAGTAGATTGTTATGAGTTAACAATAGGTACATGTGACTGGCATTTTTACTTAAGACAGCAGTCATGAAATTAGGTTTTCTACATCAACTTTGCATTTAACTTTATTCTGGCTTCCAGCCATGACTTATTACAGACTCTTACAGAAAGTTGCTACTGTTTACAGACTACAAGTTATAAATAACAAAGAATAGTTACTTCCACAGCTAAAAATTAGAGGTGTGTGCAACTGCAGTCAATTAGAAGTAAGCATGTGCTGGAAAGTTTGCATGACTGTAATAAGGCGTAGCATTTTTTCACTTTTAGTTACTCTCTGGCGGCTGGTTGGTGTTGCGTTGAGGGCCGGACGTTGTGCATCACTGATCTAAATTAATTCTGCAATTACAACATTATGAAGAGTGCATATCACAGTAAATGGTGTCCTAAAACAAATAGTAATTTATATTGGTAAGGAAAAAAATTGAAGTAGGAGTGCCACATTAAAAGCTATCCTAAAATAATGTACTTTGTTGTATGAAATAGACTAGTACTTGTATATAGTACAGCAATGTTGAATCTAGTAAATGTACATAGACAGGGGGGCTCAGTACCTTGCATTGGACCTATATAGTCCAAACAGTTTTGTGTTCAAGAATTACAAGAGAAAATTATAGCATGTGCGAAAATATGTTGCTACAGATTTTTTTTTATATTTATCCAAAGTCAAATGAGGAGGTCTCGTTTTCCTCCAGTATGCGTTGTACCATTTCTCCCTTAAATTTAAGTAATTTTATTTATTTTATGACTCTGTGGTGGAAGTGAATTCTGTGAAGCTAGTGCTAATTTTAAAGAAACCATTTAATGTGAGACATCGGTTTGTGCATAGTGTTGAATACACCATTGTGCATGTCCATGTGTATATCAATAAATGCAACATTGTGCATACCCAAGGACATAGAAACTCTATGGATACATTTTCTGCTATCCCTCTGGTGGCACCATTGAGGGATGCAGTGCATTTATTTCATAGGTTCATAATAGGCTATCTGCCCTAGGGCATTTATAAGCCTAGCCAGAGTGTGTTTGGCTTTCGCCACCCATTTAAATGAGTTTTACTATGCCCTTTTTCGAGGTTAGTTTACTGTGCCTCTGTCTAACAGTGACACAGAAGTGATCCCCAGGGTAAACCTACGATCTCCCATCCACTCGTCAAGATTCCTCTTGAAGAGAGTCAGTGAGGGACTCTGCCTTACTTGGACTGGGATTCTATTCCAGAGTGAAGGGAGCCTCTGGGTTATGAATCTGTCCCTCCAGCATGTCCTATTTATTTCCATACTAAGGTTAAGTCCCTTGAGCGTGTTGCTCGAAGGGATTTGGATTTTCTGAGGTGAAGCATGGCCATTAATTCCAGGTTGGACATGGCTTTATAAGTCAGGCACAGATTGCCTCTAAGTAGGCGGTATGCAACTGAGTAGAGATGGAGTTTCTTTAACCGAGCAGCATATGGCATTTGTTTGAGCCCCTTGATCCTCTTGGTGAGGTACTTTTGGGATCTTTCTAGTTGCTGCAGGTGTCGGGTAAGGTACATCCTGAATGGGGCATTGTACTCAATTATGGGCCTGATGAGGGATGAATAAAGAGGCACAATGACCTCCCTTGATCTAGATGTGAATCCCTTCATGATAAGGTGGGCTATATAGAAGGTTTTTCTAACCACTTTGGCCACGTGGTTGTCAAATGAGAGATTGTTATCAACTTGGGTCCCCAGGTCCCTAATTACTTCTTCCGTACTTAATGGATTACCGCCTATGTGGTAATTTGTGGGCACTTTATTTTTGCCAAAGGGGATGACTATACACTTTTTGGCGTTTAGCTTGAGGCCATGGCTCTGGCACCAGTTATCTGTCTCTGAGACCCTTTTGGAGGATGCTTGTGTCAGCTGGAGAGTCATATATGGCACCCAGTTTGCAGTCATCTGCGAACTTGGTCAGCCATAGTCCTCCCATGTTGGCCTGTACCTCCGAGAAATATATACCGAACAAGAGAGGTCCCAGGACTGAGCCTTGTGGGACGCCGCTTGTAACTGGTTTGGAGTCTGACATGGCTCCAGCAATTCTGACCATGTGGGTTCTGTCCTTGAGCCAGTTTGCAACCCATCTTATGACATAGTGGTTTATATTTAAGCTGGAGAGCTTATCAATGATGCCCGAGTGGAGTATTGTATCGAAGGCTTTTGTGAGGTCCAGGTAGGCTGTGTGGACCACCTTCCCCTCGTCAATGGCCTTGGTGACTGTTTCAAAGAAATCAACCAGGTTTAAGAGGCAGGATCTGCCCTTGACAAAGACGAATTTGGTAGGATCCAGTGTCTGTAGGTCCCCAATATTTTTATTTATGTGTTCCATGATGATCCTCTCCATAGCTTTGCAGACCAAGCTAGTCAGGCTTATGGGGCGATAGTTTCCAAGGTCTGTTGAGGCACCACCTTTGTGGAGAGGGACCACTGTTGCTGTACGCCATTCTTTGGGTACATATCCTGTAGTAAGGCTGAGATTGAATAGTAGCTTTATGTTGGGGTTCAGTTCTTTTTGGAGTTCATGTAGGATGCAGCCCGGGACACCTTCTGGTCCCATTGATGCTGTGTTTTTTTGCTTTGGAGAGGGTGACTCTTACCTGAGCATCTGAGATGTCAGGGGGGCAGCACTCTGCTGGGATAGATATTTGCTGTTTTGGGGGGGGGGGGAGTTTGCACTGAATCTGTCAGCCAGGATGTTGGCAATGTCTGTGGGTTCAGTGCATTTTTTGTCATTTTGGACTAACTCTGAGCATATCTGGGAGTTACCACCCAGGTTCCTAACATAACTAAAGAAAGCCTTGTGATTATCTTTAGTGTCCTGTGCAATTTTTCTCTCTAAGCTGGCCTTAGATGATTTTATGAGGGACCGTAGTTTTTTGCTAATACTGATCAGAGATGCCTTCCCTTTTAGGGATTTTGCTCTATCATGTAGTAGCTTCCTCCTCCTGTTGTATAGTTTATTTATGGCAGGGGTCCACCAGACAGGACGCCTGCCCTTGGGGGATTGGGTCTTGGTTTTATTTGGGATTGCATGATCCATGCATTCCTGAAGGTGTCCATAGAATGCGTTTATAAAGGATTCTGCAGTTTGGGCTGTATTTTCCACTGGCCCGGGGGCTTTGAAGGATTCCACCTCGGTTTTGATTGAGTGTGAAGTTTGCTTTAGAGAAGTTTTTCACTGTGGTTTTCTGGGCCGGGGGTGGGGTCAGGATGTGGATGTCCAGTGAGATTAATTTATGGTCCGATCTTACCAGTGAGGGGTATACCTCTAGTGTGAAGCATAGAGTCCCCATGTTGGTGATGATCAAGTCCAGTATGTTTTCCCCTCTTGTGGGAGTGGTGACAAGTTGTTTCATAGCATTTGAGTTTATAAATTCTAGGAACCTTTGGGCTAGGGTGTTGGAGCTTGAGTAATGCTCCCAGTCTATGTTTGGGTAGTTGAAGTCACCCAGTATAATGGTGTTGAGAGACCTTCATATTTTCCAGTGTTCTCAGGAAAGCCGTGTGGGGTTCCTGAGTTTGGGAGGGTGGTCTGTAGCAGGCTGTAAACTAAAAGGCAGTTTTACCCACTGTTAGATGCACATGGATGGTCTCCGATGCTTCGTGCTGTGCCACCAACCTGGAGGTGTGGGTATCTTTGAATATGGATACTCCCCCTCCTTTTGTGGTTCGGTCCGAGTTTTGGGGCCGAAAAGTATGGTATTTAGGTATAACCTGGTAGTGCTGGGGTACTCTCGGGAGCCTTGAACCAAGTTTCTGTTACTGCACAGATATCGATGTTCTCCATGCTGAGGAGAGTTTCAAGTGCGTGCATCTTGAGGTTTAGACTTCTGGCATTGAGTAGCATTACCCTTAGTTTCTTTTTCCTTGTGATATCTATGGAGGTGGGTTTGTCTTCTGTGCCTTCCCTAAAAAAGGCACTTTGGGAGTGGCAAGAGCCTTTGCCAATATCCGAAAGCCCAGGGGTGACTGGTGCAAGCCGTCCCTAGCAAAGCACCATGGCTTGTCGAGCATGTCATCCCAGGCTGATAGGCACTGGATCCCCTTTGAATGACACCAATACTTCAGCCAATTGTTGAAATTGATCATCTTGTCTTCATATTGTGGCATCATTCTTGGTGGGGGTAAGATGCTACTCAAGGTCAGGGTCATACCGGCCTGGGCTACATGCTCAGAGAGCTCCTCTGTCTCTTTTCATGTAGTCCAGGGAGGTACGTCTCGGCTACATCTCGGGTCATTCACACCAGCATGGACAATGTCTGAGTCATATTTGTACTTGCCTTGGAGTTACCTGAGTGCTTGTGTTATGTGGCGGATCCTAGCGCCCGACAGGCAGCTCACCATGACCTTCTCCTTGTTCAGCCTGGTGAGCTAGACGTCCGTGTGCCTGACAATAGAATCACCTATTACAACATTACAAGCGTATCAGGTGTTGTTGTTAAGCCTTAAGGGCATTGACTTTTTGGCACACTGGCTTTGTGAACTATGTGTTGCACGTGTTTTGTTTTGTGGTAGCGGTTGCTTGGATGTCTGCTTTGGAGGTCTCTGCTGCTTAGGCAGATTTTTTTAGAGCCTCCAAGTATGTTTTTGTGTGTTTGTGTTTGGTTTGCTGTTGTGGTAGGTTTGCTGTTGTGGTAGGTCTATGTGAGACTGGAATTGTAGTGTGTGTGATTACCTTCTCCTCCTGACTGGTTATGCCAGTATTGAGTTGAGAGAGTTCAGCCTCCAGTTTGGCTATATGGTTGCATCTCTTACATATGTTGGAACTTGCTGTGAGGAGGAGAGGATTGTCTGTGTACATGAGGCAGTTGTAACATTGCCTCAAGATTCCCAGATTCACCAGCTGGACTGGAGAAGAAATTGACAACTGACCTTTGGACATGCTAGAATAGTACATGGAATTCCTTTATAATTGAATCAAAAAGGGCCAATGGGGAACAAGGTACTCAAAGGGAGTATGTGAGGATGTAGGGCTTTTAATTTTTAGTGCTAACTTATAGAATTGCTTTTGTGAGCAAGTGCCAGGCTTTAGATTAGGAATAGGGTGTTTATTTTGAGAGCTAGAGCAGTTCTAAGGGAAAAAGTAAGAGCAGACTTTGAGGAGCTGAAAATGGTTTAAACCAGATTAAGCAGCATTGCCCGATGCTGCGCTATGCGCAAAATCACGCAAAGCCGCGCCAAAGCGGGTTTTATACAGGGGGACTTGAAAGAGCTAGAAATTGGCCCAAAATGGCCAATGGACTACCAGATTCTTGTGCTGGGAACACTCCTCCAGGGATAGATAGGCTGCTCTAAGCTCCCCACTCCCTCTGGTGAACAACGAAGCCTCCTTTTATCCAAGAAAGGAAATGGGCAACACAGGAACTTTTTTTTTTTCTTTTTGTAAGCAAACAGCAGAAAAATGCAATAAATATGTAACACAGGCTAGCGCACTTGAGTGTGTAGCCTCAACAGGTAAATACAACAATCATAGAAGATTACTTGGCTAATGGCTTAAGGGGACTTGCATCTCTAGTCAATATAACCCAATTTTACCAAATATATGGCCCCTAGGGGCAAGAGATTGGCATATATATGCACATGTCCATTGAGTATCTTACAGATTGATCATATCCATAAGGGACATAGACACCACCTCAGGTGTAAATTTGCAATTTGTTCCAAACTGCATTTGAAGAGATCCGGGTAAATACTCTGCTTAATGTGACTAGGAAATCTGATGAAAAGACAGGGCAGTATCTCAGGTGCATATCTGTTGCTCAAACATGTTTTGTTTGAGCTGCTGACTAAGTTTAGATCCCTAGATTGGGTGACCCTTGTGCTTGTGTGACTTATGAATGTGTAGCGCCTTGTAGGTCAGACATAGGTCACCCCTTAATAGTTGATTGGAGACAGGGGGATAGGACTTTTAGTCATTGCTCAGTAAAAAAAAAAAAAAAAAAAAGTTGAGGTTTTTATTAAGGGGAAAATAGCTTCAAAAAGATGTGCTATGTTGGTGGGTACATACATATATGAATTTCAGCTAGGTATTTTAGAGACTGGAGAAGTGGGATGTTCAGTAGTTTGTCAGCCAATAGGGTAGTGGCTCTAGCAGTTTGCCTTGCTTAGGGTAGTGCAGTGATGTTGACTGGGGTATTCCTTAAATGAACTGATAGCATTTAATTGCAGTGAACTTGTATATGTATTGCTGAGACTGATTTAAGATATTTCTATTTTTCACATAGATATTCAGTTTTTAGCATCAACATTTTCATAAACTGTTTTAAAAAATGCCATAGCTTTTTTTTTGACAAAGTATGTTTCAGAATTTATTGGATAAAATGAATTGGGTAAGTTTGAGAGTATAATATCTTGTTAGGTGGGGTGTGAACAATTCCCCCATTACATACACCACAGTGCCCATAATCTCTGCTTATTCATTACCACACTTTAGCTTGTTCCAGTAAAATGGTGGCATGCTGCCTGTTCTCACAGTAAAATATCATTTTTTTGTTGTTTAGAATACAATGCAGTTTCTTTAATCTCTTTCTTCTTAACTTATGTCTACCTTTTCAGCCGTTATTTAACTTTAAACAGCCCCCAACTCCCCCCACAGCTTCATCCCTTAGTATGTTGTCTCACCTTTCTCATAATCTGTCATGCTAGGTTCATGGTTACTTACTAGGCTATCTGCCCGCAGGCATTTATAAGCCTAGCCAGAATGTGTTGGCTTTTGCCGTCCCCTTAGATTAGTTCCCTGTGCCTCTGTCCAGCAGAGCCATTGAAGTGATCCCTGGGGTAAACTTTCTGTTTCCCATCCACTCGTCAAGGTTTCTCTTGAAGAGGGTTAGTGAGGAGCTCTGTCTAATGTAGATTGGAATCTTGTACCAGAGCATGGGAAGTCTCTGGGACAGGAATCTATCCCTCCAGCATGTCCTATTTATTGTTGTGGTGAGGTTTAGATTCCTGGAGTGTATGGCTTGAGGGGATATGGTTTTCTTTAGGTGGAGCATGCCCATCAATTCTGGGTTGGACATGGCCTTGTATGTCAGGCAGAGATCACCTCTGAGTAGGCGGTATGCAACCTAGTACAGCTGGAGTTTCTTCAGTCGAGCTGCATAGGGCATCTGCTTGAGGCTAGTGATCCTCTTGGTGAAGAACTTCTGTGGTCTTTCCAGTTGTTGCAGGGGTCTTGTAAGGTACATCCCAAATGGGGCATTGTACTCTATGATGGGTCTCATACGTAGAGGAGCCCAATGACCTCTTTCGATCTGGATGCAAACCCTTTTGTGATTAGGTGGGCCACATAGAAGGATTTTCTAAACACTTTGGCAATGTGATTATCAAAGGAGAGGTTACTATTTACTTGGGTCCCCAGATCCCTTATTACGTCTTCTGTATTTAGGGGGCTACCACCTATGTGGTAGTTTGTGGGTACTTTGTTTTTTCCAAAGGGGATGACTATGCACTTTTTGGCATTTAGCTTGAGGCCATGGTTTTGACACCAGGTATCTGTGTCAGTGAAACCCTTTTGGAGGATGTCTGTGTCAGCCGGAGAGTCAATTATAGCTCCTAGTTTGCAGTCGTCTGTGAACTTGGTTAGCCATAGTCCTCCTGTGCTTGCCTGTACCTCTGAGAAGTATATGCCGAACAGGAGGGGTCCTAAGACTGAGCCCTGGGGAATTCCACTTGTAACCGGTTTATTAGTCGGACCTAACTCAGGCAAATCCTTACCATGAGGGTTCTGTCCGTGAGCCAGTTGGCAACCCATCTCATGATGTAGGGGTTTATATTCAGGCTGGTGAGCTTGTCTATATTACCTGAGTGGGGAATGATGTTGAAGGCCTTTGCGAGGTCTAGGTAGGCTGTGTGGACCACTTTTCCCTTGTCTATAGCCTTGGTAACTGTCTCAAAGAAGTCTACCAGGTTTAGGAGGCATGATCTGCCCTTAAAGCCGAACTGGGTAGGGTCCAGTGTTTGGAGGTTTCCAATGTCTCTGTTAATGAGATCCATGATGATGCGTTCCATAGCTTTGCAGGCAAAGCTAGTCCGGCTTATAGGGCGATAGTTCATGGGGTCCGTTGTGGCTCCATCTTTATGGAGCGGAATAATCGTTGCTTGCGCCACTCTGTGGGCACGTAGCCTGTGGAGAAGCTGAGTTTAAATAGTGTGTTTAGGAGAGGGGATAGCTCATCTTTGAGCTCGTGTAGGATGCAGCCTGGGACACCGTCCGGTCTCATTGATGCTGTGTTTTTGGCTTTGGAGAGGGCTGTTTTAACCTGAGTGTGATTTCAGGGGTACTACATTCTTCTGGTATAGTTATGGGCCCTTTAGGGGGTGAGACGGTGGTGAAGTTTGCACTGAGCCTGTTTGCCAGGATGTTGGCTATATTGGTCAGTTCAGTGTATTCTGTGCCATTCTGCACTAACTCCGAGCAGATCTGAGAATTGCCACTTAGATTCTTGACATAGCTAAAGAATGCCTTGTGGTTATCTTTGTTGTCCATGGCAATTTTTCTTTCAAAGCTAGCCTTGGATGATTTTATGAGGGAAAGTAGTTTCTTGCTGATACTGATCAGGGATGTCTTCCCTTCTTGGGATTATACTCTCTTCTGTACTAGTTTCCTCCTTCTATTGTATAGCTTGTTTATGGCAGGGGTCCACCAGACTGGTTTCCTTTTCTTGGAGGAGTGAGTCTTGGTTTTGTTTGGGATAGCATGATCCATGCTTTCTTTTAGGTGCCCATAGAGTGCATTAGTAAAGGATTTTGCAGCTTGGACAGTGTTATCCTTTAGCATGGGGGCTGTGAAACTTCCCACCTCTGTCTCAAGTAACATGAAGTTTGCTTGTGAAAAGTTTTTCACTGTGGTTTCTTTGGGGGTGGTGGCAGAATGTGGATATCCAGAGTGATTAGTTTATGGTCAGATCTAACCAGCGAGGGGTTGACCTCCGGTGTGGAACACCGGTCACCCATGTTGGTGATGACCAGGTCCAATATGTTGTCACCTCTGGTGGGGGTGTTGACCAGTTGATCCAGGGCGTTTGAGTTTATAAATTCTAGGAAATGTTGGGCAGGGGAGTTTTTACTTGAGTAGCTCTCCCAGTTAATGTTTGGGTAATTGAAATCACCCAATATCAGGGTGTTTGGTAGGACCTTTATGTTTCCAGGAATGCGGAGTGGGGGTTCTAGGACATGGTGGGTGATCTGTAGCAAGCTGTAATTTGAATAGCAGTTTTACCCGTTGTTAGTTGAACGTGGATGATCTCTGAAGCATCGTGCTGTGCCTCTAACCTGGAGGTGTGGGTATTAGTATTAATAACTGCAACTAACTTTTTTTTTTCTACTTTTCATCCATTGTCCCTTCTGTTTTGAGGCATTTACCCCTTTATTTTCCAAGAGGTGTTCCTTTACAAAGTGTACCTGTGGCAGTGAAATTCTTTCCCAGGATGTCATCCTTTCTGGTGTTCTGCCATTCAAAATAAAACCTGAAAATTTAGTTTTATTTATTTAATTATCTAATTCACTCTTCATGCTTTTGTGCATGTTATCTTCCACGTTAATGTACTTTTACTGGGGAGGGAAATTCCTTTTCAGGACAGACAAGGTCTGTGTTGACTGGTAGTTTCATTGTTGTATTAAAAGTAAATGCATCACAGTCAGTACCATGACGTAAAGGGAAACAGTCATGACTACAGCTAAGGTTTCCTGATTTGATTAGCAGCTCAGGTGCATGAGGCTGTGGTAGTATCCTGGGGGGTGGCACCCCCCATGTTCAGTTTAAAAGATGACGGGGCATACAGAGCATACTGCTGATGTCAGTCCTTTGTGGAAGTAAGGGGGTGGTAAAGTGCTGGCATCTATTGCACATCCCACCCTTATGGTGCTAATAGGCACATGGGTGGCAAATAAAAAGGAGGAAAATCCTCCCATTGTAGCAGTGTGACAGTCCTATGATGCCTCTGTTTCCTCACTGCCCCTAATTCTAATCAGAAGTAGCCAGGGGGAATAAGGAGGTGTAGGTAAAGCCAGAAACTGAAGGTGAAAATGGGGTCAGCTAATGCTCATTTGTCTTGGAGGAAAAAAAGATTCCCCCAAACATAATAATGGCATCATGGTATGTTGCAGTGTGTGTAACTGTTGGTGGAAAACAGAATGATATATAACGTGGGTAGTACATAGCACAGAAAAAAGCATACCAGCTACCCAACAAAGTTTGGAGATGCAACATCCATTTAGAATAATATAATAATATAGGCTGTATTAAGTAAAAGGGAGACTGTTTGGCAAATAAGGACAGATGCAACGAGGGAACCAGGTTTAAATGAGTACATATCTATAAAACCTTTTCTGGAATTACAGTAAGGGTAGGTGTAAAAAATGGTTCCTTGTTGTGTAACAATTATATAGGATATGAAATAATTGTATGAGGTTTTATTCTTTTTCATCCCTTATTATTATATGTTAGTATTATTTTCCAGATATAGATATATATATAAATAAGTTTATGCATACAATCATAGATAATAGTACCATTAGTATAAATATGTGACTCACGTATTTTGTAGGTACTGACAGGGTAGTATATATACGTGAAGTCACACTTGATGTCATAGTTAAGTTTTTTTTTTATTGTAGGAATAATATAAATTTTACATAATAATGCATCAAATAGCAGAGTATTTTTGTATATATATATACAAGTTGTAAATAGATGAATTAGATCAAGTATGTTAGGTATATTATTGTTTTTATATACCTTACATTTTTACATTTTTATTATTCATTTAAATGATAAATGTGAAATGTAAGCACTTGCACTTTAAATTTGTGAAGCATATTTGGCGCCAAAAAGTTTTTAAATGAGCGTATTGATACAAAGTTATTTGTTCTGATGAAGTCTGTATGTTTAGCAGATGAAAGTGCTTAACGTGGTTATTTCAAAGTTTTGGAAGTGTTTTATTAAAGATTTTATACAGTCTGAGCCGGTGTCTTATCGCTGCCTAATTCAACATAGCTGACTGTTGTTTACCGTCTGTGTTATCTTTATTTCTGGTGTCGTTTAAAATAAGAGTGCTAACCCTACGATATGACAGAAGTGTTAAGTAGCTTTTATGAAAAGTGTGCACTGCAGCTGCCTAAGGAAAAAAGACTTTGAAAAAATATTGTTCAATACAGAAAGTGCATTGCTTACAGAGTAGATCCCACATCATATGAATTTATAATGGACCTGAACTATTTGGCTACCATTGCTCAATGAATGTGTGACTCTGCCTTATTTTGTTTTGATGTTCGAATGGTTTAGTTTCTGTGTAACAGTGATGGTTGACATGATTTATCATTGTAGTTACAAGATCACTGCCTCAGTAATCCTGAAGAATAATGTACCAGAAAAGCACACTTAAAATATGTCAGTGTTATGGGAATAAAAATGATTTTCTTTATTGCCAGTACAACAATTTAATTGTTTTTTCCCCTTTTTTTCTTAGGTTGAATTGCTTTGTTTATTTCAAAATGGGCTTGCTGAGGCACTGGTTGGTTCTTTTAGCCATCTGCTGGGTTTCTAAGGCAAAACCCATTACCTATCGGATGAACGAGGAACAACCTCCAAACACATTAGTTGGTCGCTTGGCTGAGGACCATGGATATCCTAATACTAAACATTTCTACAAATTAGAGGTGGGTGCACCATATCTGAGGGTGGATGGCACAACTGGGGAAATTTATACAACGGAGACATCTATAGACAGAGAAAGTTTGCCTGATTGTCAGAAGGTGCCACAGGGTGACCCGTGTTTTCTGGAGTTTGAAGTTTCAATGACTGACCCAGCCAAAATACCACGTCTGTTAGAGGGAAGGATTGAAATTCTAGACATAAATGATAACACTCCAAATTTTCCATCGCCTGTGATAACCCTACATATCCCTGAGAATACTCCTATTGGAAACCTTTTTCCCATTCGGCCTGCTACAGATCGTGATATTGGTGCTAATGGTGTAGCCAGATATGAGTTGTTGACTGGGCCTGAATATCAGAGTCTCTTTAGCTTGCAAGTGGCAGATGAACCAGAGGAAAAACAGCCACAGTTAATAGTGTTGGGAAACCTGGACCGGGAAATGAAGGATAATTATGACCTAACCATAAGAGTACATGATGGTGGAATCCCACCAAGATCAAGCAGTGCAATTCTGCGTATCACCATTTCGGACACTAATGACAATGCTCCCAAGTTTGAGAAGTCAGCATATGAAGCTGAATTACCTGAGAACAGCCCAGTGGGACATTCTGTACTTCAGGTAGGTTCTACACTATTTATTTTTTATGTGTTCTCTACTGCAGCTTGCAGAGAAATGTTTTTTTTTTTTTTTTGGATAACAAAAAGGACCCAGTCAAATAGTAGCAAATGCCCACTCCTGGGTAATAAGAAATAAAGGATGCTAGTACCTTTTGTTTCATTAAGGCATTGAAAAGCAAATGTTATAATTCTCATTATGTGACCTCATACAGTCCTATGCCCAGGTGTTAAAATCAGACCTCCCCTTATTTTGGGGAGAACACATACCTTATTGAAGATGTCCACTTATATACATTATCGAGTAAGTTTAATGCAGTTTTTTTACTAACTTTTACCTCCTTTGATCTATGTATTTCACTTTACCCCCATTCACTGGGGAAAAAGAGGCCTTTTTGAGTTTATCAACAGAAATGCATTTTTCTTAGGAACAGGGTGCATTTAAACTGTTGCAAGGAGTCCTCATGGGACAGTATTTAGAGAAATGTTTGGAGAGCTGTTTTCTGTTGCTAGTACCCTAGTAATCGTGAAGCATATTGTTAACCCTGTGCAACAGAGTTGTGTACCTGTTCCATATGTATGTATATTAAAGGGGGGGGGGCAGGTGTAGCCAGGGTAAGGCTCCTGAAAAGACTTAACTTGAGACTGTACTATGTGACTACCTAAAAGCAAAAACAACTGGATGCCTGAACTGCATAGTGATTCTGTTGTCAGAATAAAGTTTTCCAGATGTGACCTCAGTGACAGTAACTGCCTTGTTTATCATCTAGACTTTGACAGATTGTCTAAATGCAGTGTTCATTCCCTTACCATGAGGCTGAGATTCAGGCTTTTTTCCTTGTTTACTTTGCTTAGAAGTAAGCAAGGGCATCCTGCCTCATAAGCTTTTCCTGGTATGCATTTGATGTACAGACTTGATTATTATAATTAATGTTAAGACTATGTCCATTTGTCATTGTATTGTTCTGACACTGTACAAAGAAAGATGCTGTTTTGATGCATGCTGCAAAGTTTGTAGTTTGGAAGCAGATTTCAACACCTGCAGTCAGTCATGTGTGTTGTGGCTTTTTTAAATGTAGTCATGTGATAATGTGTGGCTTTTTTATAAGCACTGTCTCACTTTACGAGTTTCTTCTCTGCTTTCTGAATTATCTGTTCTCCTTAAGACAGAAAAGCTCTGAATGATTCATGCAAGGGATATGATAAAAATGTAATCAATTCCTTGTACGTGTGCTCCATTACATTGGTCAAGAATGTCCCAAGTAGGTCACTCCACCAAGGATACTATTATGATGGCTGAGCACCACTCTGTCTGGTGTGCTGCTGCAATAGAGGTCCATTTCAATGGCATCATCTGGCTTTGAAGTTCAAATGATTGTGACCAAGAAGTGCTGGATGCAAGTTTTTTGGAATACATTTTTTGTATTTAAGTTCTTGCTCTTAGCTCTGTGTAATGGGTTACATTTCACTGCTGGCTTTTCTTTTCCTTAGAGTTTAGACTTGCAATGCTTGCCTGATCTTTTGCTTGAGATGTCTCAAGGAAGCGGGAGTAAGAATCGGTGATTTTTTTTTTTTTTTTGGACAATCTTATTAAATATTGTCTGCACAATCCATATGTTAGATTGTAGTCATACCTCTCAACCTCTTAGAACAAGAAATCTGGACAAAGCCATACATAAAAGGGGGATAAAGGCCACAAAATAAGGACATTTTTTAAGTATTTCTTTTACAAACTTTACTTAGAAAGTTGATATAGTAACAGAAAGTTGATATAGTAACAGGTTTTGAATTAGCATTATTTTTCTGAAGAGTATAAAGCCTGAAACTCAAATGTATGTCATTATTTTTTAACTGAAATCTTTAATGATATGCCACAAATTTGCCAGAAAACCACAGTTTTATGAAAAAAAAATTGAGGTAAAAATCTAGACATTCTGTGAATCTGTACAGTTGAGAGTTATGAGTAGTACTGTAGGCTACAGGCTCTGT